>NC_064817.1:70765840-70891683 GCF_023721935.1 Panthera uncia | reverse complement strand
AAATTTATATTTATACATTTATAAATTTACATTTATTATAAATAAATTTATTATAAATAAATAAATTTACATTTATTTATTACATTTATATTTTATATATATATATATAAATTCCTATATATATATTAAAGAGAGAGGGCACAAGTGAATGAGGGGTAGAGAGAGAGGAGGGAGAGATTGAGAAGCAGGACTCACTGAAGCAGAGCTCATGCTCACTTGAAGCGGGCCTTGAGCTCACCCAATGCAGGGCTGAACTCATGAACCATGAGATAATGATCTAAGCCGAAGTCAGATGCTTACAAGACTGAGCCACCCAGTTGCCCCAATAGATCACATTTATTTATCCATTTATCAATCGATGCACAACATTTGGGAACTTTCCATAATTTGGCTATTGGCTATTTGGCTAATGCTCTTATAAACATCGGGGTGTCTGTATCTCTTAACACCATTTTTTTTTGTATTGTTGGGTAAAGTCCTAATAGTGCAATTGCTAGGTTATAGGGTAGTTCTATCTCTACCTTTTTTGAAACCTCCATCCTGTTTTCCAGAGTGGCTGCACCAGTTTGCATTCTGACATGCAGTGTAACCAGGTTCCTCTTTCTCTGCCTCCTCATCAACATTTGCGGTTTCCTGCCAGGTTAATATTAGCCATTCTGACAGGTGTGAGGTGATATCTCACTGTAGTTTTGATTTGCATTTCCCTGATGTTGAGTGATATTGAGTATCTTTTCATGTGTCTGTTAGCCATCTGTATGACTTCCTTGGAAAAATGTCTGTTCATATCTTCTGCCCATTTCTTCACTGGATTATTTGTTTTTGGGGTGTTGAGTTTGATAAGTTCTTTATGAATTTTGGATACTAACCATTTACCACATATATCATTTACAAATATCTTCTCCAATACTGTAGGTTGTCTTTTGGTTTCATTGATTGTTTCCTTCACTGTGCAGAAATACTTATCTTTATGGAGTCCCAATAGTTCAATTTTGATTTGGTTCCCTTGCCTTCTGGAGACATTTCTAGTAATAAGTTGCAGCAGCCAAGGTCAAAGAGATGGTTTCTGGTGTTTTCCTCTAGGATTTGATGGTTTCCTTTATCACATTTAAGATTTTCATCCATTTTGAATGTATTTTTTTGTATGGTGTAAGAAAGTGGTCCAGTTCTATTATTCTACATGTCGCTGTTCAGTTTTCCCAGCACCATTTGTTGAAGAAACTGTATTTTTTTCCATTGGCTATTCTTTCCTGCTTTGCTGAAGATTAGTTGACCATATAGTTTTGGGTCCATTTATGGATTTTCTATTTTGTTCCATTGATCTATGTGCCTGTTATTTTGCCAGTACCATACTGTTTTGATCTCTCCACCTTTGTAATATAACTGGAAGTCCAGAATTGTGATGCCTCCAGCTTTGCTTTTCTTTTTCAAGTTTCCTTTGTCTATTAAGGGTATTTGTTGTTCCATACAAATTTTAGGATTGTTTGTTCTATCCCTGTAAAAAATACTGGTGGTACTTTGATAGGGATTGTATTAAATGTGTGGATTGCTTTGGGTAGTATAGATATTTTGAAAATATTTATTCTCTCAATCCAGGAGTATTAAATATTTTTCTTATTTTTTGTGTCACTTTCAAATACTTTCATAAGTATTGTATAGTTTTCAGAATACATATCTTTTACCTCTTTAATTCTGTTTATTCCTAGTTATCTTATGAATTTTGATACATTTCTAAATGGGATTAATTCTTCGATTTCTCTTTCCACTGCTTCATTATTTGTATACAGAAATTCAACAGATTTCTGTACATTGATTTTATATACTGAAACTTTGCTGAATTATTATATTAGTTTTAGTAATTTTTGGTGCAGTCTTTCAGGTTTTATACATAGAATTTCATGTTTTCTATGAATAATGTAAGTCTCACTTCTTCCTTGCTGATTTAGATGCTTTTTATTATTTTTTTGTTGTTTGATTGCTGAGGCTAGAGTTTCCAGTACTATATTAAATAAAAATGGTAAGAATCAATGTCCCTTTGTTGTTATCGACTGTAGAAGAAAATCTCTCAGTTATTCTCCATTGAAGATGATATCAGCTGTGGGTCTTTTGCACATGGCCATTATGATGTTGAAGTATGCTCCTTCTATTCCTACTTTGTTGAGGGTTTTTACCAAGAATGGATGCTGTATTTTGTCAAATGCTTTTTCTGCATTTATTTACAGGATCATGTTTGTTATCCTTTTTTTTAATGTTGTATATCACCTTGATTTGTGAATATTGAACCAGCCCTGCAACACAGGAATAAATCTCAATTGCTCATGGTGAATGCATTATTTTAATGTACTGTTGGGTTCAATTTACTAGTACCTTGTTGATAATTTTTTTCATCAATGTTCATGAAGGATATTGGTCTTTAATTCTCCTTTTTAGTGGGGTCGTTGGTCTCAGCATCAACCTAATGCTGACCTCATAGAATGAGCTTAGAAACGTTTCTTCCATTTTTATTTTTGGAACAGTTTGGGATGAATAGGTATTAACTCTTCTTTAAATGTCTGGTAAAACTCCCCTGTGAAATCCTATGGCGCTGGACTCGTATTTGTTGGGAGATTTTTGATTACTGATTCAATTTTTTGCTGGTTATGTGTCTGTTCAAGTTTTCTATTTATTCCTGTTTCAGTTTTGGTAGTTTGTATGTTTCTAGGAATTTATCCATTTATTCCAGATTGCCCAGTTTGTTGGCATATAATTTTGAATAATATTCTCTTATAATTGTTTTTATTTCTCAGGTGTAGGTTGTGATCATTCTTCTCCCATTAATGATTTTATTTACTCGTCTCTCTCTCTCTCTCTCTCTCTCTCTCTCTCTCTCTCTCAAGATCTGTCTAGGGGTTTATCAATTTTGTTAATTTTTCAAAGAACCAGCTCTCAGTTTCATTGGTCTATTCTACTGTTTTTTCTTTTTGTTTCTATATCATTTATTTCTGCTCTAATCTTTGTAATTTCCCTTCTGCTGGTTTGGGGCTTCATTTGCTGTTCCTGTTATAGTTACTTTGGTGTAAGGTTAGGTTTTGTATCTAAGACTTTTCTTGCTTCTTGAAGTAGTGTCATATTGTTATATACTTCCCTCTTACGACTGCCCTTGCTGCATCCCAAACGTTTTGGACTCCCATATTTTCATATTAATTTGCTTCCATGTACTTTTTTTTTAATTTCTTCCTTACTTTCTCGGTTGACTCATCCATTTTTTAGTATGATGTTCTTTAACTTCCATGTATTTGAGGGCTTTCCAAATTTTTTCTTGTGGCTGACCTCACGTTTCATTAGCATTGTGTATGAAAACTTACATGGCATGATCTCAATTTTTTATCCATTTTGAGGCCGGATTTTTGGCACAATTTGTGATATATTCTGCAGAATGCTCCATGTGCACTCTAAAAGAATGAATATTCTGCTGCTTTAAGATGAGGTGGTTTTTATATGTCTGTTAAGTCCATCTGGTCACTGTGCCATTCAAAGCCATGGTTTCCCTATTGATTTTCTTCTTAGATGAACTGTCCTTTGCTGTAAGTGGGGTGTTAAAGACCCCTACTATTACTGTATTATTATAAATAAGTTTTTTATGTTTGTGATTAATTGACATATATATTTGTGTGTTCTCAAGTTGGTGGGCATAAATATTTACAATTGTTGGATTTTTTGTTGTTGTTGGATAGATCCCTTAATAATGATACAGTGCCCTTCTTCATCTCTTGTTACAGTTTTGGTTTCATGTTTATTTATTTCTGAAGAGAAAGAGAGAGAGAGAGAGAGAGAGAGAGAGCGCTCACGAACAAGGGAGGGACAGAGATATAGGGAGACACAGGATCCGAAGCAGGCTCCAGTCTCCAAGCTGTCAGCACAGAGCCCGATGTGGGGCTCAAACTCACGAACCGTGAGATCATGACTCGAGCTGAAGTCAGAAACTCAACTGACTGAGCCACCCAGGCACCCCTACAGTTTTGGTTTAAAATCCAGTTTGTCTTATATAAGTATGGCTACTCCAGCTTTCTTTACCTATGAATTAGCATATTAAAACTTTCCCCATCCCCTCACTTTCAATCTGCAGGTGTCTTTAGGTCTCAAATGAGTCTCTTATAGGCAGAATATAGATGGGTTTTGTTTTGTTTTTTTTTCTTTCATCCATTCTGATAACCTATGTCTTTTAATTGGAACATTTAGTCCATTTTTATTCAGAGTGATTATTGATAGATATGTATTTACTGTCATTGGAATACCTGTAAATTTAGTGTTTCTGGATATGTTTCCTATTCCTTTCCAGTCTTTGTTGCTTTTGGTTTTTCTTTCCCATTCAAAGTCTCTTTTAATATTTCTTGCAAGGTTGGTTTAGTGTTCACGAAATCCTTTAGTGTTGTCTGGGAAACTCTTTATCTATCCTTCTATACTGGATAGAGTAATCTTGGCTGCATATTTTTCCCATTCAGCATGTTGAATATATCGTGTAACTCCCTTCTGGCCTGCCTAGTCTTTAGAAAGATCTGGTGTGGAACTAATTTGTTACCCTTGTAAGTTAAAGAATTTCCCCCCCTTGCTTCTCCCATGATTCTTTCTTTGTCTGTGTTTTTTGCAAATTTTACTATGACATATCTTGGTGTTGGCCATCTTTTGTTGATTTTGATGAGAGTTCTCCATGCATCCTTAATTTCCATTTCTGTTTCCTTTCCCAGATTAAGAAAATTTTCAGCCACAATTTACTCAAGTAAACCTTCTGCCTTCTTTTCCATCTCTTCTTCTGGGACTCCTACGAGTAGAATGTTATTGCACTTTATGGAATAGCTGAGTTCCCTGAGTCTACATTCGTTATCCAATATTTTTCTTTCCCTCTTATTGACAGCTGCAATATTTTCATAATTTTCTTTTTATTATCACGTATACATTGCTCTGCTTCGTTCATCCTTGTGGTCATTATAACACTATTCTTTTTTTTTTTCAGTATATGAAGTTTATTGTCAAATTGGTTTCCATACAACACCCAGTGCTCATCCCAAAAGGTGCCCTCCTCAATACCCATCACGCACCCTCCCCTCCCTACCACCCTCCATGAACCCTCAGTTTGTTCTCAGTTTTTAACAGTCCCTTATGCTTTGGCTCACTCCCACTCTAACCTTTTTCTTTTTTTCCTTCCCCTCCACTATGGGTTTCTGTTAAGTTTCTCAGGATCCACATAAGAGTGAAAACATATGGTATCTGTCTTTCTCTGTATGGCTTATTTCACTTAGAATCACACTCTCCTGTTCCATCCATGTTGCTACAAGGGACCATATTTCATGCTTTCTCATTGCCACGTAGTACTCCATTGTGTATATAAACCACAATTTCTTTATCCATTCATCAGTTGATGGACATTTAGGCTTTTTCCATAATTTGGCTATTGTTGAGAGTGCTGCTATAAACATTGGGGTACAAGTGCCCCTATGCATCAGTACTCCTGTATCCCTTGGGTAAATTCTTAGCACTGCTATTGCTGGATCATGGGGTAGGTCTATTTTTAATTTTTTGAGGAACCTCCACACAGTTTTCCAGAGTGGTTGCACCAATTTTCATTCCCACCAACAGTGCAAGAGGGTTCCCGTTTCTCCACATCCTCTCCAGCATCTATACTCTCCTGATTTGTTCATTTTGGCCACTGAATGGCATGAGGTGATATCTGAGTGTGGTTTGAATTTTTTTTTTTATTTAAAAAAAAATTTTTTTTAACGTTTATTTATTTTTGAGACAGAGAGAGACAGAGCATGAACGGGGGAGGGTCAGAGAGAGGGAGACACAGAATCTGAAACAGGCTCCAGGCTCTGAGCTGTCAGCACAGAGCCCGACGTGGGGCTCGAACTCACGGACCGCGAGATCATGACCTGAGCCGAAGTCAGACGCTTAACCGACTGAGCCAGCCAGGTGCCCCAAGTGTGGTTTGAATTTGTATTTCCCTGATGAGGAGCGACGTTGAGCATCTTTTCATGTGCCTGTTGGCCATCCGGCTGTCTTCTTTAGAGAAATGTCTATTCATGTTTTCTGCCCATTTCTTCACTGGGTTATTTGTTTTTCGGGTGTGGAGTTTGGTGAGCTCTTTATGGATTTTGGATACTAGTCCTTTGTCCAATATGTCATTTGCAAATATCTTTTCCCATTCCGTTGGTTGCCTTTTAGCTTTGTTGGTTGTTTCCTTTGCTGTGCAGAAGATTTTATCTTCATAAGGTCCCAATAATTCATTTTTGCTTTTAATTCCCTTACCTTTGGGGATGTGTCAACTAAGAAATTGCTACGGCTGAGGTCAGAGAGGTCTTTTCCTGCTCTCTCCTCTGGGATTTTGATGGTCTCCTGTCTTACATTCAGGTCCTTTATCCATTTTGAGTTTATTTTTGTGAATGGTGTGAGAAAGTGGTCCAGTTTCAACATTCTGCATGTTGCTGTCCAGTTCTCCCAGCACCATTTGTTAAAGAGACTGTCTTTTTTCCATTGGCTATTCTTTCCTGCTTTGTCAAAGATTAGTTGGCCATACGTTTGTGGGTCTAGTTCTGGGGTTTCTATTCTATTCCACTGGTCTATGTGTCTGTTTTTGTGCCAATACCATGCTGTCTTGATGACAGCTTTGAAGTAGGCTAAAGTCTGGGATTGTGATGCCTCCTGCTTTGGTCTTCTTCTTCAAAATTACTTTGGCTATTCGGGGCCTTTTGTGGTTCCATATGAATTTTAGGATTGCTTGTTCTAGTTTCAAGAAGAATGCTGGTGCAACTTTGATTGGGATTGCATTGAATGTGTAGATAGCTTTGGGTAGTATTGACATTTCGACAATATTTATTCTTCCAATCCATGAGCATGGAATGTTTTTCCATTTATTTGTATCTTCTTCAATTTCCTTCATAAGCTTTCTATAGTTTTCAGCATACAGATCTTTTACATCTTTGGTTAGATTTATTCCTAGGTATTTTATGCTTCTTGGTGCAATTGTGAATGGGATCAGTGTCTTTATTTGTCTTTCTGTTGCTTCAATATTAGTGTATAAGAATGCAACTGATTTCTGTACATTGATTTTGTACCCTGCAACTTTGCTTAAGTCATGTATCAGTTCTAGTAGACTTTTGGTGGAGTCTATCGGATTTTCCATGTATAATACCATGTCATCTGCAAAAAGCGACAGCTTGACTTCATCTTTGCCAATTTTGATGCCTTGTATTTCCTTTTGTTGTCTGATTGCTGATGCCAGAACTTCCAACACTATGTTAAACAACAGCGGTGAGAGTGGGCATCCCTGTCATGTTCCTGATCTCAGGGAAAAAGCTCTCAGTTTTTCCCCATTGAGGATGATGTTAGCTGTGGGCTTTTCATACATGGCTTTTATGATCTTTAAGTATGTTCCTTCTATCCCGACTTTCTCAAGGGTTTTTATTAAGAAAGGGTGCTGGATTTTGTCAAAGGTCTTTTCTGCATCGATTGACAGGATCATATGGTTCTTATCTTTTCTTTTATTCATGTGATGTATCACGTTGATTGATTTGCGAATGTTGAACCAGCCCTGCAGCCCAGGAATGAATCCCACTTGATCATGGTGAATAATTCTTTTTATATGCTGTTGAATTCGATTTGCTAGTATCTTATTGAGAATTTTTGCATCCATATTCATCAGGGATATAGGCCTGTAGTTCTCTTTTTTTACTGGGTCTCTGTCTGGTTTAGGAATCAAAGTGACACTGGCTTCATAGAATGAGTCTGGAAATTTTGCTTCCCTTTCTATTTCTTGGAATAGCTTTGGAAGGATAGGTATTATCTCTGCTTTAAACGTCTGGTAGAACTCCCCTGGGAAGCCATCTGGTCCTGGACTCTTATTTGTTGGGAGATTTTTGATGACTGATTCAATTTCTTCGCTGGTTATGGGTCTGTTCAAGCTTTCTATTTCCTCCTGATTGAGTTTTGGAAGTGTGTGGGTGTTTAGGAATTTGTCCATTTCTTCCAGGTTGTCCAGTTAGTTCGCATATAAATTTTCATAGTATTCCCTGATAATTGCTTTTATCTCTGAGGGATTGTTTGTAATAATTCCATTTTCATTCATGATTTTATCTATTTGCGTCATCTCCCTTTTCTTTTTGAGAAGCCTGGCTAGAAGTTTGTCAATTTTGTTTATTTTTTCAAAAAACGAACTCTTGATCTGCTATACAGTTTTTTTTAGATTCTATATTGTTTACTTCTGTTCTGATCTTTATTATTTCTCTTCTTCTACTGGGTTTAGGCTGTCTTTGCTGTTCTGCTTCTATTTCCTTTAGGTTTGCTGTTAGATTTTGTATTTGGGATTTTTCTTGTTACTTGAGATAGGCCTGGATTGCAATGTATTTTCCTCTCAGGACTGCCTTCACTGCATCCCAAAGCGTTTGGATTGTTGTATTTTCATTTTCGTTTGTTTCCATATATTTTTTAATTTCTTCTCTAATTGCCTGGTTGACCCACTCATTCTTTAGTATGGTGTTCTTTAACCTCCATGCTTTTGGAGGTTTTCCAGACTTTTTCCTGTGGTTGATTTCAAGCTTCATAGCATTGTGGTCTGAAAGTATGCATGGTATAATTTCAATTCTTGTAAACTTATGAAGGGCTGTTTTGTGACCCAGTATGTGATCTATCTTGGAGAATGTTCCATGTGCACTCGAGAAGATAGTATATTCTGTTGCTTTGGGATGCAGAGTTCTATGTATATCCGTCAAGTCCATCTGATCCAATGTATCATTCAGGGCCCTTGTTTCTTTATTGACCGTGTATCTAGATGATCTATCCATTTCTGTATGTGGAGTGTTAAAGTCCCTGCAATTACCACATTCTTATCAATAAGGTTGCTTATGTGTGTGAGTAATTGTTTTATATATTTGGGGGCTTCCGTATTTGGTGCATAGACATTTATAACTGTTAGCTCTTCCTGATGGATAGACCCTGTAATTATTATATAATGCCCTTCTTCATCTCTTGTTACAGCCTTTAATTTAAAGTCTAGTTTGTCTGATATAAGTATGGCTACTCCAGCTTTCTTTTGGCTTCCAGTAGCATGATAAATCGTTCTCCATCCCCTCACTCTCAATCTGAAGGTGTCCTCAGGTCTAAAATGAGTCTCTTGTAGACAGCAAATAGATGGTCTTGTTTTTTTTATCCATTCTGATACCCTATGTCTTTTGGTTGGTGCATTTAGTCCATTTACATTCAGTGTTATTATAGAAAGATACGGGTTTAGAGTCATTGTGATGTCTGTATGTTTTATGCTTGTAGCAATGTCTCTGGTATTTTGTCTCATAGGATTCCCCTTAGGATGTCTTGTAGGGCTGGTTTAGTGGTGACGAATTCCTTCAGTTTTTGTTTGTTTGGGAAGACCTTTATCTCTCCTTCTATTCTAAATGACAGACTTGCTGGATAAAGGATTCTCGGTTGCATATTTTTTCTGTTCATCACATTGAAGATCTCCTGCCATGCCTTTCTGGCCTGCCAAGTTTCAAAAGAGAGATCAGTCACGAGTCTTATAGGTCTCCCTTTATATGTTAGGGCACGTTTATCCCTTGCTGCTTTCAGAATTTTCTCTTTATGCTTGTATTTTTCCAATTTCACTATGATATGTCGTGCAGAAGATCGATTCAAGTTACGTCTGAAGGGAGTTCTCTGTGCCTCTTGAATTTCAATGCCTTTTTCCTTCCCCAGATCCCGGAAGTTCTCAGCCATAATTTCTTCTAGTACACCTTAGCCTTTCCCTGTCTCTTCCTCCTCTGGAATACCAATTATGTGTAGATTATTTCTCTTTAGTGCATCAGTTAGTTCTCTAATTTTCCCCTCATACTCCCAGATTTTTTTTATCTCTCTTTGTCTCAGCTTCTTCTTTTTCCATAATTTTATCTTCTAGTTCACCTATTCTCTCCTCTGTCTCTTCAATCTGAGCCACGGTCGTCTCCATTTTATTTTGCAGCTCACTGATAGCCTTTTTTAAGCTCCTCCTGGTTGTTCCTTTGTCCCTTGATCTCTGTAGCAATAGATTCTCTGCTGTTTTATACTGTTTTAAAGCCCAGCGATTAATTTTATGACTATTATTCTAAATTCACTCTCTGTTATATTGTTTAAATCATTTTTGATCAGTTCATTAGCTGTTGTTATTTCTCGGACATTTTTTTGAGGGGAATTCTTCCGTTTAGTCATTTTGGATAGTCCCTGGAGTGGTGCAGAACTGCGGGGCACTTCCCCTGTGCTGTCTTGAATAACATGTGTTGGTTTGAGGGGCTGCAGTGAGACCTGATGTCTGTCCCCGGCCCACTGCTGGGGCTACAGTCAGACTGGTGTGTGCCTTCTCTTCCCCTCTCCTAGGGGCGAGATGCACTGTGGGGTGGCGTGGCCCATATGGGCTACTTGCACAGTGCCAGACTTGTGGTGCTGGGGTGGATTGGCAAGGTGCACAGGGGTGCTGGGGTGGATTGGCAAGGTGCACAAGGGTGGGAGGGGCAGGTTCAGCTCACTTTTCCTTTGGAGATCCGCTTAGGGAGGGGCCCTCTGGCACCTGGAGGGAGTCAGACCTGCCGCCAGAAGGATGGATCCGCAGAAGCACAGTGTTGGGTGTTTGCGCCGAGCAAGCAAGTTCCCTAGCAGGAACTGGTTCTCTTTGGGATCTTGGGTGGGGGAAGGGCGAGGGAGATGGCACTGGCGAGCGCCTTTGTTCCCCACCAAGCTGAGCTCTGTTGTCTGGGACTCAACAACTCTCCCTCCTGTTGTCCTCCAGCCCTCCCGTTCTCCGAGCAGAGCTGTTAGCTTATAACCTTCCAGATGTCAAGTCCAGCTTGCTGTCAGAACACACTCCGTCTGGCCCCTCCGCTTTTGCAAGCCAGACTCGGGGGCTCTGCTTGGCTGGCGGGCTGGCCCTCTGCCCCGGCTCCCTCCTGCCAGTCCGTGTAGGGCACACCACCTTGCCGCCTTTCCTACCCTCTTCTGTGGGCCTCTCATCTGCGCTTGGCTCCAGAGACTCAGTTCTGCTAGTCTTCTGGTGGTTTTCTGGGTTAGTTAGGCAGGTGTAGGTGGAATCTAAGTGATCAGCAGGACGCACGGTGAGCCCACCATCCTCCTATCCCGCCATCTTTCCAGGATATATAACAGTATTCTTTATCTTGGCTATAGTATTTTTTATTTTGGCTTCACTAGATTTAGGTCTTTTGTCTCTGTGGTAAGGGACTCCCTGGTGTCTGCTTTGCTTTGCTAAAACCTAGGTAGTAACCTTACCATCTTTTTAAATATATATCAGGCATATTCCATATATCAGTTCTGACTAGATCTCTGGCCATGACTTCTTGTTCTTTCCTTTGGGATAAATTCATTTGTCTTAACATTTTGTCTAGTTTTCTGTCTTCTCTGTTAGGAATGCCTTTTATGTTCCTGCTCTGAATGGAATGGCTATATTAAGAATATGTCATTTGCTGTCCAGAGACTGGAACTTCAAGATTTGTGTGTGTGTGTGTGTGTGTGTGTGTGTGTTTGTGTGTGTATTCTGTGTGCAGTCTCCATTTGTGCTTTCACTGCTCTTTCTCTCAGATCAGTCCTCTGCAGAGTTTCTCCTTGCCTACATTTGGAAGTGTTTGGACCTTGTCCAGTGTGTGCTGAATTTTAACTATATGTGCTTTGGTCTGCTTGGTAGAAAAGGCTATATCTCCTACAGTTGAAGCTTCACAGCATTATCTGAGTTGGTGCTTATGGTGGATTAGTGCTGATCTTCTGGGGGAAGGGCCTGGTGTCTGGCTCTCAGGCTGAATTGTCCTAGTAAAGATGCATCTTCAGAGTACAGAGGGATATGCATTAGTGTAAGCTGCTCCTGTCTTCACTGTGGGCACTGTGTTGCTCACTGAAGTCTGTCCACGCTGATGGGTTGCAGTGGGTGTGGGGATGGCATCACCACATTCCCTTGTCCCTGGAGAGGGGAGTTCACACTGCCACCTTTTAGGAAGCCCTCACTGTAGAGTGAACAATCTCCCCTCTTATGTCTCAGGCTTCTGTCAGAACACAATCTTCACCCTGTCTGTGTCTGAGCTGTCTGCCTGGTGGTACAGTGCTCTTGTGTTTTATCTTATGTGCATGGCTTGGTTTCAAAATTCCAAATTTTAGAGACCTGGTGTGTGGTGGACTTGCACTGATCCTCTGAGGGACGGTCATGCCACACTGTGGCTGATGCCAGTTTGTCCCAGAAAAGCAGTTTCATGGCCATGCAGGAGCTCAGATTTTATAGTAAAGTGCAGCCAAATTCTGGCTTCCAGATTAGTTGCCTTCAACAGGTGTCTCTTCTGGTATGTGAATTAACCATGCTGCTCAATGGTGCTCACTATCTCTATTTTCCTGTAACAGGCAGTGCCACCTCTACCAAATGCACTCCAAGAAGGGCAACTGTCTCTCCCAATGCAACATGGGATCTTCAGACCATGTTGTCCATTCCTGTGCCTCTTTCCTCTTTCCCTACAGAAGCACCATTATGCACATCAGGCCCAACCTTGGCTATGGCATAGACTTCCAAAACTTCAGACTTTGTGCTCTGTTGCTCATAAAAAGTTGCAGTAATCAGGCCCTCTCTTTTTCCCAGTCAATTATTTTGAGGAAGACTTTTTTTCTTGTGCAATACCCTGCATGCTGCCGTCACTCTGTCTCTATTTCTCTTTTTCCTCACTCCATGACCAAGGCTCCCTCCTCTCTGCAGCACCCACAATTCTCTTCTTCCCCAAATCAATTTTCTGAAGTTCCTACCTTCCACATTGTGGTTGTTTTTCTCCTTCTAGATATGCAGTTTGTTCTCTCAGTCCTCACATTGATTTACTGAGTGTTCGTAATGATTTGATACTTATCTGTGTTCAAGGTAGAAGATGAACATAAGGTCCCCCTATTATCTGACCATCTTAACTCCTTGCATAACATTTCTTGTTGATCGTACCACTGTGTACACCTTCTTTGCCCATCAGCAGGACTAATGTCTTGGCAGTCGTGGTGACAGTGATTTTGAAAGTGGAAGATCCCCCCAGTGCTCTTGGTATGAACATCCATGGTAAATTCCCATTCCTGAAAAGTGAGTCCCAGATAACAGAACATTTCTGGCCTCCACGTTCCATCCATTCACAAAAATACTTGATTGGCCTTTGCCAACCAGAACACCAACCTTTGCTGGCATGATGTTGGCAAAGGTTTTTCTGGAGACTGCTGCCCAGATGGAGGGCAAGTCCTTACAGCTCACAATGGCTATGTCCTGACAGGTCTCACCAGCCATGAAATTGTTGATGTAGGTGCTCCAACTTGTCATGGCACTGCTACTGGGGCTACTGTCTGCACAGTGGTTAAGGGCATCACCACTGGGTTGGTGCCCTTGGGATGTTAGATAGGGTGATGTGGAGAGTTCAGGGCCACATGATGCCACCCAGACTGTGGCTCTGCTAGCTGTGCAGCAGCCCTTGTACCACCACTTCTTCCATACAAATTTTACAATCAGCTCGTCAAATTCCACATGAGAAAAATTGTCGGGACTTGACTGTTATTACATTTAACTTATAAATTAATTTTATAGTTAATTTATTTAAATATTAAGTCACAAATATTAATTTGTGAACATTGTATACCTCTCATTTATGTCTCTAAAAATTCACAATGAAATGTTCTAATTTTTCTAATTTTCTGTTGGTTGTTTTCTAGTTAGATATTTTTGGACCATATAAAATGGTAACCTTTTAAAGGTAAGCCTTCATATTTCTGTTTGCATATAAAGAGATAATAATTTCATATTAAACCTGTATCTAGTATACATCAGAAATCTAGTTTTTATCCTAATTTGCTAATTTACAGAATTATTTGTATTTCCAATCTACAACATTTTATCTTCTGTATATAGTAGTAGTTTTTTTTATTTCTAGTCATTTTATTTTATATATATATATATATAAATATATATAATCATTTATCTATTTATTTATGCCTTACTGAACTTCTTAAAACAAATTGTACACTATTAGATAGAAATGGTTACAGCAGCATTCTTTACTTCTTCTGAGAATGTTGATTTACAATTAAAAAATAAAACAATTAGGAAATCTTTAGAAGAATTAATGTTAACCTGGAATGTAGTAGGTTATGGAATATTTAAGTTAATGAGACAGTTTATGTTTGAAATCATCAAGTCTATGACTTATTTCATTACCGATGGACTCTTTACTAACTCTGAAGTGTTTTTAATATTAACTTTATTTTTACTGTTTTGAATTAGCCTTTACTCATTTATACTTGAATATGCTAAATTTGCTTAATTTTTTATAGCACTGAATCTTTTCATAAATGATTGACTTCTTTATGTTTTCATAGAATACACTAATGTTGTTTACATAGATATTCTGGAGATACCTGGAGATACCTGGAGATATCTGGAGATACCTGGAGATACACAGGTATATAGCCAGATAGGAACAACAGAAAACCCAAGGCTTCTTTAGTCATGGAGTATGATTCAATGTATGGAGGAAGCTATATATATATATATATATATATATATATAAAGATATATATATATATAAAGATATATATATATAAAGATATATATATAAAGATATATATAGATATATATGATATATATGTATCTTATATAATATAAAGATATATATAAAGATATATATATAGATAGATAGATATAGATATATAAAGAAGCTATATATATATATATATATATAAAGAATAATAGGGCTTGGAAATTCCTTCAGGATGAAATTGTATTCACACATGCTTTTCTGGTCTGGTCACCAATCTAATACTAATACTGTAAGACAGGGGCAGGAAAAGAAAACCTTACTGTATAAGGATCTAATTTCTGGAAGTATGACACTGTTTTGAGAAGGGAATATAGATTTAAAAATTGATTTAAGTAGGGGAACCTAGGTGACTCAGTTGATTAAGCATCCTACTCTTGATTTCAGCTCAGGTCATGATCTCACAGTACATGAGACTTACTCCCATGTTGGGTTCTGCACTGAGAGTGTGGAGCCTGCTTGGTATTCTCCCTCTCTCTCTGCCCCTTCCCCACCCATGCTTGCTCTCTCTCTTTCTCTCTCAAAATATATAAATAAACTTAAAAATTTGATTTGAGATTATATACAAATTATTAGATAGTTACTCATCTCCCTATCAGAGCAATTTTATAGTGAAGCTTTCAAGCTTATACTTAATACTGAGAAAGTGAGGATTATTTGACATGTAACAATTATATAGATCTATATATTCATGTTTACTGGAATAGGCTTAATATTGGGAAAAATATACTTGAATTATTGGTCATTCCCACATTTTTGTGAATACTGTTTATCAATTAATAAGGGATGATCATCTTCCCATCCTCTACATGACACAATCTTTTTATTCATAAATAAAAGAAAGTATACCATAGTTTAAAATGGTTCAAGGAGTTAAAAGCACTATGACTAATTTATAATAGGCCACAACTTAAGAAAAATCTGAATTTAATTATACACTGTGTTTGTTGTTAAGCATTCTGTGAAATAAGAGAGAATGAATGACCCAGAGGACAAGATGACATATGCTCTCATGGCTAGTGGTAAAAAATTATCCATTGTAATTAAATTTTTTTTAATATAAAGGGAAACTTAGAGATAATGCTTTTCAAAATTAAAGGGAAAAAAAGATTTCCAATACTTTACATTTACTAAAGGAATTTTTCCTGTAACTAATAAAAATTTGAGAATAGAATATAGTTTAAAAATAGACATATAAAGATAAAGAAAAAGAAATATGAGGTACCGTTTTAATTAACTCCTAAACTTTCCTTTAGAAAGATAAAAACAATTGCCAAAGTAGTCAGCTTAATTTGAAACAAATATAACCATTTTTCTCAGTTCTTGTAATTCCTGTAAATAGATTAATAACATGCTTGTTTTGTTTATCTATCAATAGTTTCTCTGTTGGTTAAACAATTCAGTTTACAAGTGACTACAGATACATATTGAGGCTGACATCTACACTATCCTCATTCCCAAGTATCTCTATGCTATGTTTTTTTGGGGGGGGGCAGATTATATAGAAAATTATGTTTACTTTCATAGTAGGTGAAAACACAAACTATGTCTTTCAATAATAGTCTTTCCTTAACACTTTTATTCTGTTCTAAATATACTTCATTTGGTAAAGCCTTTAAATTTCCTTTCTTTTCCTTTGCAGTTCTGAGTTAGTGAATGCTGAAGTTATATAAGGAAGTCGGAAAATATTGGCGATTATCTGTACTTTTATAACTGATTCAAGTATTTTAATTACTTTGACCGGACAACTGTGATAATCCTTCCTCTCTCCAAACACACAAAACCATATAAACAAACATACACCCACACCCATACACACACCCACATGCATGTGTGCACAAACATGCTTATTTGGCCAAAATGATCAAATAGATATTTGGTGTAATTTGGATGCTAGCATAGAAGAAAATTTAAGATCAAGATAAACCTATGAATTCTAGGTTGGCAGATGATAATTTTATTTGAGTATCTCCCTTCTTTCTGGTTATTATCCTCTATTTCTAACAATAGAAAAACAATAATCCAAAGAGAAATAAGATGTGTTTTCAATAACTCGATTAACAAATAAGTATTACATGCCTTCTATGATCTCGGATCTGTGATAGATGTAGCTATATGAGAAAAGCAGATAGATAAGAGAAGGCCATATTTGAAGAAAAGTGAGTTTTTCTAGCATCCAGTTGTTAAACTTGCCAACATAATGCACTTTTTTTTTCTTGGAGATTATGTTGTGGTATGACAGTGGGGTGTTCTCATGGCCCAGATAGAATGATGAGGTATGGTAATTACTCCAGAGATCTTTAATGAGGGTTTCAAAGTGAAATTTTCAGTCTAATGGGGAACTGTACATATATGGGTTTTAGGATGGTAATCACGTTGAAAAGGTATGAACGACTTTAAGGATACTAAAGCAAATTGTGAAAATAACTTTTTTCTTAAGTTTTAACAAGTTAAACCTTGATTAGCAATAATTGAGAGTGTTTGTTTTAACAGCCTGACCAGCACTGACTAATGTTTTCAGTATTACTAATTTGTTAAGTGAAAATGGTGTCTCATTAAATTTGCATTTATTAACTAGCTACCTTGAACATTGTCATATGTTTTCTATACAGTTGTTATTTGTTTCTTTTTCTTTTAAAGTTGTGTATATATTTCTCTCACAAACTACTTTTGCCCATGTGACCTTGTATTGATTTGTTGGATATTTTTTATACAAAAATAAAAATTGTAACCATTGATCTGTCATAATTGGTGTGAGTATTTCCCTGTTTCTAGTTGACTTTCAATTTTCATTTGTTAAGAGAAATATAAGAATAAAATATTGGGTCGCCTTGGTCCTTCAGTCAGTTAAGTGTCCAACTCTTGATTTCAGCTCAGGTCATGACCTTACACTTCATGGGTTTGAGCCCCACATCAAACTCCATGCTGACAGTGAAGAACCTCCTTGAGATTCTCTCTTGCTCTCTCCCTGCTCCCCCACTGCTCACGCTTGTGCTTTTGCACTCTCTGTCTCTAAATAAACAAAAAAAAATTGAAATAATAATAAAATATTAATCTAGACAAAGTCATAGAGATTTGATTTTTTATTTATTGTATTATGGCTTGGTATTTTTAAAAATTTTTTAATGTTTATTTATTTTTGAGAAGGGGGGTGAAGAGAGAGAGGGAGACACAGAATCTGAAGCAGGTTCCAGGCTCTGAGCTGTGATCATAGAGTCCCTCGTGGGGCTCCAAGTCATGAACCATGAGATCATGACCTGAGCTGAAGTTGAACACTTTATCGACTGACCTACCCAGGCTCCCCATCTCTTGATAATTCCTAAAGATCATCAGGTTTATCCATTATGAAATTATATATACTCATTAAATAAAATTTGGATTATCTAAAAAATAGAAAAGTAAAAAAGTTACAAATTGTTCCAATTTTCAGACAGCCTCACATGTACTATAAATATTTATTGAATGTATTTTCATTATTCTTTTGTTCTATGTGGAAAGGTTTTCATGTTGCTGTTGCTTAATTAGCAGTAAAATGCAGTCTGCTTTATTCTATGATATAAATATCACTTTTTTTGTCATGCTACATTCTATCAAGTTATGCAGTTCATTTGTTAAACATATATTTACTATCATTACATACGAGTCACTTTTTTAGGCACTGAAATAGAGTTTAGAGGTAGTGGGATGAGGAACAACAATGGAAATAAACATAAAATATATCAGATATTTTTAAATTCTATGAAGAAAAATATTAAGAAGAATAAAGAGTTTTGGAAGGAAATGGGGCTTGCCATTATGTATACAGGAGTAGGAAAATACTTTCTTATTTGGTGATATTTTAGTTGAGATCTGAGTACATTTATAGAATAAGCCATGAAAATATATGAATAAAGAGAGTTCCAGGTGAAGGCACAGAGCAGGAGCAAATGAACTGACATAGTAATGTGCTTGATATTTCTGAGAATATTGAGGTGACAGTGTTGTGGGAGTGATGTAGAGAGGTGAAGAAAAGTAAGAGATTTAATTAGCAAGATAAGGCCTTGGTAAGGAGTTTGAACTTCACTGAGTGCAAGAGCTTTCACTGCTGAAATAATCTAGGTGAGAGATGATCATGGTTCAGACTGAGCTGTTGGCAACAAAAAGTGATAACAAATTATACGATTTTGAGGATATTTTCAAGATTTAGCCATCATTGTTTCCAGACAGACTGGATGCGGAGTGTGATAAAAAGAAAAGAGTTAAGAATAACTCCAAGGTTTTTGGCCTAAAACTGCAAGAAAGGAGCTGTCATTTACTGAGATGAAGAACATACAAGGAGGAACTGACAGAGGGTGACAACAGTAAGAGTTCAATTATTATAAAATCTTTCTAATATTTTTAAATAGTTTTTCTTTGTTAAAGATATTCTACATTTTAGTTATAAGCTATTTAGAAAATGTATATAATGAAAAAGAAAAAAATCACCTATAATTTTATAACCGAATAAAATTACTCAATGTTTTGTTGTAAGTGTATACACTTTATGCATACACATACACAAATATAAACCCAGTATATACATGTATATGTTATGTATATATCATTTTTCTTATCAAAATGGTATGCTTTTTATGAGCTGATCATTTCAGATACTTACATCTAGGATTTGTTTAGAATTTTTTCCTTTCCAGAAATTTGGAAAAAAAGAGCCACTTGTACAGTTTTCTAGCACTTTTATGGTTTGACTATTATCATTATTGTTTTCCTTTTTAACTTTATTTCATTTGTAACTTATTTCATTGAATTGTATCAATTAATAAGGTTTTCATATTATTATTATTACTTATTCTAAGTAGCTAATCTTGGGAGATACTTTCTAGGCCAAAGTATGTAGACCAGGGTTTCTAGATCAGAGGTTGAAAAACTGTAACTTGCAGGCCAAATTTGTGCTGCCACAATTTTGTACATGGCCTGCATACTAAAAAGCTTTTAATACATGAACACATTTACAATCTATTTGATAACTGAAAGACACAACTTTGATGAACACTAATTAAGCTACATGTAATCCCCCAAATTCTTTTCATTAGAATTATATTATGAAAAAATATCTTTGTATCATTGTCATCATTATATTTTGAATGTTGTCAATTTTAAAATATGTGGAAAATGTCTTTTTTTCTTTTTGTATAAGTATCTATATAATATCCTTGATGTTACTTCTTGTCTCCCAAAGTCTAAAATAATTACTATCTGGCCTTTAGAGAAAAAGTTTGCTGACTCCTATTCTAGATATTTGTAAGCGTGCATAAAAATTACCTGGAGGCTATGAGAAAAATGTAAATTTTTGTTGTACACCCCACCTTCACCACTGTTACGTCAGTTTTGATTCAGTAAGCCAAGGGTAAGTCCTAGGAATCTCAGTTTTAACAAACACTCCAGGTAGTTCTGATGCACTCTAGACCAAATTTTCAAAAACACAAGATGCAGGCCCACCTGGGTGACTCAGTTGGTTAAGCATCCAACTTCAGGTCAGGTCATGATCTCACAATTCGTGGGTTTGAGCCCCAGGTCGGGCCCTGTGCTGACAGCTGAGAGCCTGGAGCCTGCTTCAGATTCTGTGTCTCCCTTTCTCTGCCCCTCCCTTGCTCGCTCTCTGTGTCCATCTCTTTCTGTCTCAAAACTAAATACAATTTTTTAAAAATTAAAAAAAAAACACAGCATGCCAACTTGCACTGAGCAAATTTCAGTAGTGTGTTTGAACTACATTTGGGCTAGTATTTCACCATCAGCATGCTGGTAAATATAAATTCATTGTACATGTCTTATTGGAATGAATTGCCACAGGACACACCTGCCTATAATTATTAACACCTGTCAAGAATTGTGCAGTCACCTTTCCTTGGAACATAGCACTGCTAGGGATCAAAGCATGGTTTTTGGTCTAGAAATTTTGTAACTCTTAATTTGAACCCATATGATAGCGATAGACACATCATTATTCGTAAATTCCATATATCTATTCTTATCTCTTTTTATCCCCCCTTTATTATTGTTTATGTATATATGTGTGTTTATGTATATATGCACATATCCATCCATCTATCCATAATCTATCCATCCGTTCAATTTCCCTATAAACACAAGATTTTAATTATGCTAGAATTAGTACTAACTCCTGCCCCAACTGCCATACAAACCTTGAATTTTTGATAGGAATGATCTACTATTTGTTTCATAGTAAATTTAACAATCTACCAATGCACCTTGGAAAGAGCAAATGTTGTGACATCAGTGTAAACAACAAGACATAAGGAGCTTTAAAAAATCAAAACACTATATATAGTACATTCCAGTCATTGTTATTAGAAGTACATTCCAGTCATTGTTATTGCTGGAATTCCTTAATAAAAATTCTGGAAAGTCCTGAATATTTTAGGTAGTTTATGCAAAAGGAAGAAAAGAAGAAAAAATTTATCCCCTGAGACAACTTTAATCATTAAATCTGGAGTCTTCTTAATGAAGTTTACACAGGTGCCTCAAGTTCATATTTCTAAGAACCAAACCTTGTCTCTTTTCTCTACCTTCCCAACATTTTCATTGCTTTTTTGGTTTATACTAATGGTGCTCCAGAGAAAAGTGGCTTCCCTCTCTGAGTAGTTGTGAAAGATTTCCATGATTTTCCCCTTTTGTATCCAACCCTCACTTATACATATTTTTGTAAAAGCTCTCTCTCTCTCTCTGGAGACAAAATATTAATTATTATTTTTCTATTTCTTGTTTTTCAAAATATGTGTATTCAATTTATCTGAAATTATTATCTGTGATGAATTCCTAAGAGTGACTAAAATTATTTAAGATAGTATTCTTATTTATTTAATGAACTTTAATCTTGTTTTTTTTTATGGACAAATTCCATATTATTTCAAGTACTTAATAACATTTTCAATTTTTACCTGATAAGTGGTCTTTGCACATTTAACAAGATAAACAGTTCTATCAGACAATGTTCTAAAAATGTATGATCCCATGGGACACATGGCTGGCTCAGTTTAGTGTGTGACTGTTTATCTCAGGGTTGTGAGTTTGAGCCACACGTTGGGAAAAAATTAAAATCTAAAAAAAATAAAAATAAAACAATTATGATCCCAGATAAATTAAAACACAATTCCCATAGTCATAAATTCTTGGCGCCAAATTAGAGAAAAAAAATTCAAACCTGCAAGTACTTATATGAGTAACCCAGCTTGAATGATTTCTGTGATGAAACTTGCTGTTGAGGAAAAATTGTAACATTGTTTCCAGTTTACCTATCACCTTATAAATAGGATATTTGAGGAGATATATTTGTTTTTGAGCATGAACATATATTACATATATACATCTCCCACAAACTAAAAATAAAAACTGCAAATGACCCAGTGGTCTAAGAAAATTATTCTGCCTAAGTAAAACTGTTTTTTTTTTTATACTAAAGGGGGAGACATACTTAGTTCATACTTGTTTTTCAATCTTCACAGTTTGTTTTACTTTTATCAAAATATAATAGAAGTTTTAGAAAACTGTATCTTCTTGTAAATTTTTATTCTTTGCCTGAAAGAGTTTACATTATTGTGGTATGTCTCCATAAAACAACTAAGGGCTACATATAGTTTCATTTTCATTTCCTAAGTTGCCACTTCAGAAAAGTTGGGCAGTGTCTCTTAGCATTATTTTTTGTTATGCTTGGCATATTGCTTTCACATCTCAAAATTTGTACCACATTATCAATATATACTTCTGTTTGTATTACCCAGTCTTAGGTACTCAGATGCTCTAGAACATGTGTACAGCATGAAAGCACAATTCTAAACAGAGCCCATAGCTTTTTTGTTGGTTTAATTAACAAATTAACATCATTTTGATATGGTACATTTTCTTTAAAAAGAATATCTTCAGCTAGTTACATTCATCTATATATAAACAGTTTACATATCCTACTCTCTACCGTGGCTTAACATGCAAGTCCTAAAATTTAATCTTGACAAAATGGTACAATATTTCACACACACACACACGCACACACACGCACACACACACCTCTACTAGAAATGTTTTAATTTTTAGATAAACAACATAAATTAAAAATGCCTTATAAAAGCTTCTGTGTTCAGCAAAAGATGGAGTTGAGATTAGGTGATGGAGGTAAGTGAGTATAGACAAGTAGAGTAGTATCAATGATTTTATTTTTAAGAAATTCACTTACAAATGAAAGTTTCCTAAGGTTTACTATTACTGTAGTAGTCAAATAAGTATTAAGAATAACCATACAAACTGAATGAAAACTATTCATCATGCTTCAACTTAAAGTAGATATCAAGCCAGGCAGACATTTACTGACCTTATTTTTAAATATTTATAACATTTAAATATTTTCTTTATTTATCTATATCCCTTCTTTTAATTATTCTTGGGTTAATTCATAAATCCCATATTTAAAACAAAATTCTTTTTTAATGTTTATTTTTGAGAGAGAGGGCAGGGGGATGGCAGAGGGAGAGAATCCAAAGCAGGCTCCAGTCTCTGAGCTGTCAGCGGAGAACCTGACATGGGGCTAGAACTCACTGACCACACAATCATGACCTGAGACGCTTAAGTTGGACACTTAACCAACTGAGCCACCCAGGTGCCCCCAAAACAACTCTTTAATGAATAGAAAAACATATTCTTCATCTTAATTTGCATTACTTTGTCACTATCTCTGCCATAATGTAATGAGGCCTCTCTTCATCACACACACACAAAAAATATGGTATTTACTCCTATAGGTAAGGAAATTAACATATAATAAATTTTTGTGCAATAAAATTAACTAGGGAGATTCTTTGGGTTCCCTAAAGCTTTGGAAAAGAAAAGCTTGCAAATTCTTCTCTGTGTGTAGTTCTATTCAGGAATGTAGTCTGCCCAAAATCCTCAGAAAGGTGATTTTTTTAAATTTTTTTTTTTAATTTACATCCAAATTAGTTAGCATATAGTGCAACAATGATTTCAGGAGTAGATTCCTTAATGCCCCTTACCCATTTAGTCCATCCCCCCTCTCACAACTCCTCCAGTAACCCTCTGTTTGTTCTCCATATTAGGATTCTCATGTTTTGTCCCCCTCCCTGTTGTTAATATTATTTTTGTTTCCCTTCCCTTATGTTCATCTGTTCTGTGTCTTAAAGTCCTCATATGAGTGAAGTCATATGATATTTGTCTTTCTCTGACTAATTTCGCTTAGCATAATACCCTACGTGGATGGAACTGGAGGGTATTATGCTAAGTGAAATCAGAAAGGTGATTTAAAACACAGGAAACAATAGGTGTTGTTGAGGAGATGGAGAAAGGGGAACCCTCTAACACGGTGGTGGGAATGCAAACAGTGCAGCCACTGTGGAAAACAGTATGGAGATTCCTCAAAAAGTTAAACCAAGAACTACCCTACAATCCAGCAATTGCACTGCTGGATATTTATCCAAAATATACAAAATTACTGATTCAAAGTGACACATGCACCCTGATGTTTATAGCAGTATTATCAATAATAGCCAAATTATGGAAAGAGCCCAAATGCCCATTGACTGATAAATGGATAAAGTGAAAGAAGTGGTTATATATATATATATATATATATATATTAGAATATTATCCAGCCATAGAAATCAATGAAATCTTGCCATTTGCAATGAAGTGGATGGAGCTAGAGAGTATTATGCTAAACAAAATAAGTCAGAGAAAGAAAAATATCATATGATTTCAATCATGTGGATTTTAAGAAAAAAAACAAATGAACATAAAGAGGGAAAGAGAGAGAGGTAAACTGTAAAACCGACTCTTAACTATAGAGAACAAACTGAGGGTTACTGGAAGGGAGGTGGGAGGGGCGATGGGTTAAATGTGTGATGGATGTTAAGGAGGGCACTTCTGAGGAGAACTGGATCACTAAATTCTACTGAGACTAATATTATGCTATATGTTAACTGACTGGAATTTAAATAAAAACTTGAAACAAAAAAAATAAAGGAGTTGTTTGCACCCAAAGAAAATGAAAACACTAATTCCAAAAAATATATTCACCCTATGTTTATTTCAGCATTATTTACAATACCTAAGGTATGGAAGCAACCCAGGTGTCCATCAACAGATGAATGGATAAAGAAGATGTGGTATATATACACAATGTAATATTACTCAGCCATAAAAAGAAATGAGACCTTTCCATTTGCGACAACATACATGGACCTAGAGAGTATTATACTAAGTGAAATAAATCAGACAAAGACAAATACCATATGATTTCACTTACGTGTGAAATCTGAAAAACAAAGCAAATGAACAAATAAATACACAGACTCTTAAATACAGAGAACAAACTGGAAGTGGGTAAAATAGATGAAGGGTATTAAAAGGTACAAACTTCCAGTTATGAAGTAAGTCCTGGGGATGAAAATACAACACAGAGAATGTAGTCGATAATATTGTAATAACATTGTACAGTGACAGGTGGTGATTACACTTACCATGGTGAGCATATAGTAATGTATAGAATTGTTGAATCAATATGTTGTGCACCTGAAACTAATATAATTAGTATGTCAATTTTAATTTAATAAAAAAAGAGTCATTTGCAATCCTGTGTAAATTTGCTTAAAATTACTTTTTAAATGCTCCTAAATATTGATTTAAAAAGTCTTTGATTTTCCAAAAGTATAATTTACCTTTTTGGAGATTTTAAATCAATCTCAAAAATTTGTAAAATTATTTATTCTACATTATAGAAGGCTTATTTTTTTTTTCAACTTTTTTTTTTTTAATTTATTTTTGGGACAGAGAGAGACAGAGCATGAACGGGGGAGGGGCAGAGAGAGAGGGAGACACAGAATCAGAAACAGGCTCCAGGCTCCGAGCCATTAGCCCAGAGCCTGACGCGGGGCTCGAACTCACGGACCGCGAGATCGTCGCGGGGCTCGAACTCACGGACCGCGAGATCGTGACCTGGCTGAAGTCGGACGCTTAACCGACTGCGCCACCCAGGCGCCCCTAGAAGGCTTATTTTTTATAGAAAAGATGCCAACACCTGGTGTTTCATTTACTAGTTTTAAAACAAAGAAACTAATTTACTCTGATAACTGAGACAGTCATGACATATAATATCATCACTCATCTCTTTTCTTGCAAGTCTCTCCAAAGAACTAAATATTTTCTTAATTAAATAAAATGCAAAGGCTCCAAACTTCTGTTGAGAAATTTAATGAGAACACTGATCATTTTTGTGTGCCAAATGGGAGATGTTTTAAAACTGAATTTGACTTTTGAGGGTGAAAGTACTTGGAGTTATTTTTTTAAGTTTCATATAAATTATATCCTCAATATTTGTACATTGAGTTAGGCCTTTCTCAGATTTCCAATGGTAGCTAGATTATTTCTAACTACTGACCATGATCCCTTGAAGCCAAGTGGTTATATTAACTCTCTTGAATCTCAAAGAAAGCATTTGTTAGGTTATATTTCTTGGGAAGTAACACCATGAAGTATGTAAGAAACAATTAATTTCACATGCACAAGCACTAGTTTTTCAGGGATTTTTGTGATCACTTGATTTAATGTAGGAACAAGGCCTTGTGGAAATTGTCTTGGTCTTGAAGCAACATCCCATTAACTTATTTAAAAAATGTTTCTCTACAAATATATTTTCATTTAACTTATGTCAATTATTAGAAGCTTTGTCTAAGATAAACTCATCAATCAATTGTTGAACAATAATAAAAAAAGAAATCATGAGAAGTGTAAAAGTATTGATGACACCTCAACAGGATAAGCACTAGTCTATGTCACCAGTAACACCATATTAGAAGCGCCAATCTATGTAACTAATCAGCTCTCAATTATTTCTTTATGGGATGAAATTTGATAAAAAATGGCTTATTCTGTAATAACTCATGTCTCCTGTGAAATATCGAGGAGACAATTGAAAAACAAACAAATTGAGGGATAATTCAACAAGCAACCATGGAATGCTAACTATATTCCAGGTATTAACGTAGATGCTGGGAACACATATATCATCTATATTCAGTAATTTACTGATGCATTTTAAACTATTTCCTTAAATCAAGCCATTTATTTATAGGTAGGATGGCATTCACACCATTCCTAAATATTCCCTTAAACACATAGTATTCTTACATTTTCCCCTGTACTGAAAATATCACTTAACATGTAACATTTTATTTGTCCCCTTAATCATAGATACAACCAGAAAGGCAACAGTATATGAAGAAGTTTTTTGTACAGAATGGCCTCACCAGAATAACTTTTAATATGATGGTTTACAATCACAAAGCAATGTTCTTAATTTTCTTCTCCTGGGCACATTTGAAGTTTGTACAGTGACTGTTTTGAAAAGCTGAAAAAGGCTGGGGGAAACAAACAAAACTTGTATTAAATAGTCCATTCTTAAGTTTACCATGACGATTGACATTATAGTTTTACTAATTTACTAATTAACTTGTGCTAGGAAATTAACAATATCCTATTTTTAATGTTTTTTTTCCACAAATTTAAGCTGTTCGGTTGTTTTGCTCCCCCTTGAAAACCTTAATTATAAGTCTATTAAATGTAGTTAAAAATGAAAAGTACAAGATTGAAAAATTACCCAGGTGTTTGTGTTCAAATAGAGATTATCTTTCCTTTATAATTTTCCCTTTCTTTTTACCAACTGAATTTACAGAGGTTTGTTTTGTTTTGTTTTGTTTTTTACTGCTTTGCAGTGTCCTAACGTATAATTTATCTGTACTTTGGCATATTTTAATTACTCCTTTATTTGTAATGGCTGACTTTTTAAAAATAATAATTATTTAAATACTTAAATAATTTCCTCAAATGTATTAAATGCTTTTATACTTGAAGATTTTTACCTTCTAGAAATCTTGCATGATTTATACTGATTCAAAGCATTTGTAAAGGTTCTGGTTAACACTAACACTTCAAGTTTATAAATTCAAATAAAAACTGGTAATTGGTAAAAAGGAATAGAGAATGCATATAGTAAGTAATTACCAATGTAGATATTTTAAATTTATTTCAGGTTGCACTGTTTTCATATATTTTAATGTTCACAATTATGTAAAGCAGTGGGCTCATAAAACATGAAAATTATACCCCATTAGTTTTTAGTTTTACTTTTGTCAATTTAAGTAAAGAATATATCTTGAATGTTTTTCAGAATTTTGATACATATATCAATATAATGTGTATTCTAATTTTTAGCAGACCTAAGCTTTTACATGGTATAGATACTTTTCCTCAAGTTCATATAACTCATACTGTTTTAAGCAAAGGAGTTCATCACAAGGTTGTTTACAAATGTAGAAAACACTGGAAAACATGTAAGTATTATTCAATGTGTTACTTAGATAAGCTATAGTACATGCACGCAATGGAATACTATGCAGTCATTAAAATGATGATACAGATTGATATTTTTTAGCTTAAAATTTAAAGAAACACAAAATAGTACATATAGTATTTTTTTGTTGATTGTAAAAGAGTGTGTTTACATAGGAGAAAAGTATATGTATGCAATGAAATCATTAATAGTGGTTATCTCTGAACTGTGGGAATTTAATTCTTTATAATTAATTCTTTATAAATGTCTGCATTGTGTACATTTTTTAAACAATGAGCATGTATTATGTATATGATCAATAAAAACAGTGATTTCCATTTGAAAATATTTGATAATGAATATACATGTAATTTGTAGATAAACAATTACACAGAGAAAGTTCTTTCTCTTTGTTTTATGGGAAAATAGCTAAGAAGTGTTAACAAAATTATATATCTATGTTGTATTATGCATGTAACCTAAAATTTGTAGTTAACATAATAAAAGCCAATTAAGAATAGAGACAACACATTTTTTATGGTTGGACATATGATGTGAATAAACCCTATTTTTAAAAAGGATTTTTTAAAATTTTACATAAATTAAGTAATTATTTCTCTACTTCCAAAATGATTTGAACACTCACATATTAAATGAAAGGCAATCTAAAGAAAACATAAAAGTAAGTGCAATATGGATGGAAGGTAGATGGGTGGAGAAAAGAGGAGACTACAAGTAAAATACTGAAAATCTGCAATCTAGAAATTACAGGATAAATAATGTAACTGAAATATAGAACAGGACATCTTGTCACAACTTCGAAGCAGCCAGACATAAAGAGAACCATACTGGATTAATAGCTCTCATATAACAGATGGAGGCTTTGATACATCTGTGAATATTATCACATGGATGTATTCAAAACTTTACAAGAGATAATGACAAGTTTAATAAAAGATGTCCTTCAAAGTAATTTTTCAACATCATTATACGGATTATTTACCCTTTATATTGACACTTTATAGACGCTGAAGTAAAATTTTTAAAATTTTCTATAGGTAAAGGCAATTCAGTGCAGTTATTTACCTTTGTTAACTTAACATGACCCATGTGTACTACTAAGGAGTTTTAAAAAATGAGTGGCAAGAATGCTGCTTAGACTGTACTCATATATAAAATCTCTCAGGAAAGATTTTTAAGATAAAACTCATCATTTTAATAATGCTTAAAGTGTTAATTTTCTAATATACTAATTGAGAAAACACTAATAGGGCATGAAGTTGCCCTTCTCTGGGCATGAAGTTGAATACAACTCCCAATACTTAGTCAAAGCCACTGTCAACTCTCTGATATGCCCACAATACATTAAAAAGGGGAAAAAATGTATAACTAAATAAAGAAAACTCAGATCTTTTGAAAATAATATCCATTTTAAATAATAAAGTAAAATTATGCACAAATGTTCATTGGATCACATACATTTTCCCCTGCTTTATTGATTTCTCAAAAAGCAAGTTAGAACTTTTCTGTGTGATAGATTCAGAAATAATGGCCATTTTGAGAATATTTGCACAGAAGAAATTACATTTAGCAGTATAATTGCAATAAGGAAGTAAATATACTCAAGTACCTCACCTTGACTGGTTTAGGTAAATAATAATAATAATGAAAACAATATGTGGAGGGACAAAGTTTATTCTATATATCCCTAAGGATATTTTAACAAAAAATGGTACAAAATTACAGTTTTACAATTAGAAATTATATTCTTCACTAAAATGAACAAGGTTTTCTAGTTTTACTTATTTTTTCAAAAGAAAGTATTTACTTCAAAAAGAAAGAAAGAAAAAGAAAGAAAGAAAGAAAAAAGAAAGAAAGCCTGCCATAAAATAACCTCTTATCACAAAGTAGCCCAAACTAAGTAGGCACCAGCTAAAGGCTGCACCAAATTGAGCATTCTTATTCTCACCACCTGCGCCTGGCCTGGCCCAGGGTGACATGCAGGGGCTTGGAGCCCACTGTGCGACCATTCATCTCATCCACTGCTTTGGTAGCATCTTCAAAAGAGGAGAAGCAGACAACACCAAACCCTTTGCCTTGCCCTACTTCCACCATCACTTTGGCCCGGCTAATTGATCCAAAGGAAGAAAATTCTTCCTTCAGTTTTTCATCATCGATGGTCTCATCCAGGTTCTTAATATAGATAGGCACCCCCGGAGGCCGACTTTTTTCTTTTAATCTCAGCCGTTCAAATCTTCGTCTTAACTCAGCCAATCGTTCAATTTTCTTCTGTGCTCGACCTACGTATAGAACTTTCCCATTGATGGACTTTCCATGCAGGTCTAACACAGCCTTTTGGGCAGCCTCGTGCGTCTCATACCTCACAAATCCAAAGCCCTTAGATTTCCCACTGGCATCTCTTATTACCTTAACACTCTCAGTTGGCCCATATCCACTAAAGATTTCCTTCAGTTTTTCATCATCCATGTCATCTCCGAAGTTTTTAACAAAAACATTAGTGAAAGTTGCTCTATCCTTGGTTCTGACTTCAGCTGCCCTCTCTTCTGGGAATTTGAATCTACCAACATACACCTGGCGGTTGTTGAGCCGCACCCCATTCATATGCCAGATGGCTCTATTGGCAGCGGCCAGGCTGTCAAAGTGCACATAGGCATAACCCTTAGAGCCATTGTCATCACATACGACTTTGCAGGAGAGAATGTTCCCAAAAGCAGAAAATAAATAAAAAAGGGCCCTATTATCTATGGATTTGTCCAGGTTTTTGATGAATATATTTCCAACTCCTGACTTTCTTAAGCGGTCATCTGGCTGAGACCACATGAGGCGGAAAGGTTTGCCATTAATCAAATCAAAATTCATGGTATTCAGGGCCCACTCAGCATCTGCAGGAAATCGGAAGTTAACATAGCCATAGCCCAGGGGGCTGCGGGTCACAGGGTCACGGCAGATTCGGGTGAAGCGCAGAGGGCCAGCAGGCCTGAACTTTTTATATAACATGTCCTCAGTAACATCTGGGTCCAAGTCACCCACGTACAGGGCAGCCTTGAGGTACTTCTTTTTCTTGCCAGCAGGATTAGGCTCTCCACTCCCCATCTTTCTAAGCACAGGAAGGAGGCTTTCGCGGGAGAGAAAAAAAGGCTGGTTTCTCTAAGCTATGGGCCAAGCAGCTGTTCACAAAAAGAAGAAAGCCAAGGCGAAGGAAGCTAAAAGCAGTTTCAGAATCACTGTTGAGGCTGAGAAAATGAAGTTCAGAAACAGCTGGTCAGCGGACTCAGAACAAACACATCAGACAACAATGCATCCCAATAACGAATCTGTTCTACCTAAAGAATTTATAATTTCCACCCATTAAGATTTAAAATCTGTTTTAAAAGCCAGTAGTAAGAAAGAAATTCTCTGTTCCTCATTTAATTGTAAGAAATCATCAAGCAGCTGGCTGGCCCCCCACATCTCCATTAGCTTACAGAGGCCTTGAGACCCGTTTTCAGCATAAATATAGGCCTCGAGCTCCTGCTGGCTTAAAATTCTCTTAACCTGGACAGGGGCCAAACGTGTATTCCTCCGCCGGCTGCCTGGCCGGTCTCAGGCGGGCTCGCAGCTAAGGCCGCTAAACACACTCAGCGTCAGTGAAAGGGCAGACTAAACACTTGGTGCGCTGGGGCCGGAAGGCAGGCTGCAGAAGGCGGATCAGACAGAGACAGACAGACAGACACACGCGCTGGGGACGGAAGACCGCACAGATACCCCAGATGCCCACCGGGTACGGACCGAGTGACGCGCGGTAATTTCGGCAGTCTGAGACTCGCGGCAGGTCCGGAGGGACTGACTGGCGGACGCGCACTGGGTCAGCTTCAGCGGGAGGCGGTTCCGGACAGATGTGGGGCGGAGTCAGAAGAGAAGGGTAGATGCGAGGCGGGCGGACAGAGCTGGGACAGATGGACACGGATTGCTTTCCGCAGGACAGAGCACCCCAAGGACGAAAACCATTTAGCTGTGGTAGGGCGGGCGGGGCGTGAGGAAACCCGGAACCTTGCTAAGTAATTTCCCGCTTGCCCTGTGCCAAGATAAAATTAATTTAATTTAATTTAATTTAATTTAATTTAATTTAAATGTTTTTTTAGATTTTTCTTTATTTTTAAAATTTTGTGTTTTTATTTATTATCTTTAAGTATTAATTTTAGGCTGCTAATCCCAAAATTAAAGCAGGAGGTGATCACCTAGGCAGAAAGAGCTCTCATACTTTTTTTTTAATAATAATAAAAACAATTCCCTATATCATTTCTGCTTAGGAAATTAGATATAGAGTTGCATATTTTCTAAGTTAATTGGAAAGTTAGAATTGACAGCTGTACTGGATTCACATTACAGTGCTAAATGATCACATGGTCAAATAAAACACAGGGCCATGTTGCGTTTAGCCTTTATCCATTAAACCCCAACATGATGATCACATAATCCCCAAGTAGTAAGCAGAATTCTTGACACTGCTCCAGTAGTACTAATATTTTAATGACTGGAAAGTCGTAAAATGGCATTTTATGGTACCTAGTGCTACAAAACTTTGAAGATGTGCTGTCTCCACAATCAAAAATTAAAAAATCTTAATAAAAGAGATAAAAGCTACAGAATCAATGCAAAATATATGATTAATGTCCACAGATGAAATAAACATGTAAAGATATAGGCATATTATGCATTAATTACTAATTATTTTATTTTATTAAAGTTTTTATTTAAATTCCAATTAACATACAGTGTAATATTAGTTTCAGGTATACAATATAGTGTTTCAACACTTCCATACAACACCTGGGGCTCATCACAAGTGCACTACTAAATCCCTATCACCTACTTAACCCACCCCTCACCTACCTTCCCTTTAGCAACCGTCAGTTTGTTTTCTATAGTTAAGAGTCTGTTTCTTGGTTTGCTTCCCTCTCTCTTTTTTCCCCTTTGCTCATTTGTTTTGTTTCTTAAATTCAACATATGACTGAAATTATATGGTATTTGTTTTTCTTGAACTGATTTATTTTGCTTAACATAATACTCTCTAGCTCAATGTCTTTGCAAATGGCAAGATTTCATTATTTTTTATTGCTAATACCCCATTGTGTTTATATATATATATATATATATATATATATATATATATATATACCATCTCTTATTTATCCATTCATCAGTTGATGGACATGGGATATTTTCATAATTTGGCTGTTGTAGATAATGCTTCTATAAACATTGGGTGCACATATCCCTTTGAATTAGTATATTTGTATTCTTTAGGCAAATAGCTAGTAGTGCAATTGCTGAATCATAGGATACTACTATTTTTAGCTTTTTTTTTAACCAGGAAATGGTGCAGCTCATTATTTTTCCTCCAAGATTTTATTTAAATTCAAGTTAGTTAACATATAGTGTAGTATTTAGAATTCAGTGATTCATCACTTACATATAACACCCAGTGCTCATGCCAACAAGTTCCCTCCTTAATTCCCATCACCCATTTAGCACATTCCCCCACCCTTCTCCCCTTCAGCAACCCTCAGTTTGTTTCCTATAGGTAAGAGTCTCTTATGATTTTGCTCCCTCTCTGTTTTTATCTTAATTTATTTTTTCTTCCCTTCCCCCATGTTCATCTGTTTTGTTTCTTAAATCCCACAGTTCAATGAAATAATATGGTATCTGTCTTTCTCTGACTTACTTTGCTTAGCATAATACACTCTAGCTCCATCCTTATCATTGCAAATGACAAGATGTCATTCTTTTTGATGGTTGAGTAATATTCCCTTGTGCATATACCACCTTTTCTTTATCCATTCATCAGTAAATGGGCATGTGCACTCTTTCCATATTTTTGCTATTGTGGATAATGCTGCTATAAACATTGGTGTCCATGTGCCCCTTTGAATCAGTATTTTTGTATCCTTTGGATTAATAACTAGTAGTATAATTGCTGGGCCATAGGGTGGTTTTATTTTTAACTTTTTGAGGAAACTCAAAAATGTTTTCCACAGTGGCTGTACCAGCTTGCATTCCCATCAACAGTGTAAGAGGATTCCCCTTTATCCACATTTTCACCAACACCTGTTGTTTCCTGTGTTGTTTATTTTAGCCATTCTGGCAGTTGTGAGGTGATATCTCATTGCAGTTTTGATTTGTATTTCCCTGATGATGAGTGATGCTGAACATCTTAAGTGTCTGTTTGCCATCTGTATGTCTTTTTTGGAAAAATTTCTTTTCATGTCTTCTGCCCATTTTTAATTGGGTTATTCATTTTTTGGGTGTTAAGTTGTATAAATTCTTTATGTATTTTGGATGCTAACCATTTATCAGATATGTCATTTGCAAATATCTTCTTCCATTCCATTAGTTGTCCCTTAGTTTTGTTGATTGTTTTCTTCACTATGCAGAAGTTTTTTATCTTGATGAAGTTCCAATTATTTATTTTTGCTTTTGTTTCCCTTGTCTAAGGAGACAAATTTAAAAAGAAGTTATTATAGTTGATGACAAAGAGGTTACTGCCTATATTCTCCTCTAGGATTTTTATGGTTTCAGGTCTCATGTTTAGGTCTTTAATCCATTTAGGATTTATTTTTGTGTATGGTGTAAGAAAGTGGTCCAGCTCCATTCTTTTACATGTTGCTGTCCAGTTTTCCCAACACCGTTTGTTAAAGATACTGTTATTTTTCCCCCTTTGGATATTTTTTTTGCTTTGTCAAAAATTAATTTGCTATATAGTTGTGCATTCATTTCTGGGTTATCTATCTGTTCTATTAATCTATGTATCTTTTTTTATTCTTTTTTTTTTTTTTTTTTGCCAGTACCATACAGTTTTGATCACTACAGCTTTGTAATACAACTTGAAGTTCGGAATTCGATGCCTCAAGCTTTGCTTTTCTTTTTCAAGATTACTTTGGCTATTCAGGGCCTTTTGTGGTTTCATATAAATTTTAGGATTGCTTGTTCTACTTGTGTGAAAATGCTGTTAATATTTTGATAGGAATTATATTCAATGTGTTAGTTGCTTTGGGTAGTATAGACATTTTTTAAAGTTTAATTATTTTTGAGAGAGAGAAAGAGAGAGCGAGAGAGCGCACTAGGTGGGGAGGGGCAGAGAGAGAGGGAGAGGGTGACACAGAATCCAAAGCAAGCTCCAGGCTCCAAGCTGTCAGCAGAAAGCCCGACGTAGGGCTTGAAATCACAAACTGTGAAACCATTACTTGAGCCGAAGTCAGATACTCAACAGACTGAGCCACCCAGGTGCCCCAAGGGTTGTATAGACATCTTAACATTTGTTCTTTAAATCCGTGAGCATGAAATGTCTTTAATTACTAATTTCAACATGAGTTTTCAAACTATGGCAGGAAACAACGTTGTAAGATTAAATTCAACTCAGGTTTCTCACTCTATCTCTCCTTAGAGTTTGTGAGAAACTGTTTTGGAGAGGAATGTTGCTCTCTCTTTGGAAAATCCCAACATCTATAACACACAGCTCCTTATCCAACCTCTTCCACAACCTGTCCCCTCAAAAAGAAAATCTGGGGGCACCTGGGTGTCTCAGTTGGTTTAGAGTCTGACTTTGGCTCAGGTCATGATCACACGGTTCATGGGTTTGAGCCCTGCCTTGGACTCTGTGCTGATAGCTCAGAGCCTGGAGCTTGCTTTGGATTCTGTGTCTCCCTCTCTCTTTGCCTCTCTCCTGTTCGTGCTCTCTCAAAAATAAACGTTAAAAAAAATAAAAAAGAAAATCCAAACAAAACTTATATCAGTACTATTATGCTGGAAAAGATTCTAGCAACAAAAAAGGATGCAAGAGAAGGACATCACCCCAAAGGGTGTTGTCTCAAGAAGAAATTCCTGTGATAACAGGCCAAATTCATGTGCTGCTTCATTTTTTTTAATCTTCCATTTTCTCATAGACTGTGTAGTTCACTAAAGACAATTTACCCTCATTATATACTCAAATATTTAGTTATTTTCTTTATTTAGCTCTTGTGCCTACTTTTTAGGATTCTTAAATAGGATATGAAGACTATGAGAGAAAAGGCAAATACAAACAAAAATATATAGAAATAGACTAATAAAATATAGTATTGTAATATAACCACAGTGACCAATATGTAGAAACACTTGAGAACACCTGCTTAGTTTATTGTATTTTGAACAAAGCATTTATAAATACCTTTTCTTATAAGTTTAGTTAACAATGGGCTAGAATTTTGGACTGTTTTTATTTTTCTAATTTAAAAATACTACTTTACTGGGACACCTGAGTGGCTCAGTTGGTTAAGTATCTGACTTCAGTTCAGGTAATGATGTCACAGTTCATGAGTTTGAACCCTGTGTTCACCTCTGTGCTAACAGCTCAGAGCCTGGAGCCTGATTCAGATTCTGTGTGTGCCTCTCTCTCTTCCCCTCCGCCACTCTCTCTCTCTCTCTCTCTCTCACCCTCTCTTTCTCTCTCAAAAATAAATAAACATTATTTTTTTAATATTACTTTACTGAAAATATATATTAAAATAACACAAATCCAAGAGGATAATTCCCACAATATCATCACTGAATCAAATCAATATTTTATTTTTTATGTAACCATCTGTATGTTTTCCATATTTCAATTCATTTCTACATATTTTCTCCAAGATTATAGATATCATCAGATTGTTAAAAATAAGTATTCTCAAAATAAATTCATTTCTACACTTATTTGCTATCTTGGTGTCATTGTAGTATAAACATTCTAAACTATAGTGAACTTTTGATTGGATCAAAATCAAAACTTGATGACTGCTTTGAAATAAGTGAATTTTATTAGAGTTCCCTCTGCTAAGCAGAAGTTTATGGAAAGAAAGAAAGCATTTTTGCCTATAATTTGTTTAATCATTTTAATATATTTTTTTAAATTTTTTTAACATTTATTTATTTTTGAAAGAGAGAGACAGAGAGAGAGTGCAATCAGGGGAAGGGCAGAGAGAGAGAGGGAGACACAGAATCCAAAGCAGGCTTCAGGCTCTGAGCTGTCAGCACAGAGCCCAACACAGAGCTTGAACTTAGGAGCTGTGAGATCATGACCTGAGCCGAAGTCAGATGCTTAACCAACTGAGCCACCCAGGTGCCCCATAATCAATTTAAAACTTAAATTGAGAACAGATTATGGAATAAAAATCAGATGCAGAACACTTCTCTGTAATTATTATTATATATTAAAGGCAAGTTTTAGACTATGTAAATGTGATTCATATATTAAATCCATTAAAAATCCCTGTCCAGATTCCTATGGCAATTGGTTGAGGCACATCTGAATCTTTCTGAATTTGAGAAATGTTTTGAATGAGGAATCAAAGATAACTGACATTCTAAGTGGATCCCACCACATGTTGTTATTTATAGTTAATAGCAATGTGTCACCATGAGTGGAAGAAGAGAGTTGGGAATTTAGTTTTCAGCTTTGTTTAAAGAGGCACTTGATCATGTGTTTCCAATTAAAAGTATCAGCAGTGCAAATTGCTAAGACTCACATTGAAGCTAAATTTGCTGCTTTTTTGAATGAGGTCTGGGATGACTGAACAAAATATTATAAAGTAAAAGCTTTACTTCCTAGTACTTGGCTCATATTTTTTTTAGAGAGAGGAAAATGCAAGAAAATTTGACATTCAAAATGTGGTATAAACAGGCATTTCTATAGTAGGTTTTGGAACCAGTAGCAATTATTTTTTTTCTGTTTCCAAAAATTTTATCCTCAACCATGAGTACCTATGCTCCATATGATACTCCTGAAACACTTTGATAAGATTGATTATCAAAGAATGATTAAGTTGTGTTCATTACAATGTGCTTAATAAAGTGAGAAAGTGGCCCAAACTTGAAGAGTTTCAAAAGAGTTTACAATGAACAAAATTAATGCTAAATTGTTAAAAACTCAGAATATCTTATTCTTCAATACTTATCCAAAATTTCAGTATTTTTAAATTATAGAACAATATTTTAGATATTTATGCAAGGCAGTAGCTATAATTCATACGTTTATAACCTTAGGGGATTTGTTGGAAATTGAGACAAATATGTTAGTTTTATATATATATAAAGTTTTTTATATATATATATATATATATATATATTTATATTTGTATCATGACTAAATCTCCATTGAATACAAAAGTCATGTCTTTTTGATTCTAGCCATTTTGAAAAGTGTAAGGCAATATCTCATTGTCATTTTGATTTGCATTTTCCTGATGATTAGTGAAGTTGAGCATCTTTTCACGTGCCTGTTGGCCATCTGATGTCTTCTTTGGAAAAATGTCTATTCAGGTCTTCTTCCCATTTTTAATGGTATTATTTACACATATATTTTGGTGTTGAGTAAGTTCTTAATATATTTTGGATCTTAACTCCTTATCCCATATATCATTTTCAAATATCTTTTCCTATTCAGTAGGTTACCTTTAATGTATTGATGACTTCCTTCGCTGTGCAAAAGCTTTTTGTTTTGGTGTTTATTTTTGCTTTTGTTTCCCTTGCCTGAGGAGACATATCTAGAAAAATGTTGCTAAGACCAATGTCAGAGAAATTACTGCATATATTTTCTTCTAGAAGTTTTATAGGTTTATGTGTCACATTTAAGTCTTTAATCCATTTGAGTTTATTTGTGTGCTTGTTGTAAGGAAATGGTCCAATTTCATCCTTTTGCATGTAACTATCCAGTTTTGCCAAAACCATTTATTGAAGAGACTGTGTTTCCCCCATTATATATTCTTGCGTGTGCCAAAGATTATTTGATAATATAAGTGTGGATTTATTTCTATTATATTATATTGATCTATGTGTCTATTTTTGTACCAGAACCATACTGTTCAGATTACCATAACCCTGTCATATATCTTGAAGTCTGGGATTGATATAACATGCGTTGGCAAAAATATGAGGAAAAGGAACACTTGTGCACTGTTAGTGGGAATATAAATTTGTACAGCCATTGTGGGAAACAGTGTGGGGGTTCCTCAAAAAATTAAAAATGGAAATAATGGGGCACCTGGGTGGCTCAGTCAGTTAAGTGTCTGACATTGGCTCAGGTCATGATCTCACGATTCGTGAGTTTGAGCCCCACATCGGGCCCTGTGCTGACAGCTCAGAACCTGGAGCCTGCTTCGGATTCTGTGTCTCCGTCTCTCTCAGCCCCTCCCCTGCTCACATTCTGCCTCTCTCTCTCTCTCTCTCTCTCTCTCTCTCTCTCAAAAATAAATAAAACGTTAAAATATTTAAAATAATGGAAATAGCATATGGCCCAATAATTCCACTATCAGGTATTTACCAAGGAAAACAAAAACACAAATTCCAAATGATATATGCACACTATACTTATTGCAGCATTATTTACAATAGTCAAGATATGGAAGCAACCCACGTGTCCACCAATAGATGAATGGATAAAGAAGTTGTGGTATGTAAACACAAAGGACTATTAGTCAGAAAAAAGAATGAGATATTGCTATTTGAAATAATATGGATGGACATAGAAGATATAATTAAAAGTAAAATAAATCAGATGGAGAGAGACAAATACCATATGATTTCACTTATATATGCAATCTAAAAAAACAAGCTAACACTCTAAAACATAGAGAACAAATAGAAAATTGTTTAAAGGGAGGTGAGTGGGATTTATGGGTGAAATAGATAAGGGGGATTAAGAAGTACAAACTTTCAGTTATAAAATAAATGTCATGGAGGTGAAAAGCACACCATAGGGAATATAGTCAATGATATTTTAATAATAGTATTTGGTGGCAGATTATGACTACAGTTTTTATGGTGATCACTGAGTAATGTATAGAATTGTTGAATGAATATGTTGTACACCTGAAACTAATATAACATTGTATGTTAATTATACTTCAATAAAAATAATAAAAATTCAATTAGTAAGACAAAACACTGCTGCAAAAAATGTCATGCATTCTAATGTGAAGAAATCTGAGTATTAATAAACATAATACAACCTAATGTAACAACTTTGTATATGTTTGGGTTTTATTAGGTGTCTCCTTAGGGTGCTCTTTCAGTTAGATCCTCTAAGTTTAAAATAAATGTATAGAATACTACTTGGGAATTTATGCAATTGCTATGTAGTCACAGTGTAACCCTTCTAAAATTTTATATAGCATATATGATGTAGAATCAATGTATTTTCTGTTATGATTCATTAAAATAGGATAGGAGTATCACCCAATTGGCAGATAGTCTCAAATCTCTTCTTACTAGGGCCTGTTTAGTTAACATATGTCTCATATAGCAGGGATGCCTGGGTGGCCCAGTCGGTTGAGCGTCTGATTTCGGCTTGGGTCATGATCTCATGGTTTGTGGGTTCGAGACCCACTTCCAAATCTTTGCGGACAGATCAGACCCTGGAGCCTGTTTCGAGTTCTGTGTCTCCCTCTCTCTCTGCCCCTCCCCTGTTTGTGCTCTGTCTCTCTGTCTCTCAAAAATTAATAAATGTTAAAAATATTTAAAAATATGTCTCATGGGAAAATACACACACACACACACACACACACACACACACATCACATACTCTATTTAAAAACCTTGAGCCACACCCCATACCACATACTCTGATTAAAAACCTTGAACTATAGTCATTTTAATTGACTTAGAATGAGAAATCAATAACTTTTTTTTAAAAATGTAAAGTTTGTGCTATATTTTTATTTTTGAAATTGTGGTTAAAGGGGCACCTGGGTGGCTCAGTTGGTTAAGCGGCTGACTTCGGCTCAGGTCATGGTTTCATGGTCCATGAGTTCGAGCCCTGCGTCGGGCTCTGTGCTGACAGCTCAGAGCCTGGAGCCTGTTTCAGATTCTGTGTCTCCCTCTCTCTGACCCTCCCCGTTCATGCTCTGTCTCAAAAATAAATAAACATTAAAAAAATTTAAAAAAAAGAAATTGTGGTTAAAATACACATAAAATTTACCATCTTAATGATTTTAAGTGTGCAACTTTATTCACATTTTTGTGCAACCAGCATCACTATATATCTCCAGAATTATTTTCTTCTTGCCAAACTGAAACTCTATCCATTAATGTATTCTTTAAATGACACTTAACATATATTAAGTCATTTCTTTATTGGGCATTAAAGTTTTAAATTATTTTGTTATCATGACACACAATGCTTTAATAAACATCCTTATTCACATACAATACATTCACATAGTAATATATTATTGCTCCTATTTCTATTAGCTAGATTTTCAGAAGTAGAAATTGTACAAATAAATGGTATATGTATTATTATTTGGTTATATATACTGTCATGAAATACATGTCCATGAAATACAGCCAGACCAACACTAAATCATCCTACACACCTAGAAAACTGATTGGAAGATTAACACAACAATCTGCACAACCTGAACCACAGAATTCAGCAGGTATGTGGTGCGGAGAGGTGAATGTGGGAGAGAGAAGCCGACAGTCGGCATGGAGCCACCTTTGCAGGTGGAAAGAGTACGCAGACTGGGGTGGGGGAGAATACAGGAAAAGCACCCCTCCCCAAAAGCAGCTGGAGAGAAAGTGGGAAATTAGAAACACCGCAGGGACTAAACTAAAAAGGGACAAAGGAGAAAGGAAAGGGTTTAAATTCCATTAAGACTGTAAACAAAGGGAGCACAAAGTCTGCAACTCCACAGCTCGATACCTGGCGGTGCTCTGGTGGGAAGGACGAATCCCCAGGAACAGAGAGAGGTCCAGGAGGTTCTCAGGCCACACAAGGAAAAAGTGGTTCCACTGCTGGAAGAGCATTTGGTAGAGACTGTTGAAGTCACCTGGTCCCAGCAGACCCCAGAAAACATCCATATTTGATGGTGCTGGTACAAGGTCCTTAAGGGGGAAGCCTGGTGCCAGGTGTGTGTTGTGATTTTCAATAATCCTCAAAAAGCTGCTGCTACACTATCTCCTGAACTTTTTCTGGGGCGGGCTGACACCTGGCCTCAGTCTCAGGGCACCAGCAGGAGCAAGGTCCAGCAGGCTTTCCTTGGTGCAGCCAGCATTTGGCCATTGTTTGGTGAGACCCTCCCACAGAAGCGCTGAACGGGTCAAAGCCGTAATCCTTCAGAAGGATGGGGTAGGGGAAAACAGTTGCGTCTGAGACAAAACTCAGTAGAGAGGTTCTGCATGGGGCTTGTTCACGGACAGTAAAGAAGTGGGGAGTGGATGAAAGCTGAAGACAGGACAGGTGCTTGATTGCTGATCAGGAAGAACAGTTCCCATACTAGAGACCTGGTAGCTGGGTGACACCATTTACACTGCTCCCGTGAATGTGTGTATGCACATAGGAGCACTACAACAATCCACCCCAGTAGGCTAGCAGAGCCATCTAGTGCAGAACGGAGCTGTTACACTGAGCCCCGCCCAACTGGCCAGCCTGGCTGTTCAAGAACACAAGTCTCACCTCTTACTTATTTTATGGACTATAAAGAGCTACATAGTCTGACTTCTAGGGGAAAACAAAGTAATTTCAGTCCTATTTCATTCTGTTAGCAAATCCATCTATTCAATTTTCTTCTTTTTTTTTTCTTTTTTCTTTTTTCTCTTTTCCATTATTCTTTTTCTTGAATAAAAAAAGAGAAAAAATCATTTTTATTTTCAATTTTTATTAAAAATATTTTCTTTAATTTTGATTACTATATTATTTTTCATTTGTGTAATTTTTTTCACACTCTATCTTACTTCCATCATTCTGTTTTACTCTACTTCAGTATATACACCATTTCAAATTTTGAAACGATTTCCTTGTTTTCTTTTTTCTATTTTTGTTTCTTTTCTTTTTCTTGAATGCAGGAGTGAAAAACTTTACTCTTTCAATTTCTAGTGAAAATATATTTCTTTAATTTTTTCAACATATTTTTTAGTTTTATGTAAATTTTTTCAAATTCTATTTTATTTTGATCATTTTATTTTAGTCTACTACAGTGTACTCATTTTTTTCAAATTTTCAATTTGTTTTTTTCTATTTTTTCTATTTTTTAATTTCTTTTCTTTTTCTTGAATACAGAAAGAGAAAAAATACATTTTTATTTTTAATTTTTATTAAAAATATTTTCTTGAATTTTTTCCTACTGTATTCTTTACTTTTGTGTAATTTTTTTCAAATGCTATTTTAATCCCATCATCTCATTTTAGTCTACTTCAGTGTATTCATTTTTTCATATTCTCAAAAGATTTCCTTCCCCCCACTTTTTTTTTTCCTCTAATCTGTCAAACCACTTTCAATACCCAGACCAAACACACACTTAGGATCTAGCATCATTTATTAGATTGTGTGTGTGTGTTTAATTTTTTAATTTTAATATTTTTAATTTTAATTTTTCTACCTCATTAATTCCTTTTCTCCCTTCAAAATGCTAAAATGAAGGAAATCACCCAAAAAGAAAGAGCACGAAGAAACGACAGCCAAGAATTTAACCAACACAGATACAAGCAAGATGTCTGAACCAGAATTTAGAATCACGATAATAAGAATACTAGCTGGAGTCAAAAATAGATTAGAATCCCTTTCTGCAGAGCTAAAACAAGTAAAAATTAGTCAGAATGAAATTAAAAATGCTATAACTGAGCTGTAATCACAGCCGCAAGGATGGATGAGGAAGAACAGACAGTCAGTGATGTAGAGGACAAACTTATAGAGAATAAAGAAGCAGAAAAAAAGAGAGATACTAAAGCAAAAGAGCACGACTTAAAAATTAGAGAAATCAATGACTCACTAAAAAGGAACAACATCAGAATCATAGGGGTCTCAAAAGAGGAAGAGAGAGAAATAGGGGTAGAAGGGTTATGTGAGCCAATCATTGCAGAAAACTTGCATAACCTGGGTAAAGACACAGACATCAAAATCCAGGAAGCAGAGAGGACCACCATTAGATTCAACAAAAACCGAACATCAACAAGGCATATCATAGTCAAATTCACAAAATACTCAGGCAAGGAGAGCATCATGAAAGCAGCAAGGTAAAAAAAAGTCCCTAACCTACAAGGGAAGACAGATCAGGTTTGGAGCAGACCTATCCACAGAAACTTGGCAGGCCAGAAAGGAGTGGCAGGATATATTCAATGTGCTGAATCAAAAACATATGCAGCCAAAATTCTTTATCCAGCAATGTTGTCATTAAAAGTTTCCTAGACAAACAAAATTTGAAGAAGTTGTGACCACTAAACCAGCCATGCAAGAAATTTTAAGGGTGACTCTCTGAGGGGAGAAGAGATGAATACGCAAACACATACACACACACACACACACACACACACACACATATATATATATAGCAAAAGCAACAAAGATTAATAAGGACCACAGAACACCACCAGAAACTCCAACTCTACAAGCATCATGATGGCAATAAATTCATATCTTTCAGTACTCACTCTAAATGTCAATGGACTCAATGCTCCAATCAAAAGACATAAGGTAACAGAATTAATAAGAAAACAAGATCTATCTATATGCTGTTTACAAGAGACCCACTTAAGACCTAAAGACACCTTCAGATGGAAAATAAGGGGATGAACAACTATCTATCATGCTAATGGTCAACAAAAGAAAGCCAGAGTAGCCATACTTATATCAGACAATCTAGACTTTAAAATAAAGGCTGTATCAAGAGATGGAGAAAGGCATTATCTCCTAATCAAGGGGACTATCCACCAAGAATACCTAACAATTGTAAACATTTATGCACCAAATGTGGAGACACCCATAATATATAAATCAATTAACCACAAACATAAAGAAACTCATCGATAGTAATACCATAATAGTAGGAGACTTCAACACCCCACAAAAAACAATGGACAGATCATCTAATCAGAAAATCAACAAGGAAACAATGGATTTGAATGACACACTGGACCAGATGGAATCAACAGATAAATTAAGAAATTTCATCCTAAAACAGCAGAACATACATTCTTCTTCAGTGCACATGGAACATTCTACAGAATAGACCACATACAGGGACACAAATCAGCCCACAGCAAGTACAAAAAGATCGAGATCATACTGTGCATATATTCAGACCACAACACTATGAAACTTGAAATCAACCAAAAGAAAAAAATTGGAAAGGTAACAAATACTTGGAGACTGAAGAACATCCTACTAAAGAATGAATGGACTAACCAAGCAGTTAAAGAGGAAATTAAAAACTATCTGAAATGAAAATGATAACACCACAACCCCAAACCTCTGGGACACAGCAAAGGCGGTCATAAGAGGAAAGTATATAGGAATCCTGGCCTTCCTAAAGAAGGAAGAAAGATCTCAAATACACGACCTAACCTTATGCCTGAAGGAGCTGGAAAAAGAACAGCAAATAAAACCCCAAACCAGCAGAAGACAGGAAATAATAGATATTAGAGCAGAAATCAATGCTATCAAAACCAAAAAACAGTAGAACAGATCAATGAAACCAGAAGCTGGTTCTTTGAAAGAATTAACAAAATTGATAAACCACTAGCCAGTTTGATCAAAAAGAAAAAGGAAAGGACCCAAATAAATAAAATCAAGAATGAAAGAGGAGAGATCACAACCAACACAACAGAAATAAAAACAATAATAAAAGAATATTGTGAGCAATTATATGCCAATAAAATGCGCAATCTGGAAGAAATGGACAAATTCCAAGAAACATATACACTACCAAAACTGAAATAGGAAGAAATAGAAAATTGGAACAGACCCATAACCAGTAAGGAAATCGAATTAGTAATCAAAAGTCAGCCAAAAAACAAGAGTCCAGGGCCATATGACTTTCCAGGGGAATTCTACCAAACATTTAAGAAAGAGTTAAGACCTATTCTCTTGAAGTTTTTCCAAAAAATAGAAATGGAAGGAAAACTTCCAAACTCTTTCTATGAAGCCAACATTACCTTGATTCCAAAACCAGACAGAGACACCACTAAAAAGGAGGACTATAGACCAATTTCCCTGATGAACATGGATGAAAAGTCCTCAACAAGATATTAGCCAACCGGATCCAACAATACATTAAAAAAAATATTCACCACGACCAACTGGGATTTATACCTGGGATGCAGGGCTGGTTCAATATCCACAAAACAATTAATGTGACTCATCACATGAATAAAAGAAAAGAAAGGAAACATATCCTCTCAATAGATGCAGAGAAAGCATTTGACAAAATACAGCATCCTTTCTTGATAAAAACCCTCAAGAAAGTAGGGATAGAAGGATCATACCTCGAGATGATAAAAGCCATATATGAACAAACCAATGCTAATATCATCCTCAATGGGGAAAAACTTTCCCTAAGGTCGGGAACAAGACAGGGATGTCCACTCTCGCCACTGTTATACAACATAATATTGGAAGTCTTAGCCTCTGCAATCAGACAACACAAAGGAATAAATGCATCCAAATTGGCCAGAAGGAAGTCAAACTTTCACTCTTCACAAATGACATGGTAATCTATATGGAAAACTGAAAAGATGCCACCAAAAATAACTGCTAGAACTGATTCATGAATTCAGAAAAGTTGCAGGATATAAAATCAATGCACAGAAATCGGTAACATTCCTAGACACCAACAGTGAAGCAACAGAAAGAGAAATCAAGGAATCAATCCCATTTACAGTTGTACCAAAAACCATAAAATACCTAGGAATAAATCTAACCAAAGAGATGAAAAATCTATACACTGAAAACTATAGAAATCTTATGAAAGAAATTGAAGAAGACACACACACAAAAAAGGAAAAAGATTCCATGCTCCTGGATAGGAAGAACAAATATTGTTAAAATGTCGATACTACCCAAAGCAATATACATATTCAATACAATCCCTATCAAAATAACACCAGCATTCTTCACAGAGCTAGAAAAAATAATCCTAAAATGTGTATGGAACAAGAAAAGACCTTGAAGAGCCAAAGCAATCTTAAAAAAGAAAACCAAAGCAGGAGGTATCACAATCCCAGACTTCATGCTATACGACAAAGTTGTAATCATCAAGACTGTATGGTACTGGCACAAGAACAGACACTCAGATCAATGGAACAGACTAGAGAACCCAGAAATGGACCCACAAACGTATGTCCAACTATTCTTTGACAAAGCAGGAATGAATACCTAATGGAATAAAGACAGTCTCTTCAGCAAGTGGTGCTGGGAAAACTGGATAGCGACATGCAGAAGAATGAACCTGGACCACTTTCTTACACCATCCCCCAAAATAAACTCAAAATGGCTGAAAGACCTAAATGTAAGACAGGAAGCCATCAAAATCCTTGAGGACAAAGCAGGCAAAAACCTCTTTCATCTTTGCTGCAGCAACTTCTTACTCAAAATATCTCCAGAGGCAAGGGAAACAAAAGGAAAAATGAACTACTGGGACCTCATCAAAATAAAAAGCTTCTGCACAGTGAAGGAAACAGTCAGCAAAACTAACAGCAACCGACAGAATGGAGAAGATATTTACAAATGACATATCAGATAAAGACTTAGTATCCAAAATCTATAAAGAACCTATCAAACTCAGCACCCAAAAAAACAAATAATCCAGTGAAGACATGGGCAAAAGACATGAATAGACATTTCTCCAAAGAAGACATCCAGATGGCCAACTGACACATGAAAAAATGCTCCACATCACTCATCATCAGGGAAATACAAATCAAAACCACAATGACATACCACCTTACACCTGTCAGAATGCCTAACATGAACAACTCAGGCAACAACAAATGTTGGCATGGATGTGGAGAAAGAGGATCTCTTTTGCCTTGTTGGTGGGAATGCAAGCTAGTGTAGCCACTCAGGAAAACAGTACGGAGGTTCCTTAAAAAACTAGAAATAGAACTACCCTACGACCCAGCAATTGCACTACTAGGCATTTATCCAAGGGATACAGGTGTGCTGTTTCAAAGGGACACATGCCCCCCCATGTTTATACCATCACTATCAACAATAGCCAAAGTATGGAAAGAGCCCAAGTGCCCATAGATGGATGAATGGATAAAGAAGATGTGGTATATAGATACAATGGAGTATTACTCAGCAATCCAAAAGAATGAAATCTTGCCATGTGCATCTACATGGATGGAACTGGAGGGTATTTTCCTAAGTGAAATTAGTCAGAGAAAGACAAAAATCATATGACTTCACTCATATGAGGACTTGAAGATACAAAACAGATGAACATAAGGGAAGGGAAACAAAAATAATATAAAAACAGGGAGGCGGACAAAACAGAAGAGACTCATAAATATGGACAACAAACTGAGGGTTATGGGAGGGATTGTGGGAGGGGTGATGGGCCAAAAGGGTAAGGGGTACTAAGGAATCTACTCTTGAAATCATTGTTGCACTATATGCTAATTTGGGTGTACATTTAAAAAAAATAAAAAATGAAACAAGTTAAAAATAAGTAAATAAATAAAATACTCTGCTTGTGACTCTATTCCCTCTTACTTTTTTTCATAACATATTTAAGGTTTAATACAAAATTTAGGCTGCTGATACATTCTTTTTCTTTCTTTATTTCAAGTATAACTAACACAAAATGATATACTAATGTCAGGTTTACAATATAATGTTTAAGCAATTTGTCACATATCAGTGCTCATCAAGGTATCAAGATAAGTGTACTCTTGGAACCTGAGTGGCTCAGTCAGTTAAGAATCATACTGTTGGTTTTGGCTCAGATCATGATCTCATGGTTCATGGAGGCTGCTTGGAATTCTTTCTCTCTCTCCCTCTCTCTCTGACTTCCCCTCCACCAGCCTCAAAATGAATACATCAGCTTTAAAAATGAAAATATAAGTATATTCTTAATCCCCTCTATTTTATCCATTGCTCCAACCACTTCCCCTTTGGTAACCACCAGTTTGTTCACTGTTTTTAAAGATTCTGTTTCCTTATTTATATTTTTTTCTTTGTTCATTTGTTTTGCTTCATTAATTCTGATGAGAGAACAGAATTAATGGACAAACTGAGGACAAACTGAGAGCAAAGTATAGGCTAATAGCACCCTCCTCTAATTGGAATATGTGTGATATTCCTTGGACATTCCTGGCTACCCAAGAATAAAGGAAATGTTTTAAGTGCTTGGAATAGTGATGCGGGAAACTAAGGCAAATGAAAAATTAAATTCTCTTACTGCCTATAGCCCACTGACAAGTTATTGAAACCAGCAGGGTGACCTCCCTCTAGGAGCTCAGCTGCCTCAGATGATGACATTTTGCTAGGGGCAAAAGAAAATCTTAGCTTAACATTATCCCAACCTAGAGGTCCTGTAAATCTACTTCCATTATCTCAACTGCCCCAAGATATATGCTGCAATCATACTCCAAGCTTATGGCCCCCAACATACATCTGAAGGGTTTCATGACTGAGGTTTTACTAAACAGTAATAAATGGCATTTCCCTAGCAACAGCAAGCCCCTCCAGGTCTTGGAAACCTTGCTTCCAAAGTTCCGTATAGACTTACTGTATCCCTGACCCCCTCCCAACCTGAGGATATATAATGAGTTACCTGTCACGACCCCAGGGCAGCTCTTCTGCCCACATGTCCTGTCCCCATGCTTTCATAAAATCACCTTTTTGGACCAAAGATGTCTTCAAAAATTGTTTCTTGGTTGTTGGCTCCAGACCACCCCACCATCACCCAAAACATCATCAAATTCCACATCCGAGTGAAATTATATGGTATTTGTCTTTCTCTGAATGACTTATTTCACTTAGCATTATACATTCTAGGTCCATTCATGTTGCAAATAGCAAGACCTCATTCTTTTTATGACTGAGTGATATTCCAAAAATATATTTTATCTCTTTATTATCTATCTATCTATCTATCATCTATTTTATCTTCTTTATCCATTCATCTATCCATGGTCACTTGGGTTGTTTCCATAGTTTGGCTAATGTAAATAATGCTGCAATAAAAATAAGGTCCATATATCTTTCAGAATTAGTGTTTCTGTTTTATTTTGGTAAATATCCAGTAGTGTAATAAATGGATCATATGGTCATTTTGTTTTTAATTACTTAAGGAACTTCCAACTATTTTCCACAGTGGATGCACCAATTTACATTCCCACCAACAGCGCATAAGAGTTCCTTTTTCTTCACATCCTTTCCAATACTTGTTATTTCTTGTGTTTTTTATTTCAGTCATTCTTTCAGGTATAAAATGTTATGTCATTGTAGTTTTAATTTACATTTTCTTTATGATTAATGATGTTGAGCATTTTTTCATGTCTATTGACCATCAGTATGTCTTTGGAAAAATGTCTATTCAGACCCTTTGCCCATTTTTCATTGGATTATTATTTTTTGTGTGTTGAGTAATATAATTTTATATGTTTTAGATATTAATCCCTTATGAGATATATCACTTCCAAATATCTCCTCCCATTCCATAGGTTGCATTTATTGATGCTAGTTTCATTCACTGTGCAAAAGCTTTTGATTTTGGTGTAGTCCCAATAGTTTATTTTTGCATTTGCTTCCCTTGACAGAAAAGTCATCTCTAAAGAAAATATTTCTACATTTGATGCCACAGAAAGCACTGCATATATTTTTCTGTATGAATTTTATGGTTTCAAGTCTCATATTTAGTTATTTAACCCATTTTGAATTTATTTTTTGTATGTTGTAAGATTGTGGTGCAGTTTCATTATTTTGCATTAGTTGTCCAGCTTTCCCAACACCATTTGGTAGAGACACTGTCTTTTCCCCATTGTATATTTTTACCTCCTTTGTCCTGCATTAATTGGTCATAAAAACATGGGTTTATTTCTGTATTCTCCATTCTCTTCCACTGATCTATATGTCTATTTTTGTGCTAGTACCATACTGTTTTGATTATTACACATTTGCAATACATCTTCAAATCTGGGACTGTGATACCTCCTGCTTTGCTCTTCTTTTTCAAGATTGCCTTAGGTATTCAGAGTATTTTTTGATTCCATACAAATTTTAGTATGATTCTAGTTCTGTATAAAACATTGGTATTTTGATAGGGACTGAATTAAATGCATGAAGTACTTTGGGTAGTATAGGTATTTTAACAATATTGGTTCTTCAAATCCATGAGCATCGAATATCTTTCCATTATTTCATTTTCAATTTCTTTCATCAGCATTTTATAATTTTTAAAGTACAGATCTTTTACCTCCTTGCTTAAGTTATTCTCAGGTATCTTATTGTTTGGGAGAAATTGTAAATGGGATTGCTTTCTTAATTTATATTTCTGTTACTTCATTATTAGTGTATAGAAATGGGACAGATTTCTGCACATCAATTTTGTATCCTCCAACTTTCCTGGATTCATTTATCATTCCTCGTAGATTTTTTGTGGACTCTTTTAAGGTTTTCTATATAAATATCATGTCATCTGCAAATAGTGACAGTTTAACTTCTTTTTTTATTTTTTAACAATTTTTCTTTTATTTCTTTTTTTTTTCTTTCTGATTGCTGTTGCTAAGACTTCCAGTACTATACTTAATAAAAGTGGTGAGAGTGGACATACCTGTCTCATTCCTGATCTTAGAGGAAAATCTCTCAATTTTTCATCATTATGTTTGTTGTGGAGTTTTCTTATATGGCCTTTACTATGTTGATATAAGTTTCCCTAAATTGTCTTTGCTGAGAGTTTTTATAATGAATGGAATTTTCACTTTGTCTGATGCTTTTTCTGCATCTATTGAAATGATCATATGGTTTTTATCCTTTTTCTAGTTTTATGATATAGCGTGTTTAGTGATTTGCAAATATTGAACCACACTTTCATCCCTGGAATAAATCCAACTTGATGGTGGTAAATGATTTTTTATTTTATGTATTGTTGACGCAGTTTGTTAATATTTTGTTGAAGATTTTTGAATTCATGTTCATCAAAGATATTGGCCTATAGTTTTCTTTTTTCCTTTCCTCTTTCTTTTTTCTTTCTTTCTTTCTTTCTTTCTTTCTTTCTTTCTTTCTTTCTTTTTCTTTTCTGTCTGTCTTCCTGTCTCTTTATCTGGTTTCGGTATAAGGGTAATGCTGGTCTGGTACATTAAATTTGGAAGCTTTCTTGTGTTTTCTTTTTCTGAATTGTTTACAAATAACATATATTAACTCATCTTTAAATGTGTGGTATATTTCACCTATGAGGAGGTATGGCACTGTAGTTTTGTTTGTTGGAGGTTTTTTTTTTTATTACTGATTCAATTTAATTGCTAGTAATTGGTCTGATCAAATTTTCTATTTCTTCCGGATTCAGTTTTTGAAGGTTATGTTTCTATAAATGTATCCATTTCTTCTAGGTTGTCCAATATATTGTCATATAATTTTTCATAATATTCTCTTACAATCCTTTGTATTTCTGTGATGTTGGCTGTTGTTTTCTCCTCCTTAATTTCTGATTTCATTTATTTGAGTTCTCTCTTTCATGAGTCTGGCTAAAGTTTGATCAATTTTGTTAATCTTTTCAAAGATCCTGCTTCTGGTTTAATTGATCTGTTCTAATTTTTCAGTTTCTATTTAATTTATTTATTCTTTATCTGTATCATTTTCTTCCTTCTACTGGGTTTAGGCTTTTTTTTTTTTATTATTCTCCTAACTTCTTTAGGTGTACGATTGGCTGTTTATCTGAGATTTTCCTTCCTTATTTATGTAAGTCTGTATTGCTCTAATTTTCCTTCTTAAAACCGTTTTTGCCATATCCCAAAGATTTTGAACTATTGTGTTTTAATTTTAATTTGTTTCCATGTATATTTAATTGTTTTAAAATTAATTATATAGTAGCATGTTATTTAGTGCCCATGTATTTGTGTCCTTTCCAGATGTGTTCTGTTCATACTGTTGTGGTTGGGAAAGATGCATGATTTGACTTCAATTATTTTTAATTTATTGAAGCTTATTTTGTGGCCTAACATGTGATCTATTTTAGAGAATGTTCCATATGTACTTGAAATTAATGTGTATTATGTTTGTTTCAGGTGAAACATTCTTAATATATCTGTTAGGTCCAACTGGTCCAATGTGTTATTCAAAGGCATTGTTTTCTTGTTGATTTCCCATCTGGATGATCTATCCATTGATGTAAGTGTGGTGTTAAATTCCCTTACTATTATTACTGTAAATTACTTCCTTTATATATGTTAATAGTTTATTTATTTAGGTGCTTCCATGCTGTGTGCATAAATATTTTAAAATTTTTATAACCTCTTATTGGATATTTCCCTTTACCATTATGTAGTGGTAGTTTTTTTGGTCTCTTGTAGTCTATTTTAAAGTCCATTTTGTCTGATATTCATTTTTTGTGACATTTGATATATGATGGTATGAAGATACATTTTAAAATCTATCTGTGGTTCATTCTGTTACTTATATAAAATGAGTTTATTGAGAATCCCTTATATATCAGGCACTTTGGTTGGCACTGTGGATAGATTGTTGAACAAGACATAGTCTCTGCTATGCATAATATTTCTCACATTCTAAGAGGAGAATATCATAGACAAATGAAGAATAAGGGAAAGAAATTAATTCAAATTTGTGACAATATCCATATAGGAAACAAACTGGGTATTGTAATAGCAGTTAGTAGTGGGGATAGAACCACCTATTTTAAAATAATACAGACATTAATAAACATTTTCAAATGGCACATATTTTACAAATTTATGAAATATTTAAGTGAAATTTATGTTGACAGATATAAAAAAAAACTATTACCCTGAGATCTATAAGTCTCAGAAAATAAGTAATTTTGACTTCCCAGAATAGCAGCTGAGTGAGAAAGGATATGGTCATACTGAAAGCAATATATGTACAAAATGTATTATATTAGTATAATATAAATGCCTGTTTACAATCTAATTTATTCCATTCTTCATCTCTGATTGATTCTTTTTAAATTATTTTTTCTATAGTAAGTGTCTTACTGATGTGTTCTATTCTTCCCTCAAGCCCGGTGTGTATATTAACGAAAACTGCTTTAAATTCTCCATAAGGTATGTTACTTATATATGTGTCACTTTGATCTTTGGCCATGGCCTTGTCTTGTTCTTTCATTTGTGATAAATTCCTCTATCTTGGCATTTTGTCTAAGTCTCTGCCTTCTCTGTGTTAGAATATCCAGTTATGTCTCTTGCTCCTTAATGTAATGGCCTTATGAAGAAAAGATCATAGACTGGCCAGGGCCTGGTACTTCAGGGAGTGTCTCTGGTGGTGTGCTGCATGCTCTCTGCTGTTGTATTTTGGCTGTACTGTCCTTCAAGCTAGTCTTTTGCAGAGGCTCTCCTTGCCTGCTGTGGGCAGTGCTTAGTCTCTGGCCAATGTGGTAAGTTTTAACTAGGTGTGCTGTGGTCTGCTTGTAAATTGAGACCTAACACTGACTCCACCAGAACTGAGGCCATCTCTCACTGGGAGTCATAGTGTGGGCAGTGGTTTCTGCTGGTCTTGTGGGGTTGGGGCCCACTGTGGTGGGACTGAAATAAGCTTTACTGAGAATGACAGTCCCACCAGAGCACAGCGTGGTAGCACTTTTTGTATGCAAGTTAAGCAGACAGTATGGGCTATGCACTGTTTCCTGCTGGTGGCTTTGTGTTTATGCACAGGGGCAAGTGAGGGAAATGGTGACACACAGCTCCTTTGTTCCGGAGAGTCATCTCCATGAAATCCGTCACTCAAGGATGTGCTCCAAGTAGAGCAAATAATCTTCCCTCTTTGTGTCCCAGATGTTCTTCAGATTGTTGTTTCCAGACAGTCTTCCCCTTGGTTGTTTTCCTGTCTTCTCTTCAGGAGCATCACAGTGACTGACATGCTCTATATTAGCCAAGCCAGCTGTCCTTTAACACTTTAGGCTTTGGGGCACCTCGGTGGCTCAGTTGATTAAGCATTAGACTTCGGCTCAGGTCATGATCTCACAGCTCATGAGTTTGAGCCCAGTGTCAGGCTGTGTGCTGATAGCTTAGAGCCTGGAGCCTGATTCGGATTCTGTGTCTCCCTCTCTCTCTGCCCCTCTCCTGCTCATCCTCTTTCTTTTGCTCTCAAAAATAAATAAATAAACATTAAACACATCTCTAGGTTTTAATTCCCACTGGTGACAAGAACTCATAAAATCCATCCCTTTTCCTTTTCTAAGCCAATGGTCTTTAGAAAATGTCCTCCATGTGCCCATGTGCATGCCCCTGTGTGGTCCTTTCACTCTTGCCCTTCTCTGAAATCATGGCTCACTCTTCTCTGCAGCAGCTGTGATTCATGTTCCCTCTCTCCCCTAAATCTTTTTTCCACACTCCCTACCTTCCTTGATGTAGACTCTTCTCTCCCTTTAGTTGTGAAGTTTGTTCTGTCAGTCCTCAGGTCAATTTCTGGAGCATTTCGGATGATTTGATAGTTATCTTGTTGTGTCTATGGGAGGAGAAAAGCCCAATGTCCTCCTACTTTACTACCATCTTCCTCTCTCTAGCTATATTTTTATAGAAACCATAATTTCCCGTTCTCACTATAGTACTGTTAGGAAGCAAGAAGTCTAACCTTCTCTTTTGACCCAAAAGAAAATTTTGTGTCTGATATAATGCAAAGAACAAAGGCCATTATAAAACCTGAATATATATTTAACATGAAGAAATATTTTCAACTCAGAGTATTTTAACATGTAAATAGTTTTATCTTAGTATTTTAATTCATCCTTTTGATTGTTAGGAACAATTGGCATACAACTCTGAAATTGGAAATGAAAATATGCAGTGTACAACATATATTTCTTTTAACATTATGTTATAACTTTACACCAGGAGACTTTAGGTCTAGAAATGGGTGATTATTTGAAAAATAAACTGAAATACTAATTTCAATAAAGTGTAAGTTTCATTTCTGAGGACTGATAGAAGAAGGAAGACAAACCAACAACATATTCACAACTTCTCTTAATCTGAGGACATATATTCTTTTAATTGAAGGTACAAAGAAAAAATAGTTACTATTTTTTTCTTTCTATAAAGAAAACATACACCCATTTCTCTTTTTAATAACTAGTTGTGGGTGAATTAATATTAATGGAAACACTTGTATAACATTTTTTAATTAAATAGTTTTATTTTTATTTTATCAACTTCTGTAATGAACCACAACATCGAATTGTTTTCAAAAGTAGGCTTTTAGAAAACAAATATTGTGTGTATTTAAGGAAAGTATGAGGTAAAGAAACTTGATTTTAGTTGATAATTATATACTATCATACCATCACAACTGAAATAAAGGACTTTCTGAAGACCCATCTTCATTGTTCTTCTGACACTTAAGGGCGTGACAAAACATTATTTTTCACAATTTATTGAAACTTGCTTGTTGCCTTGGCAATTTATCATGGTACAAGATAGTAGCTAGTTACCTTTATGTGGCTTTCTGAAAAATTAGTAAGCTATTTTTAAGGTAGTTTTATACTCGCAGGAAAAAAAAGAGTGGAAAATGTAGAGTACCTATATACACTTTAGCTTCACAATCAATATCCCGCAGCAGTGTGATATATTTTTAACAATTGATGAGACAACATTGACACATCAGTATCCACCAAAGTCCATGGTTTATACTGGGGTTCACCATTGATGGTGTAATTATGGGTTTGGCAAATGTGTAATATTATGTATCTACTATTACACTATCATACAATAGAGTTTCACTGTCCCAAAACTTCTCTGTGATTTGCCTATTTATCCCTTCCTTTTCACTATACCCTAACAATTACTCATCTTTTTAATGTCTCCATACGTTTTGCCTTTTCCAGAATGTAATATAAACAAAATCATACAGTATGTAGCCTTTTCAGATAGTCTTCCTTTACTTCCTACACTTAAGATTCTCCCATGTTTCTTCATGTCCTGCATTTATTTTTTTTAATATGAAATTTATTGTCCAATTGGTTTCCGTACAACACCCAGTGCTCATCCCAACAGGTGTCCTCCTCAATGCCCATCACCCACTTTCCCCTCCCTCCCACCCCCCATCAACCCTCAGTTTATTCTCAGGTTTTTTTATTTGCATCTATACTGTTTTCAAGCCCAGCAATTAATTTTATGACTATTATTCTAAATTCACTTTCTGTTATATTATTTAAATCCTTTTTGATCAGTTCATTAGCTGTTGTTATTTCCTGGAGATTCTTCTGAGGGGAATTCTTCCGTTTGGTCATTTTGGATAGTCCCTGGAGTGGTGGGGGCCTGCAGGGCACTTCCCCTGTGCTGTGGTGTATAACTGGAGTTGGTGGGTGGGGCCACAGTCAGCCCTGATGTCTGCCCCCATCCCATTGCTGGGGCCACAGTCAGACTGGTGTTTCCCTTCTCTTTCCCTCTTCTAGGGATGGGATTCACTGTGGGGTGGCATGGCCCGTCTGGGCTACTTGCACACTGCCAAGCTTGTGGTGCTGGGGATCTGGCATGTTAGCTGGGGTGGGTAGGCAATTTCATGGGTACATGAGGGGCAGGCTTAGCTTGCTTCTCCTTCAGTGATCCACTTCAGGAGGGGCCCTGTGGCCATGGGAGGGAGTCAGACCCGCTGCCAGAGGGGTGGCTCCACATTAGCACAGCGTTGGGTATTTGCATGGAGCAAGCAAGTTCTCTGGCAGGAACTGGTTCCCTTTGGGATTTTGGCTGGTGGATGGGCGAGGGAGATGGCGCTGGCGAGCGCCTTTGTACCCCGCCCAATAGCTCTGTCATCCCGGGGCTCAGCATCTCTCCCTCCCTTTGTCCTCCAGCCTTCCCGCTTTCCGAGCAGAGCTGTGAACTTATGACCTCCCAGATGCTAAGTCGCGCTTGCTGTTGGAACACACTCGGTCCGGCCCCTCCGCTTTTGCAAGCCAGACTCGGGGCCCTGCTTGGCTGGCAGGCTGCCCCTCTACCCCGCCTCCCTCCCGCCAGTCCGTGCAGTGTGCACCAGCTCTCCGCCCTTCCTACCCTCTTCTGTGGGCCTCTCGTCTGAGCTTGGCTCCAGAGACTCCATTCTGCTAGTCTTCTGGTTGTTTTCTGGGTTAGTTAGGCAGGTGTAGGTGGAATCTAAGTGATCAGTAGGACGCGCGGTGAGACTAGTGTCCTCTTACGCCGTCATCTTCTCCAATATATCTCTTTTCCCCATTTTTAAAAGTTTACTTATTTATTTATTTATTTATTTATTTTTTGAGAGAGAGATAGACAGACAGAGACAGAGACAGAGGCAGAGACAGAGACAGACACCATGTGAGCATGGGAGGGGCAGAGAGAGTGAGAGAGAATCCCAAGCATGCTCATGCTGTCAGCACAAAGCCTGATGCAGGGTTCAAACTCACAAACTGTGAGATCATGGCCTAAGCTGAAACCAAGAGTTGGATGCTTACCTGACTGAGCCACCCAGGTACCCCAGTCTATTCCCCATTTTTAACTGGGCTATTCATTTTAAAAAATTTTGTGTATTTGCATTAATATTACTTAATAAGATATATCTTTTGCAAATATTTCTTTCCAATTGGTGACTTACTTTTTCATTCTCTTCACAGTGTATTTGGAGAAAAAAACCTTTTTTTTTTTAAGTGTTTTAACTGAATCTGATTTTTTTTTCTTAAAAGAGTTACTTCATTGTCATTGCCAACCCTAAGGTTATCTAGATATTCTCTTATGTTATATCTTGGAGTATTATACAGTTTTTTTATGCATTCATGTCTATCACCCATTTTGAGTTAATTTTTGTGAAGGGTGTAAGGTCTGTTTCTAGATTTATTATTTTTGCATAGGTATGTCCAATTTCTCCAATACCATTTGTTTAAAAAAAATCCTTTCTTTATTAAATCCTTTCTTTATTTTGTCAAAATCAATTGTCTATATCTTTGTGGACCTTTGTCTGAGCTCTTATTCTGTTCCATTGATCAATTTGCCTATTGTTTTGCCAATATGACTCTGTCTTGATAACGACCACTTTAATGTAAGTCTTGAAGTTGGGGTAGTGTCAGTCTTCTTATTTTCTCATCTCCTTCAATATTATGCTGTCAATATTGGGTATTTTGCCTCACTATGTAAACTTCAGATTCAATTTTTTTTTATAGCCATAAAATAACTTCTTGGAATTTTTACTTGAATTGTGTTAAATCTCTATCCTAATTTGGGGAGAACTGACAGCTTACAACACTGAGTCTTCCCATCCATGAACATGAAATATCGCTTCATTTATTTAGTTCTTTAATTACTTTCATCAGGGTTTTGTAAAATTCCTCATATCATATATGTCTTGCACATAGTGTGTCAAATTTATACCTAAGCATTTTATTTGTTTACTTATAATGTAAATGACACTGTGCTTTTTTTTATCATGAATTATTTTTTTATTTGTTTTAACTATTTATTTAAATTATAGGTAGGTAACATATAGTGTAATATTGGTTTCAGGAGTAGAACTTAGTGATTCATCACTAACATATAACACCCAGGGCTCATCACAAGTGCTGTCCTTAATAGCCATCACCCATTTAGCCAATCCCTCAATCAACTCCCCTCCAAAAACCCTCAGTGTGCTCTCTATCATTGAGTCTCTTATGTTTTGCTTCACTCTTTTTATTTCCTCCTTCCTCTATGTTGATCTGTTTTGTTTCTCAAATTCCACATATGAGTAAAATCACATGATATTTGTATTTCTGTGACTGAATTATTTTGCTTAGCATAATACACTCTAGCTCCATCCATGTGATTGCAAATGCCAAGATTTCATCATCTTTGATGGCTGAGTAATATTCCATTGTATTTATATACTACATCTTCTTTATCCATCTATCAGTTGATGGAAATTTGGGCTTTGTTCATTATTTGGCTGTAGCTGATAATACTGCTATAAACATTGGGGTGCATGTGCCCCTTTGTGGGGAAATACATTCTATTTACATAAATCAGTTAGAAAAAAGCTTAGGGTAGAAAACCACCACCATGGGGCGAAAGTGTCTGAGGTTAAGTACCAGGATATTGTAATGGGATCATGAGTAACTTGTTATATCACCCGCAGGAAGTTACCTTCCATCTGATGCCAATATACTATTGAACTTTGATCATAAACTCCACTTGCCTCCCAGACCCCTTGCTTCTTACACAAGTTAATGATTATTCTCTTATTGTTTTCTCCATATTCATGTGGGTAAATCTTGTTTTCTTGACATTCACCATGTGGGTAATATCACGTGAGCTCAATAAATATGGAGACGAAACCCCTGTTAGAACCTCTTGTCTCCTCCCAGACATTAGCCTCTCTCGTTCCATTCTGCATTTGCTCTCTTGCTAGACATGAAAGAACTCCAGACTCAAGGTCTGTAACAGATGGTGACCCCAACATGACAGAAGGCAATGTGAAGCTAACATGATTAGAACCGTACATGAATAGAAGAAAACCCAACATAATAGAAGGCGATTTGACTAGAAGGCACTGTGATAGAAGGCAATGTGATAGCAGAAGACATGATTAGAAGAAAAGCTAATGTGACTAAGAAGTCAATGTGACAGAAGGGGAGGTGACTAGGAGCTGATGTAGCTACAAAGGCGACATGGCTAGAAAGTGACATGGCTAGAGGCCAATGTGACTAGAAGCTTATGTAGCTAAGAAGCCAATATAACTCAAGGACTACAGAATTCTGCAGAACAACTAGAACTCTAAAAAAAAGAAAAATGCACGTGATTACAATGTCTCCTTATGAGGTAAGAGAAAAGCAAAACTATATTAGGATTCCCTGCCATGGAACTTTTGAGAGAATCATTATGGGAGACTTCTTATCCCCAGAACAGAAACAATACATTTGTATAGCACTTCTTAAATTATTAATGGTTATCCAGCAACATTGCCCTTGGTTTCCTGAGCAAAGAACCTTTAAACCCTTGACCTAGACATTTGGGAACGAATAGGTAAAACTCTAAAGGCACACTATACAGAAGGCCCCAATGTTCCACCTGAGTTTATTCTCACATGGTCTATTGTCCCTATAGCCATTCTCCCCCTGAGGGGAGATGCTGTTTATGAAGATATAGACCCACACAAAGTAAATAAATTTTTTTCCAAGGAATTTAAGCCTCCTTACTGTCAGCCAAGCCCTTCACCACCCCTACATCCACAGAATGCTGACTCCCTCCTTTGTCATTGGGAAAAATCTAACCTTTTAAAGGAACAAAAGATTCCCTATAACTATATTCTTACCCCAATGCTACAACCTACTTAGAATGCCTTTACCATGTTTACAGACCCCTCAGAGAAAACTCACAAGACTTCTTGCCTTTGGAAAACTGGGAAACTTTATCTCATAGTTTTCATGGGTAATTGTTAAGATCGATTTCAAAGGCTTTAGTAACTTAAAAAGTTTTGCTTGCGTGATAAATTGGGATTGAATTTGTTGGACATATAGGCTTTTTCTAAATAAGATTGGATTCTAAAGCATTGATTACTAAACAAGGCTTATCTCATTTTGGCTTCTTATTGCAGAGAAACTAAGGTTATTTGGGTCTAATGGTAAGCATGCTTTGTGCTTTATGACTTTATGAGGTTTTTACTTGTTGTTTGTTTTGTTTTGTTTTGTTTTTACAAATTTCCAAATATTTAAATCGTAAATGAAGTCTTTTTGACCAATTAGGTTTCTTTGGTATGTTAAGTTAGTTACTCTGGAAGCACTGTCAAATAAATATTAAGTTTAGGTTGCAGCTCAGTAAATGCTATAACTATTCTAGAGATTATATGCAATTCCTAGTTTTAATGTGTTTTTGGTATAATGTCATCACTTGATATTCTGATTATTGAAGTGTTATGTGCTACAGAAATAACTGAATTTCCTCGTCAATTGCATTAGATCTTTTAATCATGTTCATTTCTGAGTCTTTTTGTCAAAGTTTTGTGACTCTTGGACTGCTATAACTACCAGTAGAGAGATGATCCTTTCTACTCAAGGAGGCTCTGTTTCCCCTGAACTCTGTCTTTCCCTTTTGTAACTACCCCATACCTACCTCAACTGAGCAATGTTGACCCATAGGTAGGGACATCTCTACACCCCTATTCAGCAGGAAGAAGTTACAAAAGATAAAACCATCCACCCTCATCAATATTAAAGATTAGAAGGGATAAAATTGTTCAGGTGGGAATGATGTGGGAAATAAAGCCAGAAGGGAATGGCAGATAAAATTAAATTTCCTTATAATCCACAAGGCCAAGCAATTGTAGAACTAAGCACATAATAAACTTAAAAATATGTTTAAAAAATGTGGAGATGACCCATGGTTGTCTACATTAAAGCCTCAACTTTTCCTTGAGCATGCTATGATCACTCTTAAGTTTTTGAATCTTGACCCTCAAGGACTAATCACAGCTGAGCTACATTCTTCTAAGCTGGATAAACCCTCTCATTTTCTCGTGCTGGTTAAAACTTCTCACCTGGGTTTGAGGATATGCTTGTGTTCTTTCAGATTCCCAACCTCTCTGGATTCCCTCTCATTTGGTGAAGCTGTGTCATGGCATGATGGACACCCCCTGAGTATGTTTCAACCAAGAATTCCAGAGAATGACTCTGAATGAGCGACCACCACTCTCATTTTTTTTTCAAAGATGGAAGAAGCCTTTTCATTGGCTCCTCATCCTGTAGCCACTCCATAAACGCAAGTCCTTGACCCTGATATAATATGAGGAAGCCTTAAACACCTGTATAACCAGGCTGGCGATTAAATATGCCCCTGATGTATATCTGATGACCCTGATCTCTGCCACTGTTATTTATTAATCAGGCAAAGGTGATCCATAGGCTTCTTAATTATGGGGATCCTAGCTACAGTAAGCACTATAGCCCCTGCTACCATTGCTGAAATTAGTCTTCACCACACTATCAAATTGCACATGTACTCATTCAATTCATGGTCAAATCCTCCATTCTAAGCTTCCCTGTGACAGAAAATTTAGATGTAACATTAAACCAACAGCTATAATACTCCAAAGATCTAAGACACGAATGGGCTGACTCATGGTCTTTTTGGAAAGATGTTAACCCTCTGTCTATTGGCTAATGCCCATATCAAATTTTGGATAACTCTGGGAAATGGAATACTTTTACAGTGTCTCTTTTAATACCTTTGCAGAATCCCCCTCCAAACTGCCCGACAGCAAAAGAAGGATCAGAAGCTCATCATGATAGTCCTTGCATGTAAACTTAAGATGACAAAAAAAAAAAAAAAGGAGAACTGTGGGGAAATAGGCTGTACTTGCTAAATGGGTTAGAAAAAAGCTTAGGGTGGAAAGCCATCACCACGAGGTGAAAGTGCCCGAGGTTAGCTAGAGGGATAGTGTGATGGGATCACGAGTAATTTGTTATATAACCTGCAGTAAATTACTTTCCATCTGACTCCAATATACTATTGTACTTTTATCACAAAGTCCACTTGCCTCCCAGACCTTTTGCTTCTTACACAAGCTAATGATTACTGTATGATTGTTTTCTATAAATTCATGTGTGTAAGATCTTGTTTTCTTCATGTTCACCATGTGGGTAATATCTTGTGAGCTCAATAAATATAGAGATGAAACCCCTGTTCAGAGCTCTTGTCTCTTCCCAGACATTAGCCTCTCTCATATTCATTTCTGCATCCGCTCTCTTGGTGGACAAGAGAGAACTCCAGACTCAGTCTCTGACACCCCTTTGCATCAGTGTTTTTGTATCCTTTACGTAAATACCTAGTAGTTCAATAGTGACTCATAGGGTAGTTCTATTTTTAACGTTTTGAAGAAACTCCCTACTGTTTCCCAGAAAGTGTGCACTAGTCTGAGTTCCCAGCAACAGTGCAAGAGGGTTCCCTTTTCTCCACATCCTTGCCAACATCTTTTGTTTCCTGTGTTGTTAATTTTAGCCATTCTGCCATGTGTGAGGAGATATCTCATTGTAGTTTGGTTCGGATTTCCCTGATAATGAGTGATGTGGAGAATCTATTCATTTGTTTATTAGCCATTTGGAGATCTTCTTTGGAAGAGTGTCTGTTCATGTATTCTACCCATTTCTTAATGGATTATTTGTTTTTTGGATGTTGAGTTTGATAAGTTCTTTATAGATTTTGCATACTATCAGTTATGTCATTTGCAAATATCTTCTAGCATTCTGTAGGTTGCCATTCAGTTTTGTTCTTTCCTTTGTTGTGCATAAGTTTTTAATATTTTGAATGTTTATTTATTTTTGAGTGACAGAGAGAGACAGAGCATGAGCAGGGGAGGGGCAGAGAGAGGGGGAGACACAGAAACCAAAGGAGGCTCCAGGCTCTGTGATGTCAGCACAGAACCCGACTTGGGGCTCAAACCCACAAACCATGAGATCATGACTTGAGTCAAAGTCCAGCACTTAACCGACTGAGCCACCCAGACACCCTGCTGTATAGAAGCTTTTTATCTCGATGAAGTCCCAATAGTTCATGTTTGCTTTTGTTTCCCTTGCCTTGGGAGACATGTCTAGTAAATGTTGTGACTGCCGATGTCAAAGTGGTTGCTGCCTATGTTCTCCTGTAGGATTTATAAGTTCCTGTTTCACACTTTGGTCTTTCATTCATTTTGAATTTATTTTTGTGTATAAGAAGTTAGTCCAGTTTCATTCTTCTGATGTTACTATCCAGTTTCTCCAACACCATTTGTTGAACAGACTGTCTTTTTCACATTGGATATTCTTTCCCGCTTTGTTGAAGATTAGATGACCATATTTTTGTGGGTCCATTTCTGGGTTTTATATTCAGTTCCATTGATTTATGAGTCTGTTTTGTGCCAAATCCATACCTTTATGATCACTACACCTTTGTAATATAGCAGGAAATCCATACTTGTGATGCATCCAGCTTTGATTTTATTTTTCAAAATTGCTTTGGCTATTCAGGGTCTATTTTAGTTCCATACAAATTTTAGAATTGTTTATTCTAGCTCTGTGAAAATTGCTGGTGCGATTTTGATAGGGATTGCATTAGATGTGTAGATTGCTTTGGGTTGTATATACATTTTAACAATGTTTTTTTCTTTCAGGGGCGCCTGGGCAGCTGAGTCGGTTGAGTGTCCGACTTTGGCTTGGGTCATGATCTTGCAGTCTGTGAGTTCGAGCCCTGAATCAGGCACTGTGCTGACAGCTCAGAGCCTGGAGCCTGCTTTGGATTCTTTGTCTCCCTCTGTCTCTGCCCCTCTCCCGCTCATGCTCTTTCTCTCTCTCTGTCAAAAATAAATAAACATTAAAAAATTTAAAAAAAAACAATGTTTTTTCTTCCAATCCATGTGCATGGAATATTTTTCCATCACTTTGTTTCATCTACAAGTTTTCGTTAATGTATTTTAGTTCTCAGAGTATAGATATTTTACCTCCTTGGTTAGATTTATTCCTAGGAATCTAATGGATATTGGTATAATTGTAAATGAGATTGAATCCTTGATTTTTTATTTCTGCAGCTTCATTATTAGTGCATAGACATACAACCGATTTCTGTATATTGATTTTGTATCCTGCAACTTTGCTGAATTCATGTATCATATCTACCAATATTTTGGTGGAGTCCTCCTGGTTTGCTACATAAAATATCATACTGTCTGCAAATAGGGAAAGTTTGACTTATTCCTTGCTGATTTGATGCCTTTTATTTATTTTTGCTTTCTGATCACTGAGGCTAGGGATTTTAGTAGTATGTTAAATAACAATGGTGATAATAGTCATCCTTGTCTTGTTCCTGACCATAGGGGAAAGGCTCTCAGTTTTTCCTCATTGAGGATGATATTAGATGTGTGTCTTTTGTATATGGCCTTTATGATGTTGAGGTACCTTCAGTCTGTATTTAGTTGAGGTTGTAATAACGAATGAAGACTGTGTTTTTTATTTAATGTTTTTTTTTTCCTGAATCTATGGATAGGATCACATGGTTCTTATTCTTTATTTTATTAGTGTGGTGTTTCACATCGATTAATTTGTGAATATGAACCACCCTTGCAACCCAGGAATAAATCCCACTTTATCCTGGTGAATAATTATTTTAAATTTACTCTTGGATTAGATTTGATAGCATCTTGTTGAGAATATTTACATCCATTTTAATCAGGGATATTGGCACATAATACTCATTTTAATTTTTTTTTTAACGTTTATTTATTTTTGAGACAGAGAGAGACAGAGCATGAACGGGGGAGGGGCAGAGAGAGAGGGAAACACAGAATCGGAAGCAGGCTCCAGGCTCTGAGCCATCAGCCCAGAGCCCAACGCGGGGCTCAAACTCACGGACTGCGAGATCGTGACCTGAGCTGAAGTCGGATGCTTAACCGACTGAGCCACCCAGGCGCCCCCATAATACTCATTTTAAATGAGATCTTTGTCTGTTTTTGAATTAAAGATAATGCTGGCCTTATAGAACTAGTTTGTTAATTTTATTTCCATTTCTATTATTTTTTATTTTTTAATGTTTATTTTTGAGAGAGAGAGCCAGAGTGTGAGCGGCAGAGGGGCAGAGAGAGAGGGAGACATATAATCTGAAGCAGGCTCCAGGCTCCAAGCCATCAGCACAGAACCCAATGTGGGGCTCGAACTCACGAACCATGAGATCATGACCTGAGCTGAAGTTGGACGCTCAACCAACTGAACAACCCAGGCGCCCCACCATTTCTATTTTTTTGACAAGTTTGAAAAGAATAGGTATTAACTCTTCTTTAAATGTTTGGTAGAATTTCCCTATGAAGCCACCTAACCCTAGAATTTTGTTTGTTGGGATATTTTTGATTATTGATTCAATTTCTTTGCTGGATATGGGTCTGTTCAAGTTTTCTATTTCTCCCTGTTTCAGTAATACAAATAAAAATATGTAGACTGAGCCACTCAAGCATCCCATCCCTCTCTGTTTTTATCTTTCTTTCATTCCCTTCCCCTATGTTTATCTGTTTTTTTCCTTAAATTCCACATATGATTGAAAACATGTGAGATTTGTCTTTCTTTGATTGAGTTATTTCTCTTAGTATAATACACTCTCGTTTCATCCATATTGTTGTAAATGGCAAGATTTCATTCTTTGTCATCATTGCATAATATTCCATTCTATGTATATATACCACATCTTCCTTATCCATTTATCAGTAAATGGACATTTGGGCTCTTTCCATAATTTGGCCATTGTTGATAGTGTTGCTATAAACATTGGGGTACATGTGCCCTTAAAATCAGAATTTTTTGTATTTTTAGAGTAAATACATAGTAGTGCAATTACTGAGCTGTAAGGTAGCTCTATTTTTAATTTTTTGAGGAACGTCCATACAGTTTTCAAGAGTGGCTGCACTAGTTTTCATTTGATCAACAGTGCAAAAGTGTCCCCCTTTCTCTTCATCCTTACCAACATCCAATGTTTTCTGAGTTGTTCATTTTAGCCATTCTGACAGGTGTGCTGTGTGATGTGGTATTTCACTGTGGTTTTGATTTATACTTCCCTGATGATAAGTGATGTTGAGATTCTTTTCATGTGTCTGTTGGCCGTCTGTATGTCTTCTTTAGGTAAATATCCATTCATGGCTTCTTCCCATTTCTTCACTGGATTATTTGTTTTTGGGGTGTTTAGTTTGATAAATTCTTTTTTATTTTGGATACTAACCCTTTATCAGATATGTCACTTGCAAATACTTCTCCCATTCTCTTGGTTTCCTTTTAGTTTTCTTGCTTGTTTCTTTCACTGTACAGAATCTCTTCATCTTGATGAGGTCCCAATCATTCACTTTTGCTTTTTATTTCTCTTGCTTTTGGAGACATGTATAGTAAGAAATTGATTTGACTGAGGTCAAAGACATTGCTGGCTTTTTTCTCCTGTTTTGTTGGTTTTCTGTCTCACATTTAGGCCTTTCATCCATTTTGAATTTATTTTTGTGTATGGTGTAAGAAATTGGTCCAAGTTCATTCTCCTGCATGTTGCTGTCCAGTTTTCCTGGCACTATTTGCTGAAGAGACTTTTTTTTCCATTGAATACTCTTTTCTGTTTTGTTGAAGATGAGTTGGCCATTCATTTTGTGTACATTTCTAGGTTCAGTATATCATTTATTTGTGCTCTAATCTTTATTATTTCTCTTCTTCTATTAGCTTTAAGCTTTATTTGCTCTTCCTTTTCTAGCTCCTTTAGGTATAAGATTACACTGTGTATTTGCTTTTGATGTAGACTTGTATTGCTATATACTTCCATAGTATGACCACTTTTGCTGCAATCCAAAGGTTCTGGACTGTTTTGTCTTCATTTTCATTTGCTTCCTTGTATTTTGTTAAAATTCCTCTTTTAACCATGGTTTACTCATTCATTCCTTTTTTTTGATTGCTTGGTTTTTGTTATGTTTTAATTTTTAAAATTATTTTTTAAAGAGAGAGACAATGAGCAGGGGAGGGGAGCAGAGGGAGAATCTTAATCAGACTCTATGTTAAGCATGGAGCCTAACATGGGTCTCAATCCCACAAACCTGGGGTCATGACCTGAGCCAAAATGAAGAGTCAGACAGTCAACCAATTAATCCACCCAGGTACCCCATAACTCCTTCTTTACTAGGATGTTCTTTAAACTCCAGTATTTGTGGTCTTTCAAAATTTTGTCTTCAGTTGACTGCAAGTTTCAGAGTGTGGGCAGAAAAGATGCATGGTATGATCTCAATTTCTTTTTGTACCTATTAAGGCCTGATTTGTGGCCCAGTATGTGATCTTCTGGAGAATGTTCAATGTGCAATTGAACATAATGTGTTTTCTGCTACTTTAAGATGAAGTGTTCTTAATATATCTGTGAAGGCCATCTGGTCCAGTGTGTCATTCAAAGCCATTGTTTCTTTGTTGATTTCCACATAATGATCTGTCCATTGCTGTAAGTGTGCTGTTAAAGTCCTGTATTATAGCAATGAATTTCTTTACATATGTTATTCTTTGATTTACATATTTAAGCACTCCCAGTTGGAGGCATATGTATTTTGAATTGTTATATTTTCTTCTTGCACAGATCCTTTTATTATGATATAGTGCTCTTCTTCATTCCATGTTACAGTTTTTGGTTTAAAATCTAGTTCTTTGGTACTAGTAGACTTTCTTTTGAAGTCCAATAGCATGATAAATATTTGTCCATCCTGTCACTTTCAATCCACCGGTTTCTGTAGGTCTCAAATGAATCTCTTGTATATAGCATATAATTGAGTCTTTTTTTAATCCATTTTCATACCCTATGTCTTTTTAAAAATATATATTATTGTATTTTTCAATTTAAATTTTAATTAGTTAACACAGTGCAATATTGGCTTTAGGAGTAGAATTCAATGACTCACCACTTACACAGTACACCCACTACATATCATAAAAAATGCCCTCCTTAATACTCATCACTCATCTAGCCCATCTCCTACCCACCTCCCTCCATCAGTCCTCAGTTTGTTCTATATTGTTAAGAATCACTTACAATTTGTTTCTCTTTATTCTTCTTCCCTTCCCATATGTTAATCTCTTTTCTTACATTCCACATATGAGTGAAATCATATGGTATATTTCTTTTTATGACTGACTTACTTTGCTTTGCATATACACTCTAGTTCCATTCATGTCATTGCACATCACAAGATTTTATTATTTTTGATTGCTGAGTACTAGTCCATTGTATGTATATACCACATTTTTCTTTATCCATTCATCAGTGGATGAACATTTGCTCTCTATCCATATTTTTGCTATTGTTGATAATGCTGCTGTAAGCATTAGGTTACATGTACACATTCAAACCTGTATTTTTGTATCATTTTAATAGTTTTTAATAGTTCAATTGCTGGATCATAGGATAGTTCTCTTTTTACTTTTGTGAGGAATCTTCATCCTCTTCTCCAGAGTGGCTGCACAAGTTTGCATTCCCACAAGCAGTGCAACAGTGTTCCCCTTTCTGCACATCCTCACCAACATCCATTGTTTCCTGAGTTGTTAATTTCAGCCATTCTGACAGGGGTGAGGTGTGAGGTGGTATCTCATTGTGGTTTTGATTTGTATTTCACTGATGATGAGTGATATTGAGCATCCTTTCATGTGTCTGTTAGACATTTGGGTGTCTTCTTTTGACAAATATCTATTCATGTCTTCTGCCCATTTCTTAACTTCATTGTTTGTTTTTATTGGGGAGGGGTATTGTGTTTGATAAGTTCTTTATAGATTTTGGATACTAACCCTTTGTTAGATATGTCATTTGTAAATATTTTTCCCCCATTCAGTAGGCTGCCTTTAATTTTTGTTGATTGTTTCCTTAAGTGTGCAGAAACTTTTTATCTTAATGAAGTCTCAATAGTTCATATTTGCTTTTGTTTTCTTTGCCTTTGGTGACATGTCTCATAAGAAGTTACTCAAGCCAGGGTCAAATAGGTTGCTGCCTTTGCTCTCCTGCAGGATTTTCATGGTTTCCTTTCTCGCGTTTAGGTCTTTCTTTCATTTCGAATTTATTATTGTGTATGGTGTGAGAAAATGGTCCAGTTTCATTCTTCTACATATTGATTTCTAGTTTTTGCAACACCATTTGTTGAAGAGACTGTCTTTTTTCCCATTGGATATCCTTTACTGCTTTGTTGAAGATTACTTGACCATATAGTTGTGAGTTCATTTCTGGATTTTCTATTCTGTTCCATTGATCTATGCATCTGTTTTTGTGCCAGTACCATACTTTCTTGATGACTACAGCTTTGTAATATAACTTGAAATCTGGAATTGTATTGCCTCCAGTTTTATTTTTATTTTTCAGGATTCCTTTGTCTATTCAGGGTCTTTTGTAGTTCTATATACATTTTGGGATTATTTGTTGTAGCTCTGAGAAAACCTTGATTCCAAAACCAGACAAAGACTCCACTAAAAAGGAGAATTACAGACCAACATCCCTGATGAATATGGATGTAAAGATTCTCAACAAGACTAGCAAATCAAATTCAACAATACATTGAAAGGATTATTCACCATGATCAAGTCGGATTTATTCTTGGACTGCAAGGGTGGTTCCAAGAGTTAATACATATTCTTCTCAACCTATTCCAAAAAAAAAAAAAAAAGAAAAAGAAAAAGAAAAAAAAGAAATGGAAGGAGAACTTCCAAACTCATAGTATGAGGCCAGCATTAACCTAGTTTGAAAACCAGTAAAAGACCTGATTAAACAGGAGTAGAGGCCAATATTCCTGATGAACATGTATGCAGAATTTCTCAACAAAAATTAGTAAATCAAATACAGAAGCACATGAAAAGAATCATACACCGTGTTCACGTAGGATTTATTCTTGGGTTGCAAGGTTGGTTCAATATTTGCAAATCAATCAATGTGATACACCACATTATTAATATAAAGAATAAGAACCATATGATCTTGTCAATAGATGCAGAGAAAGGCAATTGACAAAGTAAGACATTGATTCTTGATAAAAACCCTCCACAAATTAGGGATAGATGGAACATACCTCAACACCATAAAGGCCATATATATATATATATATATATAAAGGCCACAGTTAAAAGCATCCTCAATGGGGAAATACTGAGAGTCTTTTCCCTACAATCAAGAACAGGACAAGGATGTCTTCTCTCAACATTACTATTTAACATAGTACTGGAAGTAGTAGCCTCAGCAGAGAACAAAAAGAAACAAAGAGCACACAAACCAGCAAGGAAGAGGTCAAATTTTCACTATTTGCATTTGACATGATAATCTATGTAGAAAACCTGAAGGATTCCAGCAAAAAATTGCTAGTACTAATACATGAATTCAGTCAATTTGCCAGATATAAAACCAGCATACAAAACGTGTATTCCTATACTCCAAAAATGAGGCAGCAAAAAAAGAATTCAAGGAATCCATTCTGTTTTAAACTTCACCAAAATAAGATACTTAGGAATGAATTTAACTAAATAGGTAAAAACTCTGTACTCTGAAAACTATACAACACTTATGAAAAAAAATTAAGAGCAAAGAAATGGAAAAGCATTCCATGCTCATGAATGGAAGACAAAACATTGTTAAAATGTCTATACTACCCAAAGGAATCTACATGTTTAATAACCTATGTCTTTTGTTTTGTGTATTTAGTCTATTTACATTTAGAGTGATTATTAATATATATGAATTTAGTGTCATTGTATTGCCTGTAAAATCGTTCTTTCTGGACATTTTCTCTGTTCCTTTCTATTCTTTGTTGCTTTTGTTCTTTGTTTCCCACTCAATGTGTCCTCTTTAATATTTCTTGCAGGGCTGGGTTAGTGGCCACAAACTCATTTAGTTTTAGTTTATCCAGGATCCTCTTTGTCTCTCTCTCTATTCCAAATGACAGTCTTGCTGGATAAAGCATTCTTGGCTGTATATTTTTCCCATTCATCATCTTGAATACATCATGCCACTCCCTTCTGGCCTGCCAAGTTTCTGTGAAGATATCTGCTGTGAACCTTATTTTTCCTCTCTTAAAGCTTAGGGATTTATTTTCCCTTGCTACTTTCAGGATTCATTCATTATCTATGTAACTTGCAACTTTTAATATGATATGTCTTTGTGTTAGCCTGCTTTTTGTTGATTTTGATGGGAGTTCTCTGTGCCTCCTGGATTTGGATGTCTTTGTACTTCCCCAGATTAGGGAAATTTTCAGCTGTAATTTGCCTGAATATACATTCTTCTCCTTTTACCCTCTTTTCTTTTTCTGGGACTCTTATGATACAAATATTTTTTTATGCTTTATGGAGTTGCTGAGTTCCCTAAGTCTACATTGTGATCCAATATTTTTCCCTTTTATTTTCAGCTTCATCATTTCCCATAATCTTATCTTTATTATCACTTACTCATTCCTCTGCTTATCTTTATTATTAGTTATTCATTCCTCTGCTTCTTTCTTCCTTGTGGTCATTACAACCAGTAGGTTTTGCATCTCCATTAAGCATGTTTTTATGTCTGCTTGACTAGTTTTTAGGTATTTTATCTGTGAAATAACTCCCTGATGTTTCTATGCTTTTCTCAAGCCCAGATAGTATCCTTATGACTGTTGTTTTAAAAAGTATTCAGGCATATTTCCTATATCTTCTTTGATTAGAACTCTGGTCATGATCTCTTCTTGTTCCTTCTTTTGGGATGAATTCCTCTCTTGGCATTTTGTCTAGTTCTCTGTCATCTGTGTGTTAGGAAAGCCTATTATGTTTCCTTCTCCTTCCATGATGTGGCCTCTTTTCTCCTTCTAGTTGTACATTTTGTTCTGTCAGTACTCAGATCGATTTCCTGGGTGTTTCAAATGAATTGATATTTATCTACCTGTGTTCAAGGTGTGAGGTAAGCTTAATGTCCTCCTACTACACCAATATTAACTGTCCTTTGAATTCTAATAATTTATTTATTGTATATAGGAAAGCAATTGATTTTTGTATACTAATCTTACATCCTGCAACATGGCTATAATTTCTTATTAAATCCACAAGTGTTTATGTATATGTGGGAGGGTTGGAATTTTCTACATTGGCATGTCATCTGTGAACATAGTTTAATTTCTTCCTACCCAATTGATACTCAATATTTCATTTTCTTATTTTATTGCATTAGATATGGTTTTGGTACAATAATGAAGAATGAAAGTGGTGATATTGGACATTTTTTGTTTTGTTTCTGTGAATAATGAGGAAACATTAAGTTTTTCTTCTATAATTATGATGTTATCTGTTGTTTTTTGTAGATTTTCTTTACCAGGTTGAGTAAGTTCCCCTCTATTCTTGGTTTGGTGAGTTTTTGTGATAAATATGTTTTGGATTTTATCAACTCATTTATATTATTGATATGATCATGTAAGTTTTCTTCTTTACTCCATTAATTTGTTCAATTACACTATTGATTTTCAAAGTTGAACCAGTTTTGCATACCTGAAACTGTGTAATTCTTTTCATATCATCTTGGATTTGATTTGCTGGTATTTTGTGGAGGATTTTGCCACTATATTTATGGGATATATTGGTTTGCAGTTTTTTGTTGTTGCAATGTCTTTATCTGATTCTTGGTATTAGGGTAATGCTGGCCTTATAGTCTGAGTGATTCCTTTTTTCTATTTTATGAAAGAAATTTCAGACAATTGGGATAGTTTCTTCTTTACATATTTGAATTCACAAGTGAACCCATATAAGACTGGAACTTTCTGTTTTTGGAGTTATTAACTATTGATTCAATATTTTCATAGATATAGGTCTATTCAAAGTGTTTATTTCTCCTTGTGTGACTTTTTATATGTTGTGTCTTTCAAAGAATTGTTTTATTTCATCTAGATTGTCAAATCTATAAGCATAGAGATGTTTATAATATTATTTTATTATCTTTTGGTAACTGTGGTATCTGTAGTGGTACAGATACAAAAATTTTTAAATTTCTGATATTAGTAATTTGTGTCTTCTCTTTTTTTTCCTTAGTTACTGTGGCTAGAGCTTTATGAATTGTATTGATTCTTTCAGAGAATCAGATTTTGATGTCATGGATTTTGTCTACTGATTTCCTGGTTTCATTTTATTTATTTCTACAGTTGTTGTCTGTGTTATTTTTTTCTCCCTCTTACTTTGTATTTAATTTTTTCTCGTTTTATTAGTTTCCTAATGTGGAAGCTTAGATTATTGATTTTTTTTTAATTTTTTTTTCAACGTTTTTTATTTATTTTTGGGACAGAGAGAGACAGAGCATGAACGGGGGAGGGGCAGAGAGAGAGGGAGACACAGAATCGGAAACAGGCTCCAGGCTCGGAGCCATCAGCCCAGAGCCCGACGCGGGGCTCGAACTCACAGACCGCGAGATCATGACCTGGCTGAAGTCGGACACTTAACTGACTGCGCCACCCAGGCACCCCGATTATTGATTTTATATATTTCTTCTTTTCTAATATGTGCATTCAATGCTAAACATTTCCTTATAAACATTTTTCACCTATTTCCACTAATTTTGATAAGTTGTACTTTCATTGTCATTTAGTTCAAATATTGTTTAATTTTTCCCGGGTCTTTTTGGCTAATTTTATTTATTCTGTTTAATCTCTAAGCATTTTGTGGTTTTCTCTTTATCTTTCTCTTGCTGATTTCTATTTTAATTCTATTGTGTGAATATATACTGTATGATTTCTACTCTTTAAAATTTGATAAGGTGTGTTTTGTGACCTAAATTATGATCTCTTTTTGTGAATGTTCCATGTGAGCTTGAAGAGTATTTGTATTTTGCTGTTGGTGGGTGAAGTATTTTATAAATGTCAGTTAGATTCAATTTATTGATTATTCTTTTCAGCTCAACTATGTCTTTACTGATGTTCTTTCTGCTGGATCTATCCATTACTGACAGAGGGGTATTGATCTTTTCCAAATACAATAATGGATTTATCTATTTCTCCTTGAAGTTCTGTCAGATTTTTTTCTCACACACTTTGACACTCACTTTTTAGACACACACGCATTAAGAATTGCTATGTCATCCTCAAAAATTGACTCTTTTATCATTATGTAATGGCTCTCTTTATTCCTGGTAATTTTTCTTTTTTTTTATGAAGTTAACTTTATCTGAAATTAATACAGCTACCATTGTTTTCTTTGGTTAATGTTAGCATAGTATATATTTCTCTAACCCTTTGCTTTTAATCTCTATGTGTCTTTATATTTAAAGTGAGTCTCAAATATACAGTAAATAGAATAGTATACTGCAAAAAAAAGGAGAAAATAAATCAATGAAAGAGAATAAAGAACCCAGAAGTTAACTTAAGCTTATATGGTCAATTAATCTATGACAAATGAGACAACAATATACAATGGGGAAGAGACCATCTCTTTAATCAATAGTGTTCAGAAAATTGGAAAGATCCATGAAAAAGAATTAAACTGGATCACTTTCTTCACAATATGCAAACATAAACTCAAAATGGATTAAAGACCTAAATATAAGACATAAAATAATAAAAGTCTTAAAAGAAAATATAAGCAATAAACTCTTGGACATCAGTCTTAGCAATACTATTTTTAGATATGTCTCCTCAGGTAAGGATAGTAAGAACAAAAAAATAAATAAATAAATAACAACAATAGACTGCATCAAACTAAAAATTTTTGCACAGCAAATAAAGCCATCAGTAAAATAAAAAACAACAGTCTACTAAATGGGAAAAGATTTTTGTAAATAATATATCCCATAGTGAGTTAATATCCAAGATATATAAGCAACTCACACAATTCAACACTAAAAAAAATAATTGATTTTTAAAACAGGCAGAGGACCTAAAGATAGATTTCCAAAGAAGTAATGCCATTGCCCAACAGACACATAAAAAAATACTCAACATCACTAAGGATCAGGGAAATGCACTTCAAAGGAAGATTTAGATATCATCTCATATGTCTTAGGAGGGCTAATATATTTAAAAAGAAAAAAATAACCACTGTTGCCTAGGATGTGGGGAAAAATGGAACCCTCACACACTGTTGGTGGGAATGTAAATTGGTACAACCAGTGTGGAAAACAGTTTGGAGGTTCCTCACAAAATTAAAAGTAGTCATACCATATGATCAAGTAATTCTAATTCTAGGTATTTACATAAAAAAGTGAAAATATTAATTCAAAAAAATATATATGCACCCCTATGTTTATCACAGAATTCTTTACAATAGCCGAGATATGGAAGCAACCTAAGAGTTCATTTATGGCTGAATGAATAAAGAGGATGTGAGATACACGTATCTATATATATCTATATTTCTATATATAACTTATATACATATAATAATATATAATATGATATATAGTTATGGTATACACACACACACACACACACATATATATATATATATTCATTCCATAAAAAACGTATTTAAGTGTCCCATTTGTGACAACACAAACAGACCTAGAGGCAATTATGTTAAAAGACAGACAAACATCATAGAAATAAAATTCAAAATGGAGTAAAATCCTAAATGTGAGATTAGAAACCATAAAAATCTTAGAAAAGAACACAGGTAGTAAACACTTTGAAATCAGTCACAGCAACTTTTTTCTAGATATGTCTTCCAAGGCAAGGGAAACAATAGCAAAAATAAACTATTGGGACTACATAAAAATAGAAGGCTTCTGCGGGGCAAATGAAACAATCTACAAAACTAAAAGGCAATTATGGAAAGAGTCCAAATGTCCATAGACTGATGAATTGATAAAGAAGTGGTGGTATATATATATATGTATATATATAATGTAATATTACTCAGCCATAAAAAAGAATGAAATCTTGTGAGGTGCCTGGTTGGCTCAGTCAGTTAAGTGTCTGGCTTTGGCTTAGGTCATGATTTTGCAGTTCGTTGGTATGAGCCCTGTGTTAGGCTCTGTGCTGACAGCTTGGGGCCTGAAGCCTCCTTTGGATTCTGTGTCTCCATCTCTCTGCCCCTTCCTTGCTCATGCTCTCCCTTTCTCTCAAAGAATAAACTTTAAAAAACATTTTTTAAAAAAAGGAATGAAATTTTGACATTTGCAATGATATAAATGGAACTAGAGTGTATTATACCAAGCAAAATGTCAGTCATAGAAAGACAAATTCCATATACTTTCACTCATATGTGGAGTTTAAGAAACAAAACAGATTAACATGTGGGAAAGGAACAAAAAGAAGGAGACAAACCATACAAGGCTCTTAACTATAAAGAACAAACTGAGGGTTTCTGGAAGGGAGTTGGGCAGGAGATAGGCTAAATGAGAGATTGGTATTAAGGAAGGCACTTGTGATGAGCACTGGGTGTTATATGTAAGTGATGAAACACTAACATTTACTCCTGAAACCAACATTACATTATATGTTAACTAGAATTTGAATAAAAACTTGAAACAAATCAAAACAAACAAACAAAAAAAGAAGCAAGCTAATAATTTTAAAGCATTTACATCATCAGAACTTGGTACATTGTAAGTGATGAAAAAGCGTTTGCTAAATGAATACATAATACTAAATTTATGTTGTAAAGAAAAGTAAATAAAAGTAAATTCAAAGGAAGAAGAGAGAAGGAAATAATAAAGATTCTAGTGGATATTAAATAGAGAAATGGAAAAAATACAGAAAATTAAAAACTTAAAAATTCAAAATTTGGTTTTTCAAAAAGATCAGCAAAATCAAGAAATCTTTGAATAAACTTACCAAGAAAGAAAGAGAGAAGTCTCAAATTAACAAAGTTAGAATGAAAGAAAAGCCATTACTACTGACCCTACAGCAATAAAAGGAATTATAAGGAACTAGTGTGAACTAATGTATGCCAAAAAATTAGATAACCTAGATGATTGGCCACATTCTTAGAAATATATAACCTGCCAATACTGAATCAAGAAGAAATAGAAAATCTAAATATACCTATAAAATACAAAGTAATTAAATTAGTCATTAAAAAAAATCTCCACTCCCAAACACAGGTACAGAGGGTTTCACTGGTGAATTCTCTGTCATATTTATAGAAGAATTAGTATCATTTGTTTCACAGACTCTTCCAAATAGAAAATAAAAGAAATTTTTCTTAATTAAATCAACAAGGCCAATATTATCCTGATGCAAAAAGAAAAAAATACATAAGAAAATAAAACTACTGACTGATATCTCTTATAAATATAGATATAAAAATCCTTAAGAAGATATTATCAAAATAAATCCAGTAATATACAAATAAAATATGTCAAGACGAAGGAGCATTTCTCCTAGGGATTAAAAGTGGTTTTAACATGCAAAAATTAATTAATATAATTTATTATATCAACAGAATAAAGGACGAAATCCACATGATTATTTTGATAGATGTAGCAAAAACATTGGATACAATTAAATGTCCCATCATGATTAAAACCCTCAACACATTAGGAGAGGAAGAGAATTTCCTCAACCTGGTAAAGGGCATCTATGAAAATAATCTACAGCTAACATCACAGTTAATGGGCAAAAACACACTGTTCTCCCCTGCAGTCAGAAACAAGAACATGAAAGGGAACAAAAGGAACAGGAAAATTGTATCCACTTGTACTACTTCTATTCAACATTGTACTGAAGATTCTAACAAGGGGAATCATGTAAAAAGAAATTTATATTAGGAAGAAACAATTAAAATTATATCTGCTCACAGAAGACATGATTTAATAATAGAAAACCCTAAAGATTCCACAAAAAAACCTTATTATAACTAATAAACAAGTTCAGCAAATTTTCAGGATATACATCAATTCACAAAAAATAATTTTATTTAAATATACTAGCCAGAAAAATTGTAAAAAGTTAAGAAAACAATGATATTTGCAATAGCATAAAAAGAATAAATACTAAGAAATGAATTTAGCAAAACAAGTGCAAAACTCATTATCTGACAAATATAAAAACATCATTGAAAAAATGTAAAAAGATCTGGAGTGACCCCATCATCATAATCAAATAACATTTTCCCTCCAAGAAAAACTCACCCACAGGTGAAAAGCCCTTTGTAGAAGTCCAGGAATCCAGCAGAGAAGTTTCAGCACACCATTAGAGAGGGAAAAAAAAAAAAAAAAAAGGACTGAGTTTGCATGCATTAAACAATGTAAGAGGAATGGTTTCACTTAACCCAATTACCCCTCCCACATAATTGCAGAACAGTTCAGTATCAAGACAATTTCTCAGCTCATGATTTTTCCCACAGAAAAAAATGAGAGCATGTGAGTGAGTGCCTGCCATCTCCAGCTATTTGAAATGCAGCCAAAAAGACCCACTTCTTTCTCATCTCAACCAGAATACTGAAGTGCCATGTGACTGGGAGGAAGGGATCAGCTGGGAGAATAGCAGGAAGGGTTCTTGGAGGGAATCAAAGGAATGTGGATCTTACCAAGCAGGTATGTCATGGACTCTTTCAGAAAGCGTGCCCACATGCCACTGGGGATGCTTTGCCTGTGGGTGCCCCCCTTAATGGCCCATAGGGACCTGAAATTCTCTATGTGTCTTACCACATACATAGCTCCCATCTCATGACTGGGTCCTTGTGCAAACTCCCAATGGCAATGAGACCAAATCTTTACAGATAGCTAGTTAGGTGTGCAGAAATTTGGCCTGAATCTCTGGAATTTGGAAAAACTTCACAAACTTAGGGATTCAGCACCACCCTATGGAAAATAAAAAAAGAGGCTATCAGCACTCAGCCTGGTTTTTCAGGATTGAGAGAAGACATACTATCTTAAGGATTTTTCCCCAAGAGGGAAAAGGAAGTGTACAGCAGGTACTCTCAGAGAAAAGTTATGAGAAAGCCTTAGAATCCCTACAGGGCTAATATAAGGTATTTGTCTCTCAACACCAGTCAATAAGACCTGAGGAGGTGACTGATTCTTCAAATATAAAGAGAGAACAAGACGTCAAGGAAACATGACAACACCAAAGGAACACAATAATTTTGCAGTAACCAACTCCAAGAAATGAATATATTTGATTTTTCCAGTAAAGATTTCAAAATGGTTGTTTTAAGGAAGTTCAGTGAACTACAAGTATACACAGAAAGACAGTTTAATTAGATAAATAAATAAATAAATAAATACATGAACAAAATGAGAAGCTCAAAACAGAGATAAAAATTATAAAACAGAACCACATAGAAATTCTGGAGATAAAGAATACAATAAATGAGTAAAAATGAAGTAAAAAGCATAAATATCAACTTAAAGCAAGCAAAAGAGTCTTTGAAGAAGAAGATAGATAGTTTGACAATACCCAGTCAAAAGGGAACAGAGAAAAAAGAAAGAAATAGAGTAAAGAAAGCATATATTAACTATAGCATATTTTCCTGTTAACAGGAAAATAAATCTATGCATTATTGGAGTACCAGAAGAAAGAAGAGGGAGAAAGGGCACAAAGCTTATTTAAGGAAATAATGACTGCTTCAGATTCTGTGTCTCCCTGTCTTTCTCTGCCCCTTCCCCGCTCACACTTTGTCTCTCTCTGCCAAAAATAAATAAACACAAAAATTTTTTTAGATAAAAAAATAGAAAGAATGGCTGAGAACTTCCCAAATCCAAGGAGATATTTTAGCATTCAAGTTTATGTAGCTCATAAGTCACTCCAAAACTATAACCCAAAATTGTCTTCACTAAGACAAATTATAATAAAACTCTTCAAAGTTAAAAGCTAAGAGAAAATTTTAAAACAGCAAGAGACAAAACAACCCTTACATACAAGGAAACCCATATATATATCAGCTATTAATACACCCTCCCATTTGCAATGACATGAATGCATCTAAGAGCATTATGATAAGTAAAATAAGCCATACAGAGAAAGATAAATCCTGTGTGGTTTCACTTATATGTGGAATCTAAAAAAAAAAAAAAAATGAATGCATAAAAACAGAAGGTAAATGGTGATTTTCAGGTGCTAGAGGTTGGGGGAAATGGGCATATGTTGGTCAAAGGGTGCAAACTTCCAAGTATAAAATAAATAAACTCTGTAATCTAATGTACATCCTGGTGAATAGTTAATAACACTATTGTATATTTGAAAGTTGCTGAGAGAGTACATCTTAAATGTTATCACACACACATACGGTAATTATGTGAGGTGATGAAAGCATTAACTAACCTTATTGTGGTAGTAATTTTGCGATATATATGTGCATCAAATCATGACATTATATACCTTAAATATACACAATGTTATATGTCAAGTATATGTCAGTAAAGATGGGAGGGGAACTCATCATCAGTGCTAATAATTCTAATCTCCACCCACCAAATTAGTACTGATGGATATGAACACCCACCTAAATCTAAGTTAGGTTTGCTATGAGTTTATAAGTATTATGATTAATAATTGGAGATTCTTCCAAAGGACAGATCAGTAGCTGAGACAACCTCCAGGCTTAACCTCATTCCTATACTAAAAGTAACAATTTAAAAATCAAACTGAGAGGCTGTATGGCAACAGGTTAACAGTTAATATTTCAGTATGGATAATGGGATTGTTTGTGATTTTATTTTTCTTCTTGCTTATCTGTATTTTGTAAATTCTCTACAATAAATGTAAATTACTTTAAAAGAAAGAAATAGCATTTGCTAAAATTCAACAATTATTTTTGATAAATCAAAAATGTTAGCAAAGTGTGACATAAAATAAATACCTTAATTTCATAAAAGGCATCTACACAAAACTTACACTTAATATATGTAATCATTTCACTTGAGATTTGGAAGGGAAAATGGATACACGTTATTTCTACCTACATTAAATGTTGTACTGAAAATCCTAAATAGTACATAATTATAGGGAAAACAAATAATGGAGTGTTAAAAAAATCTTCATATTTTATTTATACATGCATGGAAATCCCGAAAGAATACTCACCCAAAATTGGAATTAATTAGGGAATATATTTTGTTTACAAATAGACAAAAATTAATTTATTTCTATAAACTTAACAAAATAGAAAATGAAGTTTAAAAATGAAAGTAATTGCATCATCAAAAATATCAAATATACATAGGAGTAAATCTCATGTTATACAAAACCTCAAGAAGAAAACAAAAATATACTATAAAAACCATATTATTGTATGATTTGTATCTCAATAAAGCTGTTTAAAAAAAGTAGTGCAGCCAATATTAGGGGCATACTGTTATCGAGAGTATTCACACTTGACCTCTAAGTACAGAGGGGAATTCCATTTCCTTACAACTTATTTCCTTGAAAAGAGGTGGTTTTTTGTTTATTGTTGTTTTGTTTTGTTTTGTTTTACTACATTTATTTATAAGCTCACTCAGTCTGTTTATTCACTTCGTCTTTAGGGAGGTGATTTAGGGTAGTGATTTTTTTGAATAGTAAATTTGATCACTTCCTCACCTTTGTGGTCAACTTTCTTCCTTCAGCCACATCAACTTAATTATTGATAATTAAGCATATTAGCCTAGGTGAGACTTATAAGTGAGCCTGGTTATGGACAGCACTAGTTATTCTCTATGACTCCATTCCATCATACATAAAAACAACTGTTTGATTGAATAGGTCTTTCTAATATGGGATCTGTATCAGTAGTCACTCTTGACCACAGACATAATTAATCTACAAACCTAACCTCTATCAGTAATAAGTGGTGAAATTTTATCTCAGTCTGTTTTTCCTTTTTAAAATGCCTTATTTTTTTCATAGCTGGGCAAGGAATAATGTTATTACTAATTAGTTTTATTTTCAGAGAATTAAACATATACTGGCATAAATGCAGTAGTATATATACAAATCTTTTGTGTTATAAAGAATCAGTAAATTTATAATTATTTCCTACTACAGTGTTGAATGTAAAGATGCTTAATATATGATAACATCGCTAAAATAGCCAGAACAGAACTAACTACTTATTTTTATATAAAACTTTGAAATATTTTATCTTTTATCAACACCTAGGTATTCAAACTCAATATTTACAACATTAACACTTATAACTGACTAGCATTTCAAATAATATTTTCTCATCTTTTATGCAAATGGATAACTTTTTAAAATGATCAGCCGGATCTGACATATGATTCTTTGGCCAAATATTAACAACAACAAAGCACATTGGACTTAAGTTGATCTAAGCTGAAGGAAGAAAGTTAACCACAAAGGTGAGGAAATGATTCAAATTGTTAAAACTACAAAGCAACAAAATTCTAATAGGATAATGAAAGTGTTTCTTAAGCACAGAGTTAAACAAAACTGAAGATTCATAAATGTATGACCTAAATAAGAAATGTATTACAGGTGATTTCTTTACTTTAGGGACTTGAATAAGTATCTTTATTATGCACTGATGTAAATGAAAGTCACATATTAAAATACTATCAATATGTGGTTGGTTCTGTGATGGACTTATTCAAAAGGAGTTAATGCTTGGAGGAGAGCTAACATACTGGCATAGTAGGAGGACCCTAGGCTCATCTCATACTTGGAACACAACTGGGTAACAATCAAATCATTCTAAATACCCAAGAAATCGACCTGAGAACTGACAGAACAAACTTCATAACTAGATAGAGAGAAGAGGTCACCTCAAGGAAGGTAGGAAGTGCAGAGACATGGTTTGGAGGAGAAAGGCATCATGGGTGCTGTAGAGGGGAGGGAGCCCCGATTGTGGAGAAAGACGAGACAGTGGGGTGTATAGGGATATGCACAAGAAGAACATTTCCCCAAAGCCATTGGCTAGGAAAACAAAATGGGCTGATTTTTGTGAGTTTTTGTGTGGGGTTCAAAGACTGGAGTTTTAAAGTTAAGTGATTCTGGCTTAGATAGAGCCCTGAAGGCACTACCTTAGTCCTGGAGAGAAGGCACAATACAACCCTCTGACACACTGCCCAATCTGAGGATATCCTAAAATGCATGGGTAAAGATTTTTTGCTCTTCTTGGAGGGCATCTGTGAGAAGCGACTTTCACAGAGACACCTCTTCAGGAACAAAAGAGCATGTGGTTTTTTTGTGTTTTTTTTTTTTTTACCTTCCTCACTCCTCAGCAGAGGGCAGAGATACTGCTTTAGGGCTGCTAACCCAGACACTGGCTGTTTACTTGCTTTGCTCCAAATCCCAAGCCCCTGCACTCTGGTGCCATAGTCGTGCTCAGAGCACATCTGCATCTATCTCAGCATGGCAAGACCCTCTCCCAGAAGACCAGCACAGCCCCCATCATAGCATGTCCTTCAAGTTTGGAAGTTGAAATTCATCAGGCTTGGCTGGTATAGAGCCCAAATTGCACCGTGCTGCTCCAAGCAGACAAGCAACCCAGAGACAAACAGCATGAAAACAGCAATCTGAAAAATGCCTCTAGGATGCACTAGAGGAAATTATTTTCTCTTCTGGGAGTACTTCCCTAAGAACAACAAGTACAGAGACCACTCTCAGGGACAAAGGAGCTGACTCTTGCTATTTCACACCCCCACCCCTCTGCATAAAGCAACATCAGTAAACAGCATAGCTGTTTACTGGCTGCCTAACATGATTATACCAAGTCCCACCCCTCTGTGATCTGGTACTGCTTTTCTCAGGAAAGTGTTCCTAAAGCCTAGTGCCGAGCGTCTTCCCCAGAAGACCAGCAAAACCACCCACCTACACCACGAATACCAACCAGAGAGTTCTGCAAGGCCTCAGTTATAGTGGAAGTATCATCAGGTCTCCTTTAACAAGCAGACCAGTGCGCACCTAGTTAAAACTTGCCCCACTCTGGCCAAGGTCCAACACAGCCAAAAGTTGGCAGGGAGAGCCTATGTAGATGACTGGACTGAAGGATGGATCAGACAGAACATAGCACCAGAGTGCATGCAGCACACACCAGAGACACTTCCAGAAGTGATGTGCTCTGGACATTATCTGACACGATTTTCATAAAGCCATTAATCTCAGAAGCAGGAAACATAACAGACTTTTCTAACACAGAGAAGAATGCAGAGACTTAGACACAATGCCAAGATGGAGGAATTCACTCCATATGAAAGAACAAGAAAAGGTCATGGTCAGAGATCTAATTGAAACAGATATAAGTAATATGACTGATGGAGAATGGAAAGCAACAATCATAAGGATACTTGCTGGGTTTGAGAAAAGCATGGAAAATATCAGGGAGAACCTTAATACAGAGATAAAAGAGTAAAAAAATAATAAGAAATGAAGAACGCAATAACTGAGATTTGAAACTGACTGAATGCTGTTACCACAAGGATGGAAGAAATAGGAGAACGAAAAAAGTTATGTAGAAGATATAATAATGGAAAATAGTGAAGCTGAACAAATGAAAGAAGAACTATGGATCATGAGAAAAGACTTAGGGAACTCAGTGATTCTATCAAACATAATAATATATGTAGTATAGGAGTCCCAGAAGAAGAAGAAGAGATAAAAGTGTGCAGGAAGTTTACTTGAGGAAGCTTCCCTAATCTGGGGAAGGAAACAGACATCCAAATCCAGAAGCCACAGAGAACTCCCATCAAAATCAACAAAAGCAGGCCACTACCAAGATATAATGTAGTTAACTTTTCAAAATGCAGTCATAAAAAATCCTAAAAGCAGCAAGACAAAATAAGTCCCTAACTTACTAGGGAAAACCCATAAGGCTAGCTGCAGGTCTCTGCACAGACACTTGGCAAGCCAGAAGGGAGCTGCATGTTATAATCAACGTGCAGAATAGGATAAATCTGCAGACAAGAATACACCGTATGTAGCAAGGCTATCCTGAGAATAAGAGAGATAAAGTTTCCCAGACAAAGAAAAAATAAAGGAGCTCATGATCATGAAAACAGCCCTACAAGTAATATTAAAGGGAACTCTTCGAGCGGGAAGGAAAGACTAAAACTGACAGAATAGAAAGGAACAGAGAAAATCTGCAGAAACAACAGAAAAACAAGTAATAAAATGGCACTAAATGCATATCTATCAGTAATTACTGTGAATGTAAAAGGGCTAAATGCTCCAATCAAAAGATAGGATGCCAGATTGGATTAAAAAGAAAACCATGATTCATCTATAGGCTGCCTACAAGAGACCCATTGTAGACCTAAAGACAACTGAACATTTAAAGTGATGGGATGGAGAAACATTTATGATGCATATGAATATCAATAGAAAGCCAGAATAGCAATACTTACATCAGACAAACTAGATTTATATCAAAGACTATAACAAGACATAAAGAAGGGCACTATATCATAAAAGGGGACTATCCACCAAGAAGATGTAACATTTATAAATATTTATGCTTGCAACATGGAAGCACACAAATATATAAAACAACAGATAATAAAAATAAGAAGCTCATTGGTAATTACAAAATAAGAATAAGGGATTTAATACCCCAATTACATATATGGACAGATCATTTAAGCAGAACATCAAGAAGGAAACAATGCCTTTGAATGACACAGTGAATTAGATGGACTAACATACATTCAGAACATTTCATCCTAAAGCAGTGGAATAAACATTTTTTCAATTGCATATGGGACATTCTGTAAAATAGATCACATACTAGGTCACAACTCAGACCTCAACAAGTACAACAATAGATATAATATCATGCATATTTTCTGAACACAACACTATCAACCTAGAAGTCAACTACAAGAAAAAAAAAATGAAAGCGGCATAAATATATTGAGGCTAAACAACATGATAAGTAAAGAATTAATAACCAACAAAGAAATCAAAAGAATTAAAAAAAACCACATGGAAACAAAAGAAAATGAAGACACAATAATCCAAAATCTTTCAGATGCAGCAAAAGTGGACATAAGAAGAAAGTATATAGCAATACAGGCCTACTTCAAGTAGCAATAAAAAATCTCAAATAAACAACCTAATCTTACACCTAAAGCATATAGAAAAAGAACAACAAATGAAGCCTAAAGCCAGCAGAAGAAGGACAATAATAAAGATTAAAGGAGAAATAAATGGTATAGAAACAAACAACAACAATAACAACAAGAGAAAAAAAATACTAGAACAGCTCAAATAAAAGAGAAGCTGGTCTTTGAAAGAATTAATAAAATTGATAAATTCCTAGGCAGACTTATCGAAAGGAAAAGAGAAAGTATCCAAATAAATAAAATCACAAATAGGAGGGAAGACATAGCAAGCAACACCATAGAAATACAAACGATTATAAGAGAATATCATGAAAAATTATATGCCAACAAATTGGACAATGTGGTATAAATGGATAAATTCTTAGAGACATATAAATTACCAAAAAATGAAACAAGAGGAAATAGAAAACTTGAAGAAACTGAAAATCAATAAGAACATTGATTCTGGGCCATTTCACAGCCTCCAGTTTCATTTTAGCTAAAGATCCTTTTGTGCTTTCAGGATCAGGGAGACTTAGCCAGACACTGAGTTGTTGCTGAAAAACCAAAAAGCAATCATGTACAGAGAAGACAAAGGGTGAGCAGTAATAGAATTAAGGATAAACTTTTAATCCAGATTTAATAAGATACTCATTTAAAATTGAAAACTTGGCCTTAGGGAGGAAGATGGTGGCATAGGAGGATGCTGGGCTCACGGTCCGCTTATTCCACACACATCTGCTGACCGCTTATTCCACCCGCATCTGCCTAAATAACCCAGAAAGCCACCAGAAGACTAGCAGAATGGACTCTCTGGAGCCAAGCATAGATGAGAGGCCCACAGAAGAGGGTAGGAAGGTCAGAGAGGTGGTGCACATTAAACGGACTGGTGGGAGGGAGCTGGGGAAGTGGAGGGGCAGCCAGCCCACCCGGCAAGGCAGAGCCCCTGAGACTGGCTTGCAAAAGCTGAGGGGCCGGATGGAGTGTGTTCTGACAACCAGTGGGACTTAACATCTGGAATGTTATAAGTCAACAGTTCTGCTCCAAGAGCGGGAGGGCTAGAGGACAAAGGGAGGGAGAGTTGTTGAGCTGCGGAAGACAGAGCTCAGCTTGGCAGGGAACAAAAGTGCTCACCAGCGCCATCTCCCTCTCCCATCCTAAGGCTGAAATTCCAAAGGGAACTAGTTCCCATCATGGAACTTCCTTGCACCGTGCAAACACAGAAGCTGAGCTTCTGTGGATCCATCCTTCCGATGGGTCTGCCTCCCTCTCAGTGCCACAGGGCCCCTCCCAAAGCAAGGCCCCCACCGAAGGCAAAGTGAGCTGAGTCTGCCCCTCCCGCCCCTGTGCACCTTGCGGACCCACCCCGGCTAATACGTCAGATCCCATCAAAGCAGCACCACAAGCCTGGCAATGTGCAAGTACCCAGACAGGGGCCACGCCACTCCACAGTGAGTCTTGCCCCTGGGAGAAGGGAAGATAAGGTACACACCAGTCTGACTGCGGCCCCGCCCACCAACACAAGTTACTCCAGAGAGCTCAGGGGAAGAGTCCTGCAGTTCTGCACCACTCCAGGGACTATACAAAATGACGAAACCGAAGAATTCTCCTCAAAAGAAACTCCAGAAGGTAGCAACAGCTAACAAACTGATCAAATACGATTTAAACAATGTAACAGAAAATGAATTTAAAATAATACTCATAAAATTAATCGCTGGGCTTGAAAAAAGTATAGAGGAGAGCAGAGAATCTATTACTACAGAGATTAAGGGACTAAGAAACAGTCAGGAGGAGCTAAAAAATGCTATAAATGAGCTGCAAAATAAAATGGAGGTGACCACAGCTCAGATTGAAGAGGCAGAGGAGAGAATAGGTGAATTAGAAGATAAAATTATGGAAAAAGAGGAAGCTGAAAAAAGAGAGAGAAAAAATCCAGGAGTATGAGAGGAGAATTAGAGAACTAAGTGATATGATGAAACTCAACAATATACGTGTAGTAGGGATCCCAGAGGAGGAAGAGAGAGAGAAAGGGGTTGAAGGTGTACTTGAAAAAATTATAGCTGAGAATTTCCCTGATCTGGGGAAGGAAAAAGGCACTGAAAGCCAAGAGGAACAGAGAACTCCCTTCAGACGTAACTTGAATCGATCTTCTGCACAACATATCATAGTGAAACTGGCAAAATACAAGGATAAAGAGAAAATTCTGAAAGCGGCTAGGGATAAATGTGCTCTAACATATAAAGGGAGACTGATAAGACTAGTGACAGATTGATCTACTGAAACTTGGCAGGCCAGAAAGGAATGGCAGGAAATCTTCAATGTGATGAACAGAAAATTATGCAGCCGAGAATAATTTATCCAGCAATTCTGTCATTTAGAATAGAAGGAGAGATAAAGGTCTTCCCAAACAAACAAAAACTGAAGGAATTCATCACCACTGAACCAGCCCTACAAGAGATCCAAAGGGGGATCCTATGAGACAAAGTGCCAGAGACATCTCTACAAACATGAAACCTACAGACATCACAAGGACTCTAAACCCATATCTTTCTAGAAAAACACTGAATGTAAATGGACTAAATGCACCAACCAAAGGACATAGGGTATCAGAATAGATAAAAAAACAAGACCTATCTATTTGTCATCTAAAAGAGACTCATTTTAGACCCGAGGACAAGTTCAGATTAAAAGTGAGGGGATGGAGAACTATTTATCATGCCACTGGAAGTCAAAAGAAAGCTGGAATAGCCATACTTATATCAGACAAACTAGACTTTAAATTAAAGGCTGTAACAAGAGATGAGGAAGGGCATTATATAATAATTACAGGGTCTATCCATCAGGAAGAGCTAACAGTTATAAATGTCTATGTGCCAAATACAGGAGCCCCCAAATATATAAAACAATTACTCATAAACATAAGCAATCTTATTGATAAGAATGTGGTCATTGCAGGGGACTTTAATACTCCCACTTACAACAATGGATAGATCATCTAGACACAGGATCAATAAAGAAACAAGGGCCCTGAATGATACATTGGATCAGATGGACTTGACAGATATATTTAGAACTCTGCATCGCAAAGCAACTGAAAATACTTTCTTCTCGAGTGCACATGGAACATTCTCCAAGATAGATTACATAATGGGTCATAAAACAGCCCTTCATAAGTATACAAGAATTGAGATCATACCATGCATACTTTCAGACCACAATGCTATGAAGCTTGAAGTCAACCGCAGGAAAAAGTCTGGAAAACTTCCAAAAGCATGGAGGTTAAAGAACACCCTACTAAAGAATGAGTGGGTCAACCAGGCCATTAGAGAAGAAATTAAGAAATATACGGAAAAAATGAAAATGAAAATTCAACAATCGAAACGTTTTGGGATGCAGCGAAGGCAGTCCTGAGAGGAAAATACATGGCAATCCAGGCCTATCTCAAGAAACAAGAAAAATCCCAAATACAAAATCTAACACCACACCTAAAGGAAATAGAAGTCGAACAGCAAAGACACCCTGAACCCAGCAGAAGAAGAGAAACAATAAAGACCAGAGCAGAAATAAACAATATAGAATCTAAAAACAAAACAAAACAAAACAAAAACAGTAGAACAGATCAATGAAACCAAGAGTTGTTTTTGTTGTTGTTGTTTTTTAAATGAACAAAATTGATAAACCTCTAGCCAGGCTTCTCAAAAAGAAAAGGGAGATGAACCAAATAGATAAAATTGTGAATTAAAATGGAATTATTATAACCAATCCCTCAGAAACACAAGCAATTATCATGGAATATTATGAAAACTATATGACAACAAACTGCACAACCTGGAAGAAATGGACAAATTCATAAACACCCACACTCTTCCAAAACTCAAACAGGAAGAAAGAGAAAGCCTGAACAGTCCCATAACCAGTGAAGTAATTGAATCAGCTATTAAAAATCTCCCAACAATAAAAGTCCAGGACCAGATGGCTTCCCTGGGGAATTCTACCAGACATTTAAAGGAGAAATAATACCTATCCTTCTCAAGCTATTCCCAAAAATAGAAAGGGAAGGAAAACTTCCAGACTCATTATATGAAGCCAGCATTACTTTGATTCCTAAACCAGACAGGGACTCAGTAAAAAAAGAGAACTAAAGTCCAATATCCCTGATGAATATGGATGCAAAAATTCTCAATAAGATACTAGTAAATCGAATTCAACAGCATATACAAAGAATTATTCACCATGATCAAGTGGGATTCATTCCTGGGCTGCAGGGCTTGTTCAATATTCGCAAATCAATCAATGTGATACATCACATTAAGAAAAGAAAATATAAGAACCATATGATCCTGTCAATCAATGCAAAAAAGCATTTGACAAAATTCAGCATATTGACAAAATAAAAACCCTCGAGAAAGTCGGGATAGAAGGAACATACTTACACATCATCAAATCCATTTAGGAAAAGCCCACAGCTAACATCATCCTCATTGGGGAAAAACTGAGAGCTTTCTCCCTGAGATCAGGATCACGACAGGGATGTCCACTCTCATTGTTGTTGTTGAACATAGTGTTGGAAGTTCTAGCATCAGCAATCAGACAACAAAAGGAAATCAAAGGCATCAGAATTGGCAAAGATGAAGTAAAGCTTTCACTTTCTGCAGATGACATGGTATTATACATGGAAAATCAGATAGACTCCACCAAAAGTCTGTTAGAACTGATCCACGAATTCAGCAAAGTTGCAGGATACAAAATCAATGTACAGAAATCAGTTGCATTCTTATACACTAATAAGGAAGCAACAGAAAGACAAATAAAGAAACTGATCCTGTTCACAATTGCACCAAGAACCATAAAATACCTAGGAATCAACCTAACCAAAGATGTAAAAGATCTATATGCTGAAAACTATAGAAATCTTATGAAGGAAATTGAAGAAGATATAAAGAAATGGAAAAAAAATTCATGCTCATTCATGGATTGGAAGAATAAATATTGTTAAAATGTCAATATTACCCAAAGCTATCTACACATTCAATGCAATCCCAATCAAAATTGCACCAGCATGCTTCTCGAAGCTAGAACAAGCAATCCCAAAATTTGTATGGAACCACAAAAGGCCCCGAATAGCCAAAGTAATTTTGAAGAAGAAGACCAAAGTAGGAGGCATCACAATCCCAGACTTTAGCCTCTAGTACAAAGTTGTAATCATCAAGACAGCATGGTATTGGCACAAAAACAGATACATAGACAATGGAATAGAATAGAAACCCCAGAACCAGACCCACAAAAGTATGGCCAACTAATCTTTGACAAAGCAGAAAACAATATCCAATGGAAAATAGGCAGTGTCTTTAACAAATGGTCCTGGGAGAACTGTATAGCAACATGAAGAAGGATGAAACCAGACCACTTTCTGATACCATTCACAGAAACAAACTTAAAATGGATAAAGGACTTGAATGTGAGGCAAGAAACCATCCAAACCCTAGTGGAGAAAGCAGGACAAACCTCTCTGACCTCAGCAGCCTTAATTTCTTACTTGACACATCTCCAAAAGCAAGGGAATTAAAAGCAAAAATTAACTCTTGGGACCTCATGAAGGTAAAAATTTTCTGCACTGCAAAGTAAAAGATCAACAAAACTAAAATCAACCATCGGAATGGGAAAATATATTTGCAAATACATATCGGACAAAGGGCTAGTATCCAAAATCTATAAAGAGCTCAACAAACTCCACACCCGGAAAGCAAATAACCCAGTGAAGAAATGGGCAGAAAACATGAATAGACACTTCTCTAAAGAAGACATCCAGATGGCCAACAGATTCATGAAAAGATGCGCAATGTCACTCCTCATCAGGGAAATATAAATCAAAACCACACTCAGATATCACCTCATGCCAGTCAGAGTGGCTAAAATGAACAAATCAGGAGAGTATAGATGCTGGAGAGGATGTGGAGAAACGGGAACTCTCTTGCACTGTTGGTGGGAATGCAAACTGGTGCAGCCACTCTGGAAAAGAGTGTCGAGGTTCCTCAAAGAATTAAAAAATTAAGATACCCTATGACCCAGCAATAGCACTGCTAGGAATTTATCCAAGGTATACAGGAGTGCTGATGCATAGAGACACTTGTGCCCCAATGTTTATAGCAGCACTTTCAACAATAGCCAAATTATGGAAAGAGCATAAATGTTCATCAACTGACAAATGGATAAAGAAATCATGGTTTATATATACAATGGAATACTACGTGACAATGAGAAAGAATGAAATATGGCTTTTTGTTGCAACGTGGATGCAACTGGAGTGTGTTATGCTAAGTGAAATAAGTCATACAGAGAAAGACAGATACCATATGTTTTCATTCTTATGTGGATCCTGAGAAACTTAACAGAAGTCCAGGGGGGAGGGGAAGGAAAAAAAAAGAGGGTAGAGAGGGAGAGAGCCAAAGCATAAAAGACTCTTAAAAACTGAAAACAAACTGATGGTAGATGGGGTTGGGATAGAGGGGAGGGTGGGTAATGGGTATTGAGGAGGACACCTTTTGGGATGAGCACTGGGTGTTGTATGGAAACCAATTTGACAATAAATTTGATATAAAAAAACAAATAAAATAAATAAATGAAAAATAAATAAAGAACATTCATTCTGTCATCAAAAACTCCCAAAAAATAAAATTCCAGGGATAGATCATTTCACAGGGAAATTCTACCAAACATTGAAAGAAAAGTTAATACCTGTGCTTCTCCAACTATTCCAAAATTAGAAATGGAAGGAGAATTGCCAAACTCATTCTATGGGGCCAGCATTACCCTGATTCCAAAACCAGACAAAGATTCCACTAAAAAAGAGAATTATAAGCCAATATCCTTGATGAATGTGGATGCAAAAATTCTCAACAAAATACTAGCAAATCTGGGGCACCTGGGTGGCTCAGTCAGTTAGTGTCTGACTCTGGATTTCAGCTCAATTCATGATCACAGGGTTGTGGTATCAAGTCCCTTTTCAGGTTCTGTGGTGAGCATGGAGGCTTCTTAAGATTCTCTCTCTCTCTCTCTCTCTCTCTCTCTCTCTCTTTCTCTCTGTCTCCCCCTCTTCCTCTGCTCCTCTGCCCCTTTACCTTATTTGCAATCTCTCTCTCTCCAATACAGGTATTCAGGGCCCCTGGGTGGCCAGTTGGTTGGGCATCTGACTCAATTTGGGCTCAAGTCATATATTGTGGCACTAAGCACCATGCCATATACCACACTGACAGCACAGTGACAGCTCTCTCTCTCCATCTCTCTGTCTCTCTCTCTGTCTCTCTTGGTATTTCTCTCTCAGAAATACATGAATAGACTTAAAAATACTAGATAATCCAAACAAACAGTACGTTAAAATATCACTATAATCAAGTGAGCTATATTCTTGGGATGCAATATTCACAAAGCAATCAACATGATACATCACATTAATAAAGGAAAGGATAAGAACCATATGATCTTCTTAATAGATGCAGAAAAGATCATTCACCAAAGTATAACATCCATTCATGATAAAATCCTCTACAAAGTAGGGATAGAGAGAACATACCTCAACATGATAAAGGTTATATATATGACATTTTCTTCATCCATTCATTACAGTTGTTTCCATATTTTGACTATTGTAAATATTGCTGCAATAACCATAAAGGGGCATATATCTTTTCAAATTAGTGTTTTTGTTTTATGCTAAGTGAGATAAAGCAAAGAAAGAAAAATGCCATATGATTTCCCCTGTGGGAAATAAGTTTAAGAATTCTGTACGTTTGCACCAATGGGTTAAGAAGGCTTAGGGAAGAAACCTGCCACAGGGAAAAAGCACCCAAGGCAAGTCAATAGATAGAACAAAGCATTAAGCAGAAAAATCTGCAGGTAGAAGATGCCCAAGCCTAGCAATTGAAAAGGGTCTCTTGTTAGCCTTGAGGCCACAAGCTCCAGCAATCTTAAACTTTGGAGATAACAGCTACTTAGCTGTATCCCCTACAGAGAAACACTGTCCATCTGGCGTCTGGTGCTAGTATACCATTGTGTTTTAATCTCAACTTCAAATGCCACTTGCCACCCCCCAAACCATTAGCTTCTTACACACAGAAGTTAATGGTCAACTATCTTATTGTTTTCCTCTGTGTTCTCACCATGTATGTAAAACCTTGATACCTCAATAAATACAGAGATGAAACCTCTGTTTGGGGCTCTTGTATCCAGGACATTAGACTTTCTCATTTTCATTTCTGTGTCTGCTCTCTTGCTGGACAAGGACGAACTCCAAACTCAAAGTCTGTGACATTCTCTTATATGTGGAATCTGAAAAACAAAACAAATGGACAAACAAAAAACATACTCTTAAATACAAATAACAAACTGGTGTGTTTTAGAGAGGAGGTGGGCGAAGGGATGGGTGAAATAGATAAAGGGGATTAAGAGGTACAAACTTTCAGTTGTAAAATAAGAAATTCACAAGATATGAAAATTACAGCATAGGGAATATAGACAATAATATTTGAATAACATTATTTGGTGACAGATGGTGACCACTTACTGCGGTGAGCACCGAGTAATGTATAAAATTGTTGAAGTCAGTATTTTCTACACCTGAAACTAATATAATATTGTATGGTTACTATACTTAAATTAAAAAAAGAATATAAGTAAAAAAATATTAGCCCTAATAAAGATTCTGTTAAGTGTTGAGAAAATAAGTTACAGAGTGGGAGAAAGAATGTACAATACACATATTGGATAAGGAACTATATCTAAAATAGTCTAAAACTCAACAGTTAATAGAAAAGAAAGATGGAAAAAACCATCCAATTAGAAAATGGAAATTTATTTGATAAGACATTTAAGAGGATGTACAGATAGATATAAACATGAAAAAATATTCATGGTAACTAACCATAAGGGAAATGCAAATTGATAATACGATTAGATATCACATCATACCTACTAGAAAAGTGAAATAAACAATTGTGACAATATCAAATCTTGGGGTGAATGTAGGAAAAGTCTCTCATATATCGTTGGAGGGAATGTTAAGTGGAATAGCCACACTAGAAAATAATGTTGCAGTTTATTTAAAAACTAAACCTACATTTATGATATATCTCAGCAACCACATTCTTTCCTCATATCCCAAAGAAATAAAAGTTAATATTCACATAAAACTTTCTACTTTATTGTTATCTTTAGCTTTATTTGTATTAGATTTACATTGGAAACAAACAAAATGTGCCAGAAAAGATAAATGGTGGTAATTTTGTACCATCATACACTAATTGGAAATTAAAAACAAAACAGTGACTGATACAGGCAACAAGTTTGTTGAATCTCAAAAGTAATTAAGCTGAGTGGGGGAAAAAAGATCAACCTAAAAAGGTCACACACTATATGTTTACATAAATGTAACATTCTCAAAATGACAGAATTATGGTTATAGATAATAGATTAGTGATCACCAGCTATTAAGGAAACTTTGAGGAAAGGGTGTGAGTGTAACTATAAGGGGATAATGTCATAGACTCTAAGTCTAAAGTTCTCTCTTGTCTAGCAAGAAAGAGGGATGCATGCTGAAGAGCAAGAGATGGCTAATGTCTGGGAAAAGACAAGAGACCCAAACAAGTGTCCTTGCCCTGTTTTTTTTTAAGATCAAAAGGCTTAAAGTGATGGACATGCAAAAAGAAACAAAGAAACTGTGAACATTAATTTGAGGACGTGAGAGAAGAGGGGGGTTTTGAAGATATATGGTGTTTGGGGTTTGGGTCAATATGAAACAAAATCCTGGCACTGGGAAGATGGGCAGATGGTTGTTAATGGCAGACAGGAGGCGCCCTGTCTGTTTAACTTAGCTAGCCTAGAGGATGAGACAGGTAGGGGAAATAACCTCAGAGTTAATAAGGCACCTTTTCTTTTGTTAACAATTTCCACTGTGGGCTGTTTGCCTATAGCACATTGGTCCATAGTCCAATTCACCAATTAACCTAACTTGGCCCTATCCTTCTGTGAAAGCAGATATTCTGCTATAGAACTAAATTGGAGGTGCTTCCACCCTGAATATCTAATCTTGTTTATTTCATATACCTATGTATTGGGCACTTTTGTGCCCATTCCTATTTTGAGCCTTTGCCCCTCCTTCTCTATTCTGGGGGCCCTGCACCCCTGTCTATTTTTGGGTGCCTTTGCATCTCCCTATTCTCGGGGTGCCTTTGCACCCCCTATTCTTGGGGTGTTAATCTGGTTTACCCAAATTTGGGTGTGAGCATTCTATGGCTTTGCATTTCTTTATGCCTTGTTGAACTCATTGGTGTAATTCCAGGGATTCCTAAGCTTATCCCCCACAGGATAAGATGAGAGATATCTTCATGATGATGGTATACTTCTGTGTTTTGATTTTTGTGGTGGTTAGATGAATGTAAACATGGGACAAAACAGAATAGAACTATATACACACATGTTGTACCAATGTAAAGTTCTTGGTGTTGGTATAATAGTTACATAAGCAACAGTTGGGTGGCCCAGTCAGTTAAGTCTCCAACCCTTGATTTTGATTCAGGAGGTAGAGCCCTGTGTCAGGCTCTGTGATGACAACACATACCTGCTTGGGATTCTCCCTCTCCCTCTCTCTGTCCCTCCCCCACTCAGTCTGGCGCTCTCTCTCTCTCTCTCAAAATAAGTAAATAAACATTAAAAAATGATGTAACATTAGGGGAAACTAGATGAAAGGTATAAAGGACCTCTATTTATGCTCTTTGCAACTTTCTGTAAATCTATTGTTATTGAAGTGGTAGGTTCTTTCCCTGTGCAATACCTATCACCAAGTAGCCAAATAACAAAACAGTATTTGATGGTAAGAAGATAATTTATTCAATTGCCAGAGAGTGAAAAAGGGGAGCTCATACTCTAAAGGCATCTTCTCTCCAATTAGATCTCATGGTCAGGGTTTTATGGGATTCAGGTAACTAAGGGGCTGGTAAGCAAGCTGATATCAGGCTTTGTGGGGGAGGGGAAAAGACGCTTCTCAGAATCAGACTGCCACCTCTTTTCTTCCCTTATGTGGCACAATCAGATCTGTCATGACGCTGGTAGGTGTGTTTTTTCCACATTGCAATCAGATGGTAATGATCTTGAGGACATCTGGAAGGGTAGAATGGTATCTGCACTGGATGAAACCAGTTGAAAACTGTTTAGAGCTTTTGGCTTCTGTCATCCAGCCTTAGTTTATGGTGGCAAGCAGCACCAGTAAGCAGGGCTAGAAAACTAGGTTCTTGTGGCTTGTTATTGAGTCTATGATGATAAAATCCCTCCTCTATTTGCTCCTCATCCTTGAGGGTTGTTGATGGGCAGAGGTCTGTCTTTTTTAACCTCTTCCTGTTGACATTGGATGGCATTGTATCCTAGGGTAGATGAGCAACATTGTTTCTTTGTTATCTTAAGGTAACTTTGGTTGTCACCAGACTGTAACCCCAATTGGTTATACCCTTGAGTATTTACCATTTGCAGTTTAATTTCCTGTAGTTTTTTGATTACATAGCTTACCAAAAGGTTAAGGCCAAAGCAAGCAAGCAAAAGCAGGATTACCACCAGTGGGCCATGGAAGGAGGGAATCCAAGTAAAATGAGGCAGAACATTTTTTACTGTGTTTTAGAACTTATTGGAAGTGACCATAGCTTCCCCCAAAAGAGTGGGACCATTTGGCTTCATTGTAAAGTTTACTAATGTTAACTTTTACATGTCCTGTGGAGTGATTATGAATTAATATTTCCCCTGTAAGTGATTCCAAGTCAAAAGAAAGGGATAAAATTAGCAACTTTGGTTTGGGGAGTCATAACTAAATATTAGAGGAAACCAGAAAAAGTTAGGATCTGGCTCAACGTTATAGGCAAACAACTAACACTCAAAGACAATTCATTAGAACTAGAATCTAACGTCCATAAAGGTGTGTTACTGAAACAATTTTTTTCTCTAAAATAAGCCTCATTCCCAATGATAGTTGGATAGTTATCATTCCAATGATAAGTTAAGACTAATTTGTTTATAAATTCCAGTTTTAACCAACATGGCATAATTATTTACTTAAGTGAAGCAAACATAGTGATTGCCCATGTAGGGTGTTTTAAATTTGCTTTGCTGGAACGTTTTTATAAAGAATTTTACTTATTTATTTATTTTTAAACTTAATTTATTTTGAGAGAGAGAGAGAACACAAGCTGAGGAGGGACAGAGAAAGGGAGAGAGAGAATTCCAAGTAGGCTCCACACCGAGCACAGAGTCTGACTTGGGGCTCGATCTCACAGCCATGAGATCATGACCTGAGCTAAAATCAAGAGTTGAACACTTAACCAATTGAGCCACCCAGGTACCCATAAGGGATTTTAGTTTGAGCTTTCAATAGTCTTTTTTGATCAGATTTTACTATCATACCTATAGATATGGATTGTTTCCTTCATTTTTGAGGTCTTCAAAATACCTTAAGTTTCCTGAGCTTGCCAGGAAGTGACCTGCTTTGTGATCTAGTAAGGCTTTCAGGAATTCTGCAATCGAGGTATCAAGCTGATTTTTTAAAAGGGCTTTATTGGCATTGTGAAATCAATTTTAGTTCCTTAAATCTGTCTGGTCATATATAAATCTACACATGTACCTCTAATATATTATATTCTAGACAAAGCCTTGGTAATGTGACCAATATTTTTATAATGGTTTCCTGTTATAAGCAAAACAGATTCTCAATGAACTTATGTAAATAACTCTAAGAGCCCTGAATAAAAGAACACTCACTGAGAGTTTTTAAATTATCAGTATTAGGTAAGCAGAGAAAGATGAATTTGTTATATATATATATATATATATATATATATATATATATACATATATCATATAGTTCAACAATGATTTCAGGGGTAGATTCCTTATTTCCTTTTATCCATTTAACCTATCCCCCCTCCCACAACCGTTCCAGAAACTCTCTGTTTGTTCTCCATATTTAAGAGTCTCTTATGTTTTGTCCCCCTCCCTCTTTTTATATTATTTTTGTTTCCCTTCCCTTGTATTCATATATTCTGTGTCTTAAAGTCCTCATATGAGTGAAGTCATATGATATTTTCCTTTCTCTGACTGACTAATTTCACTTAGCATAATACACTGTAGTTCCATCCACCTAGTTACAAATGGCAAGATTTCATTCTTTTGGATTGCCAAATAATACTCCATTGTATATATATACCACATCTTCTTTATACATTCACCCATCGATGGGCATTTGGGCTCTTTCCATACTTTGGCTATTGTTGATAGTGCTGCTATAAACATAGGAGTGCATGTGTCCCTTCAAAACAGCACACCTATATCCCTTGGATAAATGCCTAGTACTGCAATTGCTGGGTTGTAGGGTATTTCTATTTTTAGTTTTTTGAGGAACCTCCATACTGTTTTCCAGAGGGGCTGCACCAGCTTGCATTCCCACCAGCAGTGCAAAAGAGATCCTCTTTCTCCGCATCCTTGCCAACATCTGTTGTTGCCTAAGTTGTTAATGTTAGCTATTCTGAAAGGTGTGAGGTGGTATCTATTGTGGTTTTGATTATATATCCCTGATGATGAGTGATGTGGAGCATTTTTTCATGTGTCAGTTGGCCATCTGGATGTATTCTTTGGATAAGTGTCTATTAATGTCTTTTGCCCATTTCTTCACTGGATTATTTGTTTTTTGGGTGCTGAGTTTGATAGGTTCTTTATAGATTTTGGATACTAAGTCTTTATCTGATATGTCATTTGCAAACATATTCTCCCATTCTTTCTGTGGCCTTTTAGTCTTGCTTATTGTCTCCTTCACTGTGCATAAGCTTTTTATTTTGAAGAAGTTCCAACAGTTCACTTTTGCTTTTGTTTCCCTTGCTTCCAGAGACATGTTGAGTAAGAAGTTGCTGCGGCCAAGATCAAAGAGGTGTTTGCATGCTTTCTCCTAGAGGATTTTGATGGCTTCCTGTCTTACATTTAGGTCTTCCATCCATTTTGAGTTTATTATTGTATATGGTGTAAGAAAGTGGTCCACGTTCTTTTTCTGAATTCCACTGTCCCGTTTTCCAGCAGCACTTGCTGATGAGAATGCCTTTATTCAAATGAATATTCTTTCCTGCTTTGTTAAATATTAGTTGACCATACGTTTGTGGGTCTATTTCTGGGTTCTCTATTCTGTCTTTGATCTGAGTGTCTTTTTGTGCCAATACCATACTGTCTTGATGATTACAACTTTGTAGTATAGTTTGAAGTCTGGAATTGTGATGCCTCCTGCTTTGGTTATCTTTTTCAAGGTTGCTTTGGTTCTTCAAGGTCTTTTCTGGTTCCATACACATTTTAGGATTATTTGTTCTAGATATGTGAAGAATGTTGGTGTTATTTTGATAGGGATTTCATTGACACGTAGGATTATTTGCTATAGCTCTGTGAAGAATGCTGGTGTTATTTTGATAGCTATTGCATTGAATATGTAGATTGCTTTGGGTAGTATCAATATTTTAACAATGTTTGTTCTTCCTACCCAGGAGCATGGAATCTGTTTTTGCCATTTTTTCTTTGTGTCTTCTTCAATTTTTTTCATAAGCTTTCTATAGTTTTCAGTGTATAGATTTTTCACCTCTTTGGTTAGATTTATTCCTAGATATTTTATGGTTTTTGGTGCAACTGTAAATGGGATCATTTCCTTGATTTCTTTTTCTGTCGCTTCATTGTTGGTGTCTAGGAATGCTACCAATTTCTGTGCATTGATTTTATATTTGCTGAATTCATGAATCAGTTCTAGCAGTTTATTTTTGGTGCCATCTTTTCGGTTTTCCATATAGATTACCATGTCATCTGCAAAGAGTGAAAGTTTGACTTCCTTCTGGCCATTCAGACATCTTCCTTGTACCTGTGTTGGTTAGGTCCCTGGCTGTAGTTTCTTCATGCTCATTCTTTTGGCGTGCATTCCTTCGTTTCATCATTATGCAGGGAGTAAAGGAATTAATGAGGTAGAAAAATTAAAATTAAAAAAATTTAAAATTAAAAAATTAAAAACACATACACAAAAAAAAATCGAATAAATGATTCTAGATCCTAGGTGTGTTTTGTTCTAGGTGTTGAAAATGGCTTGATATATTAGAGAAAAAAAGGGAAAGTAGAAACAAAAGGAAATCATTTGAAAATTTAAAAAAAATGAACATACTGAAGCAGACTAAAATGAAATGATGGATGTAAACTAGAATTTGAAAAAAATTTACACAAAAGTAAAAATATATAGTAGGAAAATATTAAAGAAAAATATTTTTAATAAAAATAAAAAATAAAAATGAATTTTTCTCTTTCTTTATTCAAGAAAAAGAAAATAAATGAAAAAGAAAAAACAAGAAAAAAGGAAATCATATGAAAATTTGAAACAATGAATACAATGAAGTAGACTAAAATGAAATGAATGTAAAATAAAATTTGAAAAAAATTATACAAAAGTAAAAAATAGAGTAAAAATTAAAGAAAAATATTTTAATAAAAATTGAAAAAAAATGAATTTTTTCTTTCTGTATTCAAGAAAAAGAAAAGAAATGATAAGAAAAAAAGAAAGAAAATTGAATAGATGGAACTGCTAACAGACTGAAATACGACTGAAATTAGTTTGTTTTTCTCCTAGAAGTCAGATTGTGAAGCACTTTATAGTCCTTAAACTAAGTAGGCAGTGAGACCTGTTCTTATAGACCGTGGTTGGCCCAGTTGTCCGGGGCTTAGTGCAACAGCTCTGTTCTCCACTAGATGGTGCTGCTAGCCCACTGGGGTGGATTCTTGTGGTGCTTATAGTTGTGTATGAGCATGTACGGGAGTGGTGAAAATGGTGTTACCCAGCTACCCAGTCTCTAGTATTAGAACACTGTTCTCCCTCATCAGCTATCCCACACCCATCCTTTATCTTCAGCTTTCATCCACTCCCCGCTTTTATACTGTCTGTGACAGAGCCCCAAGTAGTACCGTCTCCCAAGTTTTGCCTCAGATGCGGCTGTTTTCCCCAGCCCATTACTTCTGAGGGACTGTGGCTTTGACCTGTTCCACACCTCTGTGGAAGGTCTCACCAAGAACCCAAATGCCGGTTCCACCCAGGAAAGTTCACGTTACTGTGCTGTTGCCGATGCCCAGAGATTGTGGCCAGGTGCCAGCCAGCCCCAGAAAAATTTCATGACATAGTTTAGCAGTGACATTTCAGGGATTATGGAAAATCACAGCACACATCTAGCACCAGCCTTCAACCTTAAAAACTTTGTTCCAGCACCAGTGAATATGTCAATTCTCTGGGCCTCCTGGGCCCAGGTTGCCTCAAAGCCTGTACCAAATGTCCTTCCAGCAGTGGAAACACTTCTACCTGTGTGACCCAAGAACCTCCCAGACCCCACTCTGCTCCTGGGGATTCACCCTTTCCACCAGAGCAACACCAGGTATCGAGCTGCGGAGTTGCAGACTCTGTGCTCCCCCTGTTTACAGTCTTAATGGAATTTAAACCCTCTCCATTCTCCTTTCTCCTTTCTCCCTTTTTAAGTTCAGTCCCTGTGACTGTTTCCAATTTTCCACTTTCTCTCTAGCTGCTTTTGGGGAGGGGTGCTTTTCCCATATTTTTCCCACTGTCTCCGTCCTCTCTCCACATGCAGAAGCACCTCCCTGTCCTCCGTGGCTGCTCTCTCCTAAGTTCACTTCTCCACACCACGTACCTGCTGAATTCTGTGGTTCAGGTTGTGCAAATTGTTGTTTTAATCCTCAGATCATTTTTCTAGCTGTGCAGGATGGTTTAGTGTTGGTCTGGCTATATTTCATGGATGCAAGATACACAAAAAACTTCCATGCTGTTCTGTCATCTTGACTCCCTCCCCACTATTTTTAGTTTTTTTGAGGAACATCCATACTCTTCTCCAGAGAGACTGCACCATTTTGCATTCTTATCAATAGTGCAAGAGGATTCCCCTTTCTTAGCATCCTCCTCAACACCTGTTATTTCTTGTGTTGTTAATTTTAGCCACTCTGACAGGTATGAGGTGGTATCTCATTTAGGTTTTGATTTGTATTCCCTTGATGATGAGTGATGTTGAACATCTTTTCGTGTGTCTGTTAGCCATCTGGGTGTTTCTTTGGAAAATACTTGGTCTTCTGCCCAATTCTTAACTAGGTTGTTTTTTGTTTAGTTTGATAAGTTCTTGATACATTGTGGATACTAATGCTTTATCAGATTGTCCTTTGCAAATATATTTTCCTATTCTATAGGCTGCCTCTTAGTTTTGTTGATTGTTTTCTTCACTGTGCAGCAGAAGCTTTTATCTTGATGAAGTCCCAGTAGTTTATGTTTGCTTTTGTTTCCTTTGCCTTCAGTGGCATGTCTAGTAAGAAGTTGTTCTGGCCAATGTCAAGAGGTGTCTGCCTGTGTTCTACTCTAAGATTTTGATAGTTTTCTTTTTCACTTTTTGTCTTTCATCCATTTTGAATTTATTTTTGTGTACAGTGTAAGAAAGTGGTCCAGTTACATTCTTCTGCTGGGTCGCCATCGAGTATTCCAAATGCCATTTGTTGAAGAGACTGTCTTTTTAAACAATTGGATATTCTTTTCTGCTTTGTCAAGGATGAGTTGGCTATACAGTTGTGGGTTCATTTCTGGTTTCCTATTCTGTTCCGTTGATCTATGTGTCTATTTTTGGGCCACTACCATACTGTCTTGATGACTACAACTTTGTAATATGACTTGAAATCCTGAATCATGATGCTTTGTTTTTTGCTTTTGTTTTTTTTTGTTTGTTTGTTTGTTTGCATGATGTTTTCATTTTGGTTTTCTTTTTTAGGATTGATTTGACTATTTGGGGTCTTTAATGGTTCCATACAAATTTTAGGATTTTTTTTCTAGTTCTGTGAAGAATGCTGTTGGTATTTTGATAAGGATTGCATTAATGTTTATTTATTTTTTTTAGAGACATAGAGAGACAGAGCATGAACAAGGAAGGAGCAGGGAGATATGGTGACACAGAATCAGAAGCAGGCTCCAGGCTCCAAGCTGTCAGCACAGAGCCTGATGTGGGGCTTGAACTCACAAACCACGAGATCATGACCTGAGTCTAAGTCAGATGTTTAACCAACTGAGCCACCTAGGTGCCCTGATAAGGATTGCATTAAATGTGCAGATTGCTTTGGGTAGTATAGACATTTTAACAATGTTAGCTCTTCCAATCCATTACCATGGAAAGTTTTTCTATTTCTTTGTGTCTTCTTAAATATGTTTCATAAATCTATAATTTTCAGAGTATAGATCTTTTACCTTTTTTGTAAGTTTTTTTCCTAAGTATCTTATTTTTTTGGTGCAATTGTAAATAGGATTGATTGATTCCTTGATTTCTTTTTCTGCATCTTTGTTATTGATGTATAGAAATGCAACATATTCACGCATGTTGATTTTATATCCTGCGACATTGGTGAATTCATGTGTTAGTTCTAGAAATTTTGTGGTCGAGTCTTTCAGGTTTTCTACAAAGTATCATGCAATCTGTAAATATGGAAAGTTTGACTTCTTTCTTACCAAATTGTATACACTTTATTTCTTTCTATTATCTGATAGATGAGGCTAAGTCTTCCAGTAATATCTTAAATATTAATGCTGAGAGAGGGCATCCTTCTTTTGTTCCTGATAGTAGGGGAAAGGCTCTCAATTTTTTCCCATTGAGGATGAGAATAGGTGTGGGTCTTTCCTATATGGCCTTTATGATGTTGAGGTATGTTCCCTCTATCCCTACCTTGTTTAGGGTTTTTTTTATCAAGAATTCATGCTGGATTTGGTCAAAGGCTTTTTCTGCATCTGTTCACAGGATCATATGGTTCTTATCCTTTCTTTTATTAATGTGGTGTATCATGTCGATTGATTTGTGAATATTGAACCAGTCTTGTAGGCCACGAATAAATCCCACTTGATCATGGTGAGTTTTTTTAAATGTACTGTTGAATTGGATTTTCTGATATTTGTTGAGAATTTTTGTATTCATGTTCATGAGGGATATTGGTCTGTAATTCTCCTTTTTAGTGGGGTCTTTGTATGGTTTTGGAAACAAGGTAATGCTAGTTTTGTAGAATGAGTTTGGAAATTTTCTTTCCATTTCTATTTTTTGGAACAGTTTGAAAAATATAGGTATTAACTCTTCTTTAAATGTCTGGCAAAATTCCCTGGGAAGCCATATGTGTGTTGGGAAATATTTGATTACCAATTCAATTTATTTTAATGTTATGGTATCGTTCAAATTTTTTATTTCTTCCTGTTTCAGTTTTGGTACTTTGTGAGTTTCTAGGAATTTGTCTATTTCTTCCAGATTGCCAGATTGTTGGCATATAATTTTTCATTGTATTCTTCTGTAATTTTTATATTTTTTGTGGTTTTGGTTGTGATCTCTCCTCTTTCACTTGTGATTTTATGTATTTTAGCCTTTTCTCTTTTCTTTTTGATAAGTCTGACTAGGAGTTTATCAATTTTGTTAATTCATTTAAAGACCCAGCTCTTAGTTTTGTTGATCTGTTCCACTGTTTTGCTTGCTTGTTTGTTTGTTTCTATATCATTTATTTTTGCTCCAATCTTTATTATTTCCCATTTTATTCTGGATTTAAGCTTTATTTGCTGTTCCTTTTCTAGCTTCCTTAACTGTAAGGTTAATGTATTGGGGACATTTCTTGCTTCTTGATATAGGCCTGAATTGCAATATACTTCCCTCTTAGGACTGCATTTGCTGCATCCCAAAGTGTTTGTACTGTCATGTTTTCATTTTCCTTTGCTTCCACGAACTTTTTTTCATTTCTTCTTCCTGGTTAATCGATTCATTCTTTAGTAGGATGTTCTTTAACCTCCATGTATTTAAAGGCTTTCCTAATTTTTTTTTTTTTGTGGTTGACTTCAAGTTTCATAGCATTGTCACCTGAAAATATACATGATATGATCAGTCTTTTTGTACTTGTTTAGGGCTGATTTGTGACTCAGTATGTGATCTATTCTGGAGAAAGTTCCATGTGCACTTGAAAAGAATGTATATTCTGCTCCTTTAGGATGAATTGTTCTGAATATATCTGTTAAAGTCATCCAGTCCAGTGTGTCATGCAAAGCCACTGTTTCCTTGTTGATTTCCTGCTTAGATGATCTGTCCTTTGCTATAAGTCGAGCGTTAATGTCCCCTACTATTATTGTATTATTATCAATGAGTTTCTTAATGTTTGTGGTTAATTGATTTATTTCAGTGTTCCCAACAAGTATTGTCATTTGTTAGATCTCCTTGATGGATAGACTCCTTAGTTATAATATAATGTCCTACTTCATCTCTTGTTACATTCTTTGTTTTAAAGTCTAGTTTGTCTGATATATTTATTACTACTCTGGCTTTCTTTTGACATCCATTACTACAATAGATAGTACTCCATCCTGTCCCGTTCAATCTGCAGGTGTATTTATGTCTAAAATCTGTGTCTTTTAGGCAGCATATGGATGGATATTGTTTGTTTGTTTTTTTCATTCTAATACCTGATGTATTTTGATTGGAACATTTGGTCCATTTACATTCAGAGTGATTATTGAAATATACGAATTTAATGCCTTTGTGTTACATGTATTGGTGGTGTTTTTGGTGATGTTCTTTGGTCCTTTCTAGTTTTTGTGGCCTTTTCCCCCTTCCACTCAAAGAGTCCCCCTTAAAATTTCTTGTAGGGCTGGTTTAGTGGTCATGAACTCCTGTAGTTTTTGTTTGCCTGGGAAACTCTTATCTCTCCTTCTGTTCTTAATGATATTCTTTCTGGTGAAAGAATTCGTAGCTACATATTTTTTCCCAATCAGCACTTTGAATATATCCTGCCACTCCTTTCTGGACTACCAAGCTTCTGTGGATAGATCTGCTGTAACCTTATCTGTTTTCCCTTGTAGGTTAAGGATTTTTTTCTTTTGCTGATTTTGGGGTTTTTTTTCCTTGTCTGTGTATTTTGTTAATTTGACTATAATATGTCTTGGTGATGGTCACCTTTTTGGAATTTAATGGGAGTCCTCTGTGATTCTTGTAATTTTTATTCCTGTGTCTTTCCTTAGATTAGAGAATTTTTCAGCTAAAATTTTCTCACATAAACCTTCTCCCCTTTTATCTCTCTGTCTTCTGGGACTCCTATAATACAAATTTAATTCCTCTTTAATACATCACTGAGTTTTCTAAGTCTTGTATCATGATCTTGTGCCTTTAGTTCCCTCTTTTTTCTGCTTTATTATTTTCAATAAGGTATCACCTATATCACTGATTCACTGTTCTGCTTCATCAATTCTTGCCATCATGGCATCTATTTGATATTGCATCTCAGTTATTGCATTTTTAATTTTTGGCCTGACTAGAATTTAATTATTTTATCTCAAAAAAAAAAAAGGGATTCTCTGGTGTCTTCTATGTTTTTTAAACCCAGGCTAGTATTCTTATAATCAAGGTTTTAAATTGTAGTTGCAACATCTTACTTATAATTGTGTTGATTAAATCCCTGGCCTTGAGTTCTATTGACTGTTCTTTGATTTGGGGTTAGTTTCTTAATCTCATCATTTTGTCCAGAAAAGAAAAAGGCAAAGAAAGGAAAGAAAAAATAAAGAGAAAAAAAAAAGAACAAAGAAACAAACAAAAGACAAAAAAAAAAAGAGAATCTGTGTGTGTTTTAGTCTGCTTGTTAAAAGAATCTGGATCCTAAAATAAAATAATAAAAGAATAAAAAATATGTTTGTATGATATTTATATATTAAACATTAAAAATAATAACAGTAAAAGTAAAAAATTAATTGAAAAAATAAGAAAATAAATGAAAAAAATAGTAATAAAATATAGAAAAAAAGTAAAATGGAAGTAGCTCCTATTTCCACAAGAGCTAAAGCTTTGCAACACTATGATCCTTTGACTTGGTGCAAAGTAGTTGATTGTGTTCCTCCTCTTAGGAAAGGGTCCACTGTGCTGATTCTCAGACTGACATGTTTCTGTGGAAATAGATCTCTGGGGGTCAGGGTTTGATTTCAGTGGCTCTGGCTTCCACTAGCTGGAGCTGATTTGCTCACTAATGGCTTTCATCTCTTTACGGCTGAATCAATATGACTGTGCCCTGCTCTGTAGTCCCAGAGCTGAATGTTTGCACCCATCTATTCCAGGGAAACTTCATAGAAGAACAATTAAGCACCTTATGTTCCTAGTTTCTGTCAGAACCCCACTTTCACCCTGCGTGTGACCAAGTTTTTTTTTTATTATTATTTCAGTTACTCTTTTGCATTCCCAAACTGCAAATTTTATGGATTCCCAAGGCGCAGACCCACTCTCTTCCTGTGAAGGAGGGTCTTGGCATGTTTTTGTTGGTCTGTGGGGAAAAAACAGTGGGGTGACTTCACAGCTGATCAGAGTTCATATCAAAACTGAGCAGAAAGTGGGCATCCCTGCTTGTTACCCTCAGCTGGAGTGAGTCCCTCTCTCATGCGTGTAAACAGCACAGCATGTTTGCATGTTAGTGTTTCTTGAGACCCAAAGGATTCTCAGACCACACTGTCCCTCCTGGGATTCTAGCCCAATTCACCACTTGCACACCTTTAGGTCAGGCACTTCCTCAACACTTGCAGACAGCTAAAAGCTCAGATTTTGCAATCCACTACTTATACCACTTTGTGGTAGTCTCTGTAAGCAGGCTTCCTCCCCATGGCTGGACCCAGAACAATATTTCCCTTGGTAAACTCTTTGTACCTCTTACCTTCCAAATAGTAGTCTCTTTACTACATGTGGTCTTGTGGTTTTGTTTCATTCAGACTTCCAATTGATTTATTTGAGGTTCAGAATGATTTGATAATTATGTAGCTGTGTTCCCCCAAGGGATGAGACAAGCTTAGGGTCTCCCTACTCCTCTGCCATCTAAACTACTCAAGCTCAGTTTAGTTTTATTATCCTAAATGTACTAAAACCTGAATTCATCAGAAGTCCTTTCCATGAATCTTTTTGAAGAAGAAACACATTTTGTAAGAGCATCAGCACAATAACTATAAGTGAAAAAACTCAAAAACAGCCATGGTTAAAGTTCTGATGATAGCACATTATAATGTAGTTGACAAGGAAATTTTAATATTTTTGCAACACATAAAATTTAAATAATTAGAATTATGGGTGATTACATTATATAGGATGTATTAAAACTTCAGGAATTTATAAACAGTTATAGCACTTACCCATATAATATAATTTAAGGTTTATCATCACTTAGTTGATAATACTTCTGATGCAATTTACATAATATATAAATAAGTTCAATTCACAAAAATATTTTGTTTAGAATTTGAAAGTTTGGAAAGTTTGTTAAAATGTTCAGAAAGATTTAAAGCATATGTCTATGTAACATTACAGATGACTATAAACCTTAATACTTAATTATCTATTTAACCAAGATGGCAATAAGAGATTATACAAAAGGTTACATAGTGGTGAACAAATTTAGCTCTTTGAATGTTGAGAACATTACATTTTTGTAAGCAACCAAAACCCTAATAAAGTCAAAACATGGAAACTTTTTGGGACATGGATAAGGAAAAAAAAAATCCTTATTGGTAATTCTTTTTAATGCTTATTTATTTCTGAGAGAGAGAGACAAAGACAGAGACAGAGAGAGAGCATGAGCAGGGGGAGGGGAAGAGAAAGAGAGGGAGACATAGAATCCAAAGCAGGCAGGCTCCAGGCTCTAAATTGTCATCACAGAGCCTGATGAAGGACTTGAACCCACAAACCGTGAGATCATGACCTGAGTTGAAGTTGGACGTGCAACTGACTGAGCCACCCAGGTGCCCCATTAATTTTTTTTTTTTAAGAGCAGACCAACAATCTAAGAAAATCTTATTATCTTTTAACAGAGAGTAAAACTAAATTTTAATCTTAGACCTGTGTATTCATTCTTTTTAATCTTAGGACTGACCATGCATAATTTATTTTTTATTTATTTTTCATTTTTTAAAATGTTAATTTATTTTTAAGAGAGAGAGAGACATATCGTGAGCAGAGAGGGGCAGAGAGAAGGAGGCACAGAATCTGAAGCATGCTCCAGGCTCCAAACTGTCAGCACAGAGCCCGATGCAGGGCTTGAACTCACGAACTGTGAGATAATGACTTGAGCCGAGGTCGGACGCTTAACTGACTGAGCCATCCAGGTGCCCCTATGCATAAAAATTTTTAAAGATTATTTTTACAAACTTTTTTTTACATATTTATATTTTGTCTTAAGTTTTACCTCTTTAGTCAACTAGTATTATTTTAGGACAAAATTACTTTCATTCCAGCGTGCCCACCTCCTTAACCATCTTTAGTTATTCCTTTACCACTTACTAGGGCAATTCAGACATTTTCACTCCACTGATCATGAGTCATCACTTTTCCTAATCTAGAGAGTATTTTAGACTATTGCCTTATGAATGAAGGCTTTGTTGTCAAGTATTAAAACATTTATCTTAAGGGAGTGCCTTAATGTCAGTAAACTTTTCTTTATCTAATCATATAATTTGGCCCCATTGATCAAGCACCCTAAAATTCCAGATTCATAAGTACTCCAAATCCACAATGTAGGATGTTTATGTTGGAGTTATGCTGAAATTTATTTCTAGTTCTTGGCTATGTGGCCGAGAGAAGAGGTACAAGCAAGTCAGGACGATGACACTGTTTCTTTGCAGTACAAATAGTTATGCAATGCCTTCTAATATGGTAGAAGTGATACTTCTTTTATTTTTTTAATTTTTTTTTAATCTTTTTCAACGTTTTTTATTTATTTTTGGGACAGAGAGAGACAGAGCATGAACGGGGGAGGGGCAGAGAGAGAGGGAGACACAGAATCTTTTTTAGAAAGGTTGTTTTTTTTTTTTTTTAATCTTTTTCAACGTTTTTTTAATTTTTTAATATTCATTTATTTTTTAGAGGGAGAGAAAGAGCATGAATCAAGGAGGGACAGAAAGAGACAGAGACACAGAATATTAAGCAGGCTCTAGCCTCTGAGCTGTCAGCACAGAGCCCAACATGGGGCTCGAACTCATGTGCTGTGAGATCATGACTTGAGCCAGTATTGGACGCTTAACTAACTGAGCCACGCAGGTGCCCCCAGAAGTGGTACCTCTTAATAAGAAGGTGTGGGACACCTTTTTGTGTGCTAAGGGGTCAGAGGTATCAGAAGTCAAAATCTTTCCACCAAGATAGCCCTGTACCATGTGTTATAGTCCAGGTTTTCCCAACAAGGGGCCATAACTTTATGCAACAGACTTGCCTTATGCATTCAATCATCATTTTAGCTTTGCTACTCTATTAAACTTGAGTTTTGTTTTTAGCTTTTCTGTCCTCCCTCCTTGGGACACCAAAGAGGCCTTTTGGTCTTACACTTTAATTTTTAATTATTTATTAGCTGTCTTTTGTAAAGCATCAATGCAACTTAATAAAAATCAACAAATTCCATTGTACTTCTATGTATTATTTCCCCAACTTCTATATTTTAAAAAATCCAGAATTATCACATAGGTGAAGACAATTCTGTTCATTGGAGCTTTCTTCTAATTCATCATTAGCGACTGTTTTGGAAATTGTGCTACAACCTTGTGTCAGTGACCCTCTGTGCCCAATAAACCACCTGGGATAGGGTACTGATTGCCAAATTTCATCTTACTACATACTTTTTTATTCCATGTTTGTCACTATCTTTGTAGGGCACCATGGGATACAGATGCTGAGACAGAGAGAATTGTATATTTATTGGAAATGGTAGCAATGCCTGTGTATGATAAAATGGGGAGACAGCAAGATGATGTAGGGAGAATCTTAAGATTGCAAATATATATTATATGCATGGAAGGAAAAATAGGAGGAAACAAATTTGTTACAGAGACTCAGACTTTGATGCAAAATATTGGCCAACCCACATATACAGACTTGGAGCAATGATTGTCCCTTCATAGAACATCTCATCGGGCAGAAATTGCCAGGCCCTAGTACTTACTGCTTCCATGCTCAGTGATTTGTTGGGGGCTTCCTGGGAAGAGTGGGTTCTTGGCCCAAAAGCTGAGGAACATCCTGAAGGTGCTAACACCCAGAAACTGTCAGTAAATGGCACTCCTTGTAGTTGAACTGCAAGTTCTTTCTTGAAACATTTGAACAGTGCAACGTCATGGTGGCAGCAGTAATAAAGGGTGGAAGGGAAAAGAGTCTTACAGGACTGTTGAATGAGAAAGAAATATTAGAAGAAAGTTATTAAAGGGGAAATGGAAGCTAGATATTGAGTAAAACAATGCTAACAATAAGAATATGTAATCATATATTACATACATGTATATACATATGTAATTTTCTATGTACTTTACATTTTCTCATTTAATATAACAATCAAATGAGATTTTATTTTATAGATACATATGTTGAGATATAGAGAAATTAAGTAACCAAGTTCAAAAAATTAAGAAGTGGTAAATCCAGGGTTCAAATGCAGCAGTCTAACTCCATATTTCATACCATACCACTATGCTCTTCTACCAATTAATATTTAATATATGAATATAAATTTTGTTTATTTTCCTTCTTATTTTAAATATAGCTACAATAAACATTGTATCTATAATGTGTACATTATATATAAGATGTATATTATTTATAATCACATATATAATCATATATGTGTGTACATATATATAATCTCATATATATGTATATTGAATTACTAAACTACAGTTGTCAACATATAAAAGTATCATTTAATTTTCAAATTTTATATAATGTTATATTTTTTCACATAAAGAATAGTCATATTGTGGTCATCAGTCTTTACAGAAAGTATAATAAGTCCATCAAAATAATCATATTATTTAGAGAAGTAATATATATTTAACAGATTTTGCTTGAACTTTAGAAATAATATTCTGTCCTTTTTAATCATTACTGGAATTATCCAAGAATCCTCTAGATATTTTCTATAATTAGCGGTTCTACAGAAATATTTTATTTACAGTATTGCCTGCTATTAAAATCCTTCACAAATCCAAAAGTAATTATTTACAAATAACTACCAAATACTTTCAATTTCTTTTTTGGGGATCATAGAATCACTATCAAATAAAAAGGCTATATTCTGAGTATTTTCATTTCCCCACAATGTTTAAATTTTAAAGATGTACTGCTTGGCAAAAAATTGTATTATCTTTTCAAAATATTTTGTAAAGAACCCAAAACACAAACATAGCTGATTACATGTCATAAAAATGTATATAAACCTTGGCTATGTAAATATCATTATTTCATTCAAAATTACCACCTCCTCTAACCGTCTGTGAGTTCTTTTACAATAAGTGACCAAATTTAACTTGGGAGTATTGTCTTGCTTTTTTTTTTTTTTTTATATCTAATGAGCTTTTTTAAAGGAGTAGAAAAAAAAATAGAGTTTAAAGAAAAAACATAGAAAGTAACTCTAAGCATTCAAAATAGGTTTTCATTAACTGCTTTTGGAGGGTATCTAATAGCATGTCAGTAATGCAGATTTTCCTTTAAGAATGCCTTATAAAACATTTTTATATCAAACTTGTGTCTTTTTTGATGTCCAATACATTAATGAAAGTACATATTAAGGCTTTTTTTTGAGGTAAAGTTTTTGTGTTGTTGTTTTTTTTTTCTTTAATATTCACTGGTTATGCACTAGGAGAAAGTTTCATATTCTTTCTCCTTTCAATTTATTGGGACATTCTGCTCCATCCCCTCACAGGTCAATTGGTCCTTGTGGAAGTTGGAGCAAGACTATCACACCTGAGATTTTCCAATGGCTGTTGCTTCTAAAGAGACAGTTTCTTGATAGTTACATCTAATTGTTTGTTTAGTTAAGGGGTTGCAAAATGGTCATAAAATGGATAATATAAGGCCTCAAAAATTGATCATAAACTGACCTCAAATAAAAGTCAAGATAACTAGTTAGGCAAGTGTTATCTTTGATGGCCATATTAAGAATTTAGCACTTATTACCTTAGATCCTATTAAATTAAAGAAATTATGCTAACTTATTGCCCCTCAACATTTGAATTTTAAATTCCTGCTTTAATTTAATTAGCAAAACTAGTAGATGAAAAGTAGAATTAATAAGGAGACAAATTAGTTTTTAGTAGCATGAGTTAATAATGTATATTAGAGAGAAATCATGGGGAAAATGGAGAAAATAACCCAATAGAAATACTAAACTATAATTCAGAGGTTCAGAGGTTAAGTGCACATTTATTTTGGTGTATATTGAATCAACTCTTTTTATATTTTATAGAGAATACCTCCCTACAGGTTCTGCCTTTATTGATAATGTAATAACTATAGCATGGCGACTTACCGCTAATCTTAAATTTACAAAAATAATTTGGCAAAAACAGACACAGGGAAAAAATTCTATTATGTGATACATTTGCATGAACATGTTTGATTCATACATGTTACTTTCTATCACAGTGTCAGTAAATACACAATATCTATTGCTCTTTATTTTGTATCAATGACTGATGTTGGCACAGAACCATTTTTTTTTCTTAGTGAAATCAAAAATGTTTTCTTAAACCTTTCTTTTGTTTTAATTTTAAGAGAGAGAGAGAGAGAGAGAGAGAGCACATGGAGAAAGGGCAGAAAGAGGGAGAGAGAATCCCAAGTAGGCCCCACACTGTCAGCATAGAGGCCCACACACAAAGCTCAAACTCAGGAAACATGAGATCATGACCTGAGCCAAAACCAACTTGCTTAACCGACTGAGCCACCCAGGCACCCATCTCAATCCTTTGTAATAAATAACTCTAAGTAGCCACTACCAGTAATTTGGGGATCACATGTAGGTCCAAATCTTCTTGTCATCCCTGTATCTAGTATTTTTAGTTTAGTTTAGTTTAGTTTAGTTTGGTTTAGTTTAGTTCAGTTCAGTTTAGTTTAGTTTTTTTCAGAGTGAATTCACATTAAATGACCTGACCAGATTGAGTGTATACAATTAGGAAATAATGGAGTAACAGATGTATTTGTTGAATCAAATGTGTGCAATTCCTGAACTACGTGTGTTACATTCACTGAGGGTATTCATATGTATATTTGAACATAGAAAACAACTTTTATTCCACTAAACTTCACTGGGATTCAATAGGTTTCTATCATATACATGTTGCTCCTGATTTGAGTGATGGGATATTCCTGGAAACTGACTATTCAGCAGATTGTCATCAGGCAAAATATTGGCATTGCATATGTTCTTGTTCAGGCATCAAGAGAAATCTGCCAAAGAGTAAGTTGGGCAAGGAGTGCTTTGAATATAAAGCATAATAGGAAGAAGTGAGTGTCAAGCCTACCAGAAATAGTTACAGAAAGATTTAGGAATTTTGTCGATTATTTACTTCCATTTTTTTTGGTAGAGCATATAAATCATATGAAATTCTTCCTCTATCCCTTTCTCTCCTTTTTTCTCTGTAATTCAACTGAAAACAAAAATCATCCTCAGTGAAAGGAAATACTTGAAACCTAAATAAAATAATATTAAGATGTGATACATCTATTATGGTGTTACTGTATACAAATTGAATCTAACAGATTAGAATCCTTCTTGAGATCTAAGAAGCACGTTTTTTACATTTTGAAATATTCACCACTAGGTAATGCTTTCCTGTATTTGACAGCCTTGATTAAGCAATCTTCTTTTTCTTTCCAGGAACAACCATAACAAAGCTAGAAGTATAAAATATCCTCTAAAATGTTAACATTGTTAGTATCAAAATAAGGCTTATATAACAGGATTTTAGGAGATATCAAAAATAATGCAAGGCAAAATAAAACTATGTTGTCTTATATGACAAGATTTTCTTCTTTTAAAGTTAAATAGTACTCCACTGTATGCATTTGCCACATTTTCTTCATCTATTTCTTCAGTGATAAACATTTAGATTGTTTTTTATCATGATTATTGTGAGTAATGCTACAATAAAAATGGGCGTGCAGATATCTCTAAGATTCTGTTTTCATTTTTTGTATATTAATTATACCTTAATAAAGCTGTTATAAGACATAAATTACAAACACACACACATACACAAGAAAAAAGAGAAAACCAGTTTTAGGTTTCTCAGCTTGAATAAGGGTAGGATATCTATTTTCAAACATATATGACTTATTTTCTCAGATATGGGATATAATCTACTGTAGGACCTCTTCTTGTCAGTTGCGTGCTCAATGGCTACCATTTACTGAGCTACAAAGCATAAATGCTTATACTCAAAGATACTGCCTTTGTTGTAGACATCTTAGTTTACTATAATTCTTGAACTAATCTCTAACAGGTCCAGACATTCCTAACACAGCTATTGAAGTATTTGAAATATCAGGACCTGTTTTTCTGTATCTACACAGCAGTTCTTCAGTCTCTAATTAATGGCTGTTCACAGGGCACTTCAGAGAAAGTAAAACTTTCCTTACATTTTCTAATCTCACTTTTATTCATTTCAAAGATAAGAACAAGGCAACGTACGACCTTATGTTTGGGTAACCAGTCTTAATCACCCATGAAATTCCTCATTTCAGTTCCCTTATTTAACACCAGGCTCAGATATTTCTATTTTTTTTTTCTTCACTTTAAGGCAACTCTTTTCTTTCTAGCCTCTCTATTCCTAAAAATTTTGGAGCTCTAACTTGTGGCAGTTAATATCTATTTGAAATTTCATTTTATTAAGCATAGTGGACTACAGAAACTTATTTTAAAGATGAATATAAGGTTCTTTTCTTCTTCTTAAAACTTAATCAGATTAGCAGTATTCTTCCAAATTTGTACCTCACTAACTTTCTCTATACTTTTTAGTTTTCCCTAAACTTTCATTCAGAACACTAAAATTCAGTTATGATGGACCTGTTTGTAATATAAATAATTTATACTTTACATGTATATTTAATCAATGATTTCTACTTCTTTCCTATACGGTTTTATCCATTGCAACAATTTATCTTTTTTTCAGATTAATAAGCAAATAGGGAACAATTTTAATTCTCTGTGTTTTCTCGTACAATAGTTAAAAGAATATCATGCTTAATTAGGTCCAGGAATGAAAATATATCATGATGTTGATGGTGAATTAGACATCAAGTTACATGTGAAAATTTTCATTGATGTTTATCTTAATGGATATTAAAAGCATGTGTGCATATGTAACTATTATGTTGGGATATGTGAAATGGTACTGCTTTGTTAATGGTATCAACAAGGAATGACTCTCAGTACCCAAATAACTTACCTTCATCCTAAGATGTACCTGGTACACTATCACAGTTAGCGTTTTATTTGATGATGTTATCTGATAGCTAATTTATGGTTTAACTTAACTATGGGTAACTATGAACCATGGTGAAACTATTTTTCTATTAATTCAATTTTTAGCACCTTTTTTAAGCACATAGTAACACTCAAAGAATATTTGTTGAATCAATGAATTCAGTATCAACTTTATTTTGTTTAAGATAAAAGACAAAATTTCTTTTTTTTTTGGTTTCTAGTTTATTTAATATTTTAGAGTCCCTTCAATATCATCTTTCTCATTTTTATGATTGTAGTAGACACATAATGTTATAAGATTAAATTTCTTAAGATAGTTTCCTTCACACATAATTTCATGTAATTTGTTTAATAAAGTATAAATTAATTACATAATTGTTTTAATAAATATTTGTTAAATTTATAGTATTCCCAAAGCTCTTTGTTGGACAAAGGATAGCTGGTAGTAAAATAAATAAATGCTAAATTTAGGCATAAGGCAAAATGTACTCTTAAAAAAATAAACCATTAATGCTAAGAGTATTATTTAACTTATATTATTTATTTTATATATTTACACAACTTCAACAATTATATAGTCATAATTTTAATTATTATTTAGAAATCATCATTTATTAGATCAGAGATTGGAATTTATATTTGTTTTCCTCCTCAAACTTCTGGTGCATTATATGCTCCAGCTTTCTTAATTTCCTCAGGTGAAAGAAAAAAAAAATATATATATATACACAAACACACACACATACACACACATATATATATATGTTTCCAAATATATTAATTATTAACATTAATAATAATAAGGTTAAATTTTACCTTCTGCTTTTGGCCAGAAGTCAGTTCATCGTGCCAAACATTAGCTCCTTCTATACCAATAAAACAAAAAATATAAGTTAATAAAAGGTTTTTTAAGGCTATAAAGAGAACCATAGATCAAATATTACTAGATAAACTGAAATTTTTGGAAAAAAAGACCCCTTCCAGGTGAAGTTAACATTGCCAAGTATTTTATTCTTGGAGGAATTTGCAGATCCTAGGAATTAGCTGATTTTTGGGCTTGCCATAAACAAGTAACTAGAACATAAAAAAGTGAAACCAGTGAAACATTTGATGGAAACAGGACTAAAATGCCAAATTTTAAACAAGGGCATCCTCAAATACAAAGTGGACTCAGTGCATTTACTGAATGGGGAAGTGTGGATAGCAGAGCTCTTATTCTTCAAAGGTTGAATGAAATATTCCCCTGTAACAAGACTCAGAGGAGACTATGTTGTATTAGATGAAGGGAACTACATATAGGAGACTAAAAAGCCTTACTTTCAAAACATTTAAAACCAAAGGTATCCTGAAAACCAGCTCCAACTCAGCTCAATTCCTGTGTGGATTGAAATGATCAGTTCTTCATCGACTAAAGGAAAATGTCATTAAATTTAGGCTCTGTATAGATTGTATACAGATTTTTGACATACCAAAAAAAGAAAAAAAAATTCAAAACATTCAAAGATACAAGAAAAAGTAACCGAAAACCAATAAATATGATGAGCAATGAAAGCAGACAGATAAGTGTCACAGATGTGGAAGTTATCAAAGAGAATTTTAAAGTAAATATTATACATATGTTAAAAAAAAGTAGAAGCTAAGGTAAACAAAATTAATGAAGGGTCAGAGAATATCAAGAGAATATTAGAATCTATAAAAATAATCAAATGCACATCCTAGACTTCAAAGTTGCACCACCTAAAATTAAACTTCTTAATTAAGTAGACATAACAAAAGATAGGATTAGTAAACTTAAAGACAAGTTCAAAGAAAATATTCCCATTAAGGCAAAAGGTAAAAAGGAAGGGGAAGAAGAGAGAAGAGCATAAAAATCATGTAAGAAAGAGTCCAAGAAGACTATAAAAACAATTTGATTTAATTCACAAACTTTAAAAGATCACTGGCCTCAAAGATATATAAGGAACTCTTTCAATTTATAGTATAAATAGAAAAACCATCATTTCCCGCTGCTGTCTGCCTAATGGGCAACAGAACTAAACAGACATTTCATATAAAACATAAGAATGGTCAATAAACACATGAAAAATATCAATATCATTAGTTATCAAGGACATGCAAACTAAAAAAACTTAAATACCTGCTGGAATGCCTAAAATGAAAAGAAAAAAAAAAAAGAAAACAGAAAAAGAAAAGATTTATTACACTAAGCATTGGAGGAAATGTGGGGCAACCAAAACTTCCATGTAAAGTTCTACAATTGCTTCGAAAAACTATTTGTCAAGTTCTTTAAAAGTTATGAGTCAGTATTCCCATGGTTATGTTTTTATCTAAGAGAAATTAAAGCATAGGGCCACAAAATACCTTATACAAAAGTGTTTATAATAGTTTTTTTCCATGATAGCTAAAAAGTAAAAAGTACCCTTGTGTCCATCAGCGTAGAATGAAAAGACAAACTATGGATTATTTACACAATAGAATGTTACTTAGCAACTTCCTGCTAAGTAGAAGAAACAGGACACAAAACAGACATACTTTATTAATCCATTTTTATGAAGTACTTGAACAAACATAATTCTCTAGTGGCAGAAATCAAAGTGGTATTTTTGTTGGAAAGTAAATTTTCTGGGAATATTGAAATGATCTTTCTGTTGATAAGAGTATGGATAACACAGATGTATTCACTTATCAAAACTGAATTTAAAACTTTATATTTAAAATATGTTCATTTCACTGTAAATTATACCATAAGAGACTCAAAAGATAGAAAGTTAAAAAATAAATTTTGAGACATATTTTTGAGGAACATAACAAACTGAATCTCAAATTTGTATACAGAGGGAGAAGTTAAGATGGCAGAAGAGTAGGGAGACCGTAAGCTTGTCTCATTCCCTGAACACAGCTAGATATTTATCAAATAATTCTGAACACTGAAAGAATCAATTTGAGGTCTGAGAGAACAAAACTTGCAAGACTACAAAAGTGGCCACCTTTTGGAAGGTAGGAGGTGCTAAGAGTTTACTGGGGAAATAATGCTCTAGGTATCACCACACAAGGGAGCTTGCTTACAGAAGCTACCACAAAGTAGTATAAGCAGCAGAGTGCAAAATCTGAACTTTTAGCAATCTGCAACTGTGGGAAAGTCCCTGGATTAAAGGTATTCAAGCCATGAATTGCAACAGAATCCCAGGAATGACAATGTGGTCTGAGGATCCTCTGGGTCTCAAGAAAGACAAACATGCAAACATGCTGTCCCATTTACAGGAATAAGAGAAGGGACTCACTCTGGCTGAAGGCAGCAAGCAGGGGTGCCCGCTTTCTGCTCAGTTTTGACATAAACTCTGAACAGCTGTGAAGTTGCATAACTGTTTTTCCCCCCACAGGTCAGCAAAAGTATGGAGAGACCTTCCCCACAGGAAGAGAGCAGTTCTGTGCCTTGGGAATCCCTAAAATTTGGAGTTTTGAAACTCAAAAGCACACCTGAGATAAAAAAGCTTGGGCACAGGCAGGGTGAAATTGGGGTTCTGACAGAAACCGGGAGAATAAGAAGGGTGATTAATTGCTGTTCTGTGATATTTCCCTGAAGAGTGGGGGCACAAACATTCAGCTCCAGGGCTATAGAGTGGGGCACCATCATAATCATTTTGCCCTTCAAAGCTGAAAGCCTTCAGGGAGCAAAACAACATCACCTAGTGGAAGCCAGGGATGCTTACACCAAGCCCTACCCATCTGCCTCCCAGAGGCACATTTCCACTGAAGCAAGTCAGACTGAGAATCAGCAAGCATGCCTCTCCCATAGAAGACCAGCAAAAGCAACTCCTTTGTACCAATTCTAATGACAATAGACTTCCACGCTAGGGGAAATAGGATCTAACTTCCATCTTACTTTTATTCTCAATTTTTTAAAAACAGTATTCAATACCTTTTTATTTTTAGTATTATTTTTACTTTTATATATACATTTTTATATATGCACATTTATGTTTTGAGTTTTTATTTTATTGTCTTTTGTTGGTTTTTATTTTATTTTATTTCAGTTTAGCTTTGGATCTTGATTTATATACATACATATCTATCTATCTATCTATCTATCTATCTATATATAGAGAGATAGAGCAGGGGAAGGGCAGAGAGGGAGAGAGAGAACCCCAAGTGGGCTACATGTTCATTACAGAATCTGACATAGGGATCAATCTCATGACCATGAGACCATTACATGAGCTGAAATCAGGAGTCAAACACTCAACCAACTGGGCCACCCAGGTGCCTCTTGGATGTAGATTCTTTTTTTTTTTTTTTCAACGTTTTTTATTTATTTTTGGGACAGAGAGAGACAGAGCATGAACGGACGAGGGGCAGAGAGAGAGGGAGACACAGAATCGGAAACAGGCTCCAGGCTCCGAGCCATCAGCCCAGAGCCTGACGCGGGGCTCGAATTCACGGACCGCGAGATCGTGACCTGGCTGAAGTCGGACGCTTAACCGACTGCGCCATCCAGGCGCCCCGGATGTAGATTCTTTTAATAAGAAGAAAGAAACACACCCACGAACTGGTTCTTTTTTGTTGTTGTTTTTGTTTTATTATTTTTTTTAATTTTCTCTGTTTTCTTTCTTTTCCATCTTCTTTTCTGGACAAAATGATGACATAGAGAAGCTCAAACTGAAAGAAAGAACAGTCAGTAGAACTCATGGCCAGAGATTTGATCAACACGGATATGAGTAAGATATTTGAACTAAAATTTAAAACCACAATTATAAGGATACTAGCTGGGGTTGAAAAAACATTCAAAACACGAGACAATCCCTTTATGCAGAAATGGAAGAACTAAAATCAAATCACAACAAAATTTAAAATGCTATAATGGAGATGCAATCTTGAATGGATGCCATGATGACAAGGAAAGACAAAGCAGAAGCACTAAATCAGTGATATTGAAGAGAAAATTATGAAAAATAATGAAGCTGAAAAGAAGAGAGAAATAAAAGAGAAAGATCACAAACAAGACTTAAAGAACTCAGTGACTTATTAAAGAGGAAACACATTCATATCATAGGAGTCCCAGAAGACAAAGAGGGAGAAAAAATGGCAGAAGGTTTATGTGAGCAAATTACAGCTGAAAACTTCCTTAATCTGCGGAGAGAAACAGACATCAAAATCCAAGAAACACAGAGAACTCCCATTAAATTCAACAAAAGCTAACCAACACCAAGGCATGTAATAGTCAAATTCACAACATATACAGACAAGGAAAGAATCCTGAAAGCAGCAAGGGAAAGAATTCCTTAAACGACAAGGAAATACAGATCAGGTCCACAGCAAATCTGTCCACAGAAACCTGGCAATCCAGAAAAGAGTGGCAGGATATATTCAATGTGCTGAATGGGAAAAATATGCAGCCAAGAATTCTTTCTTTATCCAGCAAGGGTGTCACTCAAAATACAAAGCAAAATGAAGAGTTTCCCAGACAACAAAAACTAAAGGAAGTTCATGACCAGTAAACCAGCCCTACAAGAAATTTTAAGGGGGGCACATTAGTGGAGAAAAAAAAATAAACAAACAAAATAACCAAAATCAACAAATACTAGATAGAAAGGACCAGAGAACATCACCAGAACACCAACTCTGCAGGCAATACAATGACACTAAAGTCATGTATTTTAATAATCACTCTGAATATAAATGGACTAAATGCTCCAAAGGACATAGGATATAATATTGGATAAAGAGAACAAGATCCATCTATATGCTGCCTACAAGAGACTCATTTTAGACTTAAAGACACCTGCAGATTGAATGTGAGGGGATGGTGATCCATCTATCATGCTAATGGACATTAAAAAAAAAGCTGGAGTAATCATACTTATATCAGACAAACTGGATTTTAAAACAAAGTCTGTAACAAGAGACAAAGTAGGGCATTATACTTAAGGTGTGTATCCTTCAAGAAGATCTAATAATTGTAAATACTTACACCCCAACCCATAAGTATTAAAATATATAAATTAATCACAAACATAAAGAAACTCATTTATAATAATACCATAACAGTAGGACTTTAGCACATGACTTACAGCAAAGGGCAGATAATATATGCAGAAAATAAACAAGGAAACAATGGCTTTGAATTACACACTGGATTGTATGGACTTAACTGATATATTCAGAACATTTCAGCCTAAAGCAACATACTTCTCGAGTGCACATGGAACTTTCTCCAGAATAGACCACATACTGGGCCACAAATCAGCACTCAACAAGTCCAAAAAGATTGAGATCATATCATGCATATTTTCACATAATAATGTTACAAAAATTGAAGTCAACAACAAGAAAAAATTTAGAAAACTCTCAAATACATGCAGGTTAAAGAACATCCTACTAAATAATTAATGGGCTAACATGGAAATTAAATAGGTAAAAAACAATACATAGAGGTAAACAAAAATGAAAGCATGACAGTACAAAACCTTTGGGATGCAGCAAAGGCAGTCTTAAGAGGAAAGTATATTGCAATTCAGGCCTATCTCAAGAAGCAAGAAAGGTCCCAAATACACAGCCTAACCTTACATCTAAAGCAGCTAGAAAACGAACAGTAAGGAGAGCCTAAAGTCAACAAAAGAAGGGAAATAATAAAGATTGGGGCAGAAATAAATGTAATAGAAAAAACAACAACAAAAACATAGTAGACCAGATCAATGAAACTAAGAGATGGTTCTTAAAAGAGTAATTAAAATTGGTAAATGCCTTGCCAAACTTCTCAAAATGAAAAGAGGACCCAAATAGATAAAATCACAAATGGAAGGAGGGATCACAACAAACACTACCGAAAAAAAATAATTATAAGAAAATATTATGAAATATTATATGTCAACAAACCAGGCAATATAGAAGAAATGGACAAATTCCTAGAAACTCACATACTATCAAAACTTAAACAGTAAGAAATAGAAAATTTGAAGAAAGCCATAAAAAGCAAAAAAATAGAATCAGTGATCAAAAATCTCCCAAAAAAGCAAAAGTCCTGGGCCAGATGGCTTCCCAGGGAAATTCTACCAGATATTTATTTTTTTACTTTTTTTTTCATGAAATTTATTGTCAAATTGGTTTCCATACAACACCCAGTGCTCATCCCAAAAGGTGCCCTCCTCAATACCCATTACCCACCCTCCCCTCCCTCCCACCCCCCCATCAACCCTCAGTTTGTTCTCAGTTTTTAA
>NC_064817.1:70764632-70765740 GCF_023721935.1 Panthera uncia | reverse complement strand
CTTATGCTTTGGCTCTCTCCCACTCTAACCTCTTTTTTTTTTTTTCCCTTCCCCTCCCCCATGGGTTTCTGTTACGTTTCTCAGGATCCACATAAGAGTGAAACCATATGGTATCTGTCTTTCTCTGTATGGCTTATTTCACTTAGCATCACACTCTCCAGTTCCATCCACATTGCTACAAAAGGCCATATTTCATTTTTTCTCATTGCCACGTAGTATTCCATTGTGTATATAAACCACAATTTCTTTATCCATTCATCACTTGATGGACATTTCGGCTCTTTCCATAATTTGGCTATTGTTGAGAGTGCTATCAACATTGGGGTACAAGTGCCCCTATGCATCAGTACTCCTGTATCCCTTGGATAAATTCCTAGCAGTGCTATTGCTGGGTCATAGGGTAGGTCTATTTTTAATTTTCTGAGGAACCTCCACACTGCTTTCCAGAGTGGCTGCACCAATTTGCATTCCCACCAACAGTGCAAGAGGGTTCCCGTTTCTCCACATCCTCTCCAGCATCTATAGTCTCCTGATTTGTTCATTTTGGCCACTGTGACTGGCGTGAGGTGATATCTGAGTGTGGTTTTGATTTGTATTTCCCTGATAAGGAGCGACGTTGAACACCTTTTCATGTGCCTGATGGCCATCTGGATGTCTTCTTTAGAGAAGTGTCTATTCATGTTTTCTGCCCATTTCTTCACTGGGTTATCTGTTTTTCGGGTGTGGAGTTTGGTGAGCTCTTTATAGATTTTGGATACTAGCCCTTTGTCCGATATGTCATTTGCAAATATCTTTTCCCATTCCGTTGGTTGCCTTTTAGTTTTGTTGGTTGTTTCCTTTGCTGTGCAGAAGCTTTTTATCTTCATAAGGTCCCAGTAATTCACTTTTGCTTTTAATTCCCTTGCCTTTGGGGATGTGTCGAGTAAGAGATTGCTACGGCTGAGGTCAGAGAGGTCTTTTCCTGCTTTCTCCTCTAAGGTTTTGATGGTTTCCTGTCTCACATTCAGGTCCTTTATCCATTTTGAGTTTATTTTTGTGAATGGTGTGAGAAAGTGGTCTAGTTTCAACCTTCTGCATGTTGCTGTCCAGTTCTCCCAGCACCATTTGT
>NC_064817.1:70741224-70764232 GCF_023721935.1 Panthera uncia | reverse complement strand
TTGATCTGCTCTACCGTTTTTTTAGATTCTATATTGTTTATTTCTGCGCTGATCTTTATTATTTCTCTTCTTCTGCTGGATTTAGGCTGTCTTTGCTGTTCTGCTTCTATTTCTTTAGGTGTGCTGTTAGATTTTGTATTTGGGATTTTTCTTGTTTCTTGAGATAGGCCTGTATTGCAATGTATTTTCCTCTCAGGACTGCCTTCGCTGCATCCCAAAGCATTTGGGTTGCTGTATTTTCATTTTCGTTTGTTTCCATATATTTTTTAATTTTTTCTTGAGTCACTTGCTGTGATAGGTTAAATCCAGCTACTCGCTGACTTGCTAAAATTGTAACTGGGGCACAGGGGTGCAAGAATAACTGGCTCTGAGGCCCCAATCAGATCAGGTTTGGCCACTCACCACTGACAAAATCCAAAGGCAGAGATAGAAGTGGTGGTGAAACAAGAAAGGGATTTATTTCAGTAAGGCCCACAAAGACAGTGAACTGACATCTCCAAGATGGTCTCCAAAATGTGCTGAAAATACTTCTAAGTTTATATAAGGTAAATATGGGGCAAAAGTCAGTGGGCACATGCAGGTTGGTAGTAAAAGTCAGGTTGATCATTGTCCTGGGTCAATCCCATAGAGTCTTGCTGGCTGAGGGCAGTCCATATTGCTTGAGGGGGTGGTTTTGGTTCCCATCACAGGATGCTTCACTGATTGAGTCTTTTGACTGAGTTGAGAGACACGTTGTAAAGAAGAATTTAGTCAATTAGAAAGTATAAACTAAGGTCAAATAGAGGTAGTTTGAGTCCTTTCAGTGTTACGGATCTGTGCAACACATATCAATCAATCTTCTAAGACCATCTTCTGAGGGGCCTAATGAACTTTTGCATGTGAGGATAATCTGAGAATGAAACAAGAATAATTTATCCTTCACTCTCTGTCTCTCAGTAACAAAAGATTCACCCCATGATATATTTTTCCCCTGTACCTCCTTAAATATCATACACTCATCACTAATAAAGAAATTCTGCATAAGAAGGCAATAGATGAGTGTTGTAGACATGAGGCAAGGCATTATGAATTTGTATCCACTCAAATTTCAAAATCCATGCAGACTAGTTCTCCCAAGAGGTTGCTGTTTTAGGGGCCAAGAGAAGGCCACCCCAAGATGGACCACTTTGAAATTAATATTATTTTGAGCTAAAAGCAATCAAACCCTATCATATTCAGAAAAAAAAATAAGGTCTTTACTTCTGCTTCAATTGCCTGTTTGTACCAGTAAGATAACTATTAACAGTGATGACTCTTTTCCTAAGAAACTTATCTACATAATGTGCACCCTTTACTTTTCAAACATCCCTTTTGAACTTTCTGCTAATGGTCTTCCTCCCCTTTGTATCTTCAGACCCTACCCCTTCTTGCTAGCTCATATAAGATGCATGCTGCCTCACTCTCTTTGGAATTTCTGTCTGGATATTCCTTGCACATATGCATGTGAAGTACTTAATTTTCTCATGTTAATCTGCCTCATGTCAATTTGATTCTTAGTCTAGCTTAGAAGGACCTTGGACGTCGGAGGAAATTTTTTCTCCAGCACTGTGGTAGAAATAGTGGCAAAGGTTCAGAGTTAGGTGAGGCAGAGAATGTATAAGGTGATGACTGGCATTGTTAATACTTAAGGAGGACACAGTAATTGCCCTGACTGACTTCATTTTGCCTCCACCTACTTTTTCTTAATTGCTTTGTTTTATTTTCCAGCTTAACTAGAATGTTAACTCCATGCAAGGGACCTGGCAGGCAAAACATACCATAATGGGAACCAATAAAATTCTCTTAAGCAATGGCAACTACCCTGATAACAGCAAGTGACTGTGTTTTTGATCCCAAGACAATGACTGACCTTTCTGTTGCTGATCAGCTGCATACATACCCATTGAACTTTTTTTCTGTTTTCTTTATATAAACTTAGAAATATTCTCAATACCTTGGAGACACTTCTTAGGGTTTTAGTGTGCCATCTTCCTGGTGTGGCCTCGCTGAAATAAATTCCTTTCTTGTTTCACACCCACTCACCTCTCTGCCTTTGGATTTTGTCAGTGGTGATTGGCCAAATCTGGCCTATTGGGACCCCAAGAGCCAGGCACTCTCATACCTTGGTCCCTGGGGACAAATTGCTGGGGGGCCAATGAGGAATTGTGTTTCCAGTTTGTCCAGCTTCCTCTAGCTTTCCAAGATGGAATTGTTGATCATGGCGATGAATCAGAACTTCTCCATTTGTTTCCTGAGCTGGTGGCTATGATAGGTCAGAACCAGTTATTGGTGGCTAGTTGACCCAGGCAGGGATAGTGAGGACAGTTCCTTGCAGTTACCAAAACACATTTCATTTTTGGGACACACCTTTTTCACTCAACCCAGGCAGACATTGACTGCTTTAAACACATTTGGTGAAACAGAGAAACAAATTGAGGAAAAAGTGTACCCTGAAAGATTTGGTTTCTGTTAAGTTCTTCTGACAGTGCATGTCAGACCCCGTCCTTCTCTAGTTCCTCTAAATTTGTGTAGCTTATTTGTATAATTTGTAACAGGGATATTACAATTCACAATTAAAGGAACCATTAGGAGGAGATGTGTTGCAAGTAGGAAAACCAGGATACATTTTTGGATGATTTCTGTTGAAATTTGTGTAATTTGTGTGCGAGTGTTTGTGTAAAAATGGGAAGTGCTATTTCCATATCCTCTCAGAGCCCTCTAAGGAGGATATTGGTTGACTTGTCTACTTTTTGTTATGAACCTATGACTAAGAAGAAGATTGTTGTTTATTATTGTTAATATTATTTGTAATATAGCATGGCCCATGTATGTATTAGACTCAGAAGAGAGGTGAACTTTGAATGGGTCACGCAATTATTATACCATTTTGCAATTAGAATTTTTTTGTCAAAGACCCAGAAATTGGGATGAAATACCCTATGTATGACTTTTTATGTTATTACACAATCAAGATTTCTCCAAAGAGGGAGTTAAGCTTATGGTGCAAAGGAAAAAAAACAAAAACAAAAAACCTAAGTCAAAGGAAGAACTTCTGCCAGATACTGATAAAGACGTTGAGAGGGGAGAAAGCATATTATTAACTACTTTAAATCCCAAAGCCTCTCTATTTCTAACAGGATTCCCACCTCTAGCTGTACCTCCAACACTAACTATACCCCAATGGGTACCTTCAACTGTTGATGGAGTGGCCAGGACATTAGATTGCTCATCACTGCCTCAATATGAAGGTGTGTCTAAAAGAGTATCTCCTTTTAAGACTTGTCAGGGCACCCATTTTGGTCAGGGAGACACAATTTAGTGGGGTGGGGCAATTTCTATTGAGCCAGTAACTTTCAGGAGGATTAAATGCTCAAGATCAGCCAGTTGGATACTTCTAAACTTATACTCCGTTTTCAACCTTGGATTTATTGAATGGTAAAAACTCAATCCCTTCTTCAATGATCTCATCAAATATATGGAACTCTACTACTATTGTTGCCACCCATCACCCTATTTGAGTTGATATACAAACACTACTTAATACAGTGTTAACTGTTATGGAAAGGTCTTATTTTAGAAAATGCTAATGAATAGTCTTAGATTCTTCACCAGGCTGAACCCCAGAGTACTATGGACCCTACTGAGGTGGTCTCACTAATGGAACCTAATTGGAACTCAAATGAAACCACAGAGAGATTTTGACTGGATCATCATCTTAAGTGTGCCCTGGGTGGACTCAGAAATGGTATGCCTAAGCCAAAAAATTTAAACAAAATACAGGTATTACAGCAAGGGGAAATTGAAAACCCCTCATCTTGGCTAGAGAGAATATATAAACTTATAGAAAATCATGGGCTTAGACACACAAATGGTGTGTCATGGTCATCATGACATTTATGGGACAGAGAACCACAATATCAGGCACAAATTACAAAAGATAGAAGAAGCTGTGTGAATGAACCCCTCCTAGCTAGTACATATAACTTATAAGGTGTACAATGACCAGTAGGTTAAAAAAAAAGGCTATACAAACTACCAGCTTTGTTCAAGGTATCTAAAGCCAAGGGGGAAAAAGTGAAAGGAGACTCCCTAAAAAGTATCAATGATCATATTGTAATGAAGGAGGACTCTGGAAGAAAGATTGCCCCAAATTCTTAAACAAGAAAGACTGGCTAAACAGCAAGTTGGAACTAAAAATTCCAGAAATTGGCAATGCCTCTGAGGAAGACTGAGGAGCCTCAGGGGCTCCCATAGCCTTTTCAGCTCTGATTACCTTTCCCCACCACAGCCCCCGGAACAATTGACAGAGGGAGATAAATTGATTGACTTTTTGATACTGAGACAACACGCTCAGTCCTGATAATCCCCCTTGCAAAGAAATGCAGTCAAACTAAACCCATTATAAGGGATAAATGGAAAACCCTAAGAACAGGCTTTATTGAAGCCTCTGGAATGTTTTTTGGGTGATCTACATTTGACCCAGTTTTCTTTATGTGCCAGAATATCCCCAATCCCACTCTTAGGGGGAGACTTGTTATGCAAGCTAAATGATCAAGTGACCTTCTTTCCAGAAAAAACAGCAGATGCAAGTACATGTCCCACCGGAACAAGCACTTCACTTCCAGATAATGCTGATCAGACAGAATTTGCCTAAGGGCGAGTCAGTGCCCACCAAGGTACTCACATTCATAGACTCAGTTTTATGGGTTAAGAGGGCACCAAAAATGCTCTATTAGTCAATATTCTTCAAAAGGAAAAAGCCCAGTTCCTGCCCTTAAAAAATACCCCTTGTGGCGAGAAGCACTTGAGGGAATCCAAACTGTGCTCCAAAATTTCCTACAATATAAACTAACCCAGCCTCACTAGTCACCTTAAAATACCCCATCTGGCCAGTAAAAATGCCTTGATCGAAGGAACACAATTTCATTCAGGATTTGCATGCTATTCATGAGATTGTCCAAAACATTCACCCTATTGTGCATAACTCCTACATCCTCTTGAACACCTTACCAGCTGAATGCAAATGGTTGTTGTTTTGGATCTAAAAGATGTTTTTTTGTGTGTGTCCCACTTGAAGAAATGTCTTATTCAGTCAATCGATCAATCAATCAATAAAATCTCAATTACTTTTTGTCTTTGAATGGACTGATTCTCAGTCAAAGGCTACCCTTTAATATTATTAGACTGCACTTCCAAAAGGATTGAAAAAACTTTCCCACAATTTTGGGGGAAATATTAGCTAAAGTCTTATGGGTGCTATAGTTAACTCAAGGGGTCTTATTACAGTATATAGATGATTTGCTGATTGCCAGCCTAACCTATAAACTCCGCTTAAGAAATACTATCCAAACCCTTAAGCATTTGGCTAAATGTGGTCACAATGTATTATTTAACAAAGCACAAATCTGTAAAAAGCAAGTTGTTTATTTAGGGTTCCAGCTACATCAAGGTCAAGAGAGCTTAATGACTGATTGGAAAAAGGCCAGTTTGAGCCTCCAATTTCCTAAAACATGTAAGCAGCTATATGGGTTTTTGGGAATGGCAGGCTATTGCAGAATATGAATCTCTAACTTTGGGCTCATTGATAAACCCTTATATGAGACCCTAATAGGAACAAGTCTTGAGACTCTACCATGAACAATGAAAGGCCAAATTGCATTTGACATTCTCAAGACCTGACTTGTAACTGCCTCATCCCTAGGATTACCAAACTTAAGAAAAAAAAAATCAAACTTTATGTGCACAAGTGACAGGGAGTCAGCTTAGGAGTCCTAATTCAATTGTTGGGAGAAGATCCTCAGCCAGCAGTTTATTTTGCAAAGCAGATGGAACACATAAACAAGGAATGCATCCCCCCCTCCCACATCTCTCCAAGCAGTAACAGCTACTCAATATGCTAAAGGAATCCAAAAAGTCTGTGCTCAGGAACCTGGTCACTGTATGCGTGACACATCCAGTTGTAACTTTCCTGGAACAAAAAGGTAGATATTGGTTAACTCCTAGGAGGATGGGTAAATTATCCTCTCAGATGACCCTAATGTGACACTCCTAGCCTCCTCTAGTCTACACCCTGCTACCCTGTTGCCTGTAGATCCTGTATCTCAAAGCTTACACATGACTGTGTGGAAGATCTTGATACTGTTTTTTCCAGCCAACCACATCTAGTCAATCAGCCAATTAATCATGCAGACTAGGAACTATTCACAGGTGGAAATAGCTTCATGGACCATGGAAAACACTGTGCTGGATATGATATAGTGATTCAATGAGAAGTCATTGAGTCAAATCCTTTCCAGCAGGTACATCTGCTCTAAAAACTGAGTTAATAGGTCTCATCGAAGCCCTTGAACCTTCAGAAGAGAATAATTAATATTTACATGGGCTCAAAAGTATACATTCCTGATTGTCCATGCTCAGGGGTGATATGGAAATAAAGGGAGCTTCTTACATCTGACAACAAAGACTTGAAACCCCATTATGAAATTCACAAACTTTTAGAGCCATTCTCAAACCTGGGAAAATAGCTGTTATACACTGCATAGGGTATCCAGAAGGAATAGAGCTCAAGGCAATAATCTGACTGACCAGGCTGCCAAACAAACCACAAGCAGGATCATAACTTCAGTTTCACTAATGCCAAATAATGATTTAACTACTTTTATCCCTGAATATTCTGAGGAAGATGAATAGAAACCTCAAGACTGGCATTTTAAAGAATTATATACTTCCTTACAATGAAAAATAAATGCTCATGATATGATTTTACTGCCAAAATTAGTTGTATGTACTATAATTGTCTATATTTACCAAGACTCATGTTATGGGTGGGATGCACTGATTGAATTTGTTAAGCTGTAACTCAGAGGACCAGGATTATAATAAACAATAAGGGAGGTAACTCAGAGATGTCCCCTTTGTACCATAAATGATCCAAAAATGGAAAAACTTGCAAAACTACATGGGATTCAGTATCAGAGGTCATATTGCTTTGAAAATTGGCAGGTACACTTCACTCAAATGCCTAGGGCTGCTAGAAATATAAAATACTTGTTAGTATTTGCATATACCTTTTCCACTTGGTTTGAAGCATATCCAACTAGAACTAAGAAGACCTCAGAAGAGGCGTGGGACTTACTAAAATGTGTCATTCCTGATTTGGATTACCTGATTTCATATAGTGATAATGGCCAGGCCTTTGTTTCATAGATAATATAATCTGTGAGTAAAGCCTTACAAATATAATGTAAACCATATGCTGCCTGGAGGCTCCAGTCAACAGGTGAGACAGAAAAAAAAGAACTATACTTTAAAGAAAACCTTAGCTAAAGTATGTCAATAGACTGGTCCAACATGGGAAAAGACCCTGCCTGTTGCCCTCTGTATAAGCAGGCCCTTAGAAGCAGCCTGAAATTGAGCCGTTATGAAATTATGCATTGGAGAACTCTCAGACTTTAGTAAAAGGGTATTTCCCCTGTATCTACATGAAAATCATACAAAACAATATGTACAACAGCTTAGTAAAATTTTGACATCTATACATGAGTTTACCTTTTCCAGGAAGAAGCCATTCCCTGAGGAGCCACTGCATTTTTTTTCCAGTGAGGAGACCAGGTCCTACTAAAAACTTGAAAGAGCCAATGACCAGAAGATCAGTTAACTGAAAAATGGACAGGTCCTTATGATGTGCTGTTGACCCGGCACACTTCTCTAAAACTTGCAGGTATCAAACTATGGATTCATAACACCTATGTTAAGAAGGCACTTCCAGATGACTTTTTTCCAGACTCACAGCCTTCTGAGTGGATGGCAACTCCCATAGAAAATCTTAAGTATTATTTACAAAACAAAAATAGTCATGAATCTTTTTACTATTACTCTATTTCTTCTACTATTTTATAATGCTGAATCATATTCACTCCAATCTATTTGCAGATTGGGCCCTTAAGGTCTCAGAAGTCCATCACCAAAGTAATAGCTGGGTATGTGGAGAAATCCCTGCTCTCCACCATCAGCATACCCCCCTGGAAAATTCAGACAGCTAATCAAACTGTACAGCAAAGTTTTTATAATTGGTACAGTAAACTGTAAAAATGAATTTTCCTTTCTTTTAACAAGAAATGTTTTCTCCCTTTCTATGAACAAAAAAAACTATTTAAGTGTTTGTAACAAAAACCAAAATAATGAAACATGTATTTGCCCTAGTGGAAGAAAAGGTAAATGACATCCCAGGTGTAGGATTTGCAATATATGATGTAATTGGGTGTCTAAATGCTTTGCAAGTCCAATTTCGTGAAGTAGCCCCCTTAAGTATTGAAAGGTTAAATAGTACTCCGAGATCCACAATGAGATGGACCCTCCTCTCCAACAAATGTGTAATTCAGCCATCACCTTGACTGATTGTATGAGGTTGGGATGGCAAAATCATTCTTTAAAAGCTGGAGCATACCCCACCCCATGAGGATGGCTGTGGACTTGTGGAAATAATGAATAGCCCTATCTTCTTTATTATTGGACTGGACAGTGTACTTTAGGATACCTATATCCCCCAAGTTGAGTGGTTTCTTACTTACCAGTGATTCTTAATAATTGGGATATTGTTAAAGGTAGACAGTGGATGAAGAGCGCTACTTGCTGGTTTTATCCTTTAGCTATATTTATCCAAGGACCCATCTCTATCAATGTAGAATTATAAGAAGAGGTCCTGGCCAAACATGCAGTAGCTATGTTTCATCAAACCCAGCAAGCATTCACCTTCCTAAATGATGAAACCACAAAAATTTGAAAAGTAGTCCTCCATATCAGTAGTCCTGATATATTGACTGCAGCCAAAGGAAGGGCCTGTGTTCATTAAAATATAATGTGTCTATATTCCAAATTATTAAAAATATATAACTGAAGCCATAAAAGATTTAAACAAGCACATCGCTGCTATAGATGTCCTAGCCTTAGACCTTTTTTAGCAGTTGGCTAAGTTTGATTCTTTCTAAATGGAAGTATGGCTTATTGAGCATTGCTATACTTCTTGTCCTTTCTTTTGTTTTTTGTTTGACCTTTTGTATATGTCAAATGGGAGCCTGTGCTATTCACACTAGCTTGCAGATGTCCTTGCTATTCATCCCAAGAGGAACTCAAGAAACAAAGTTCTCCTACCCCATCGGAGTCATTCATTCCAAAATTGCTACATTGTCCCTGGTCAGCAGTAAGTAGTCACAGAAGAAATAACTGTCATCCCTTCTTCCATTGAAATAGAATGATGACTTGACAGTGGGGGTTGGAAGGAGGACCGAATCACTGTGCTGACTGATCTTCTTCCTCTTAATTGCCTTTCTCCCCTCCAGAATAATCTGTTAATTCAAACAAGGGACCTGATGGGCAAAACATCTTATTCTTGGGACAAAAACTACTCTTTCAAGCAATAACAACTGCCCTGATGCCATTAAGACCCACATGATTCACCCCAAGACAATGATCAACCAGACATTGCTGCTCAGATGTACACCCTTCGATCTTTGTTCTGTGCTTTCCTTATATAAACTCAGAAGTATTATCAACACCTTGGAGACACTTCTTGAGAAATTAGCCCACTGTCTTCCTCGTGTTGGCCTTACTGAAATAAATTCCTTTCTTGTGTCACTACTCAGCTCTCTGCCTATGGATTTTGTCAGTAGCAAGTGGTTGAACCTGGTCTGTTGGGACTCCCAGAGATGGGCATTCTTATGCCTTAGTCCCTTGTAACAATACTAAGAAATAAAAAGTCAAAAGACAAAAGGGCATTATAAGTAAAAGAAATAATGATGCCCAAGATTATTTTTGTGAATAGTAAATAGCCTGCTTTAAGTCTAGCTGGTTCCCAGTTCTATATGTAAGGAGCTTGGGAGTCACCACTCTGACCTAACAACATATAAAATGCTGAACGCACTGAAATATTAAAAACTCCTCATGAATCTATAAAGTATATTAGGACACAGAGCAAGTCACTCTAAGATTGGAGAGACAGGCAAATTCAGGTAGTCATGCCTTACTGGAACAGATTCACAAGTGGAAACCTCTTCAGGAACTACTACAATGGTGGGAAAACCTGAACGGTAATTTTTGAGTTATTGGAGGCTCACTGTGAAAAAGACCAAGAGTTAAAAATCCCAGGGGGGAACAGTCATAGGGGACCCACACAATATTCTGATGTTTATCTCCAAGAACTTAAACAGGTTCCTTACAACAGTAAATATAAGAGAAAAACTCCCTCAGTCTTCTGACAGGGGGAAGAAAAAAGGACCCGTTAGAAAATATGCCAAAGCACCCTTTTCTTAAAAGGGCCTGCCTCAAGGGGAACTATTTAAACAAAGCCTATACTGCTGGGGTAATATCACATTCGAACAGAACTGAGGGAAGAAAAATACTCAATTCCAGCTCACAATAGCCATCCTTTACCACCTAAGGTGTGTGTGTGTGTGTGGGGGGGGGGGGGGGGATGGAATGTGAGAATACTTATGAAGTTCACAGTCGAGAGACAGGCTCACTAAAAGACTGAGACCTAAATAAAGGACTATAGAATACATCCTCTTTCTCACACCTCACCATCATATTTATAAATACGTGTTTATAGAAGTTCTCTTTACCTGGTACATTATCTCCTGATCTCAAGAAAAAAAAAATTACAACGCATGCCAGGAGGTAAAGACACAATTTGAAGAAACAGATCAAGCATCAGAACCAAACATGTCAGCGATGTTCAGTGACCAGACTAGGAATTTAAAACAACTATGATTAATATACTAAGTACTTTAATGAATAAAGTACATAGTATGCAAGAATAAATAGGATATACAAGCAAAGAAATGGAAACCAAATTAAAGAACCAGAAAGAAATGCTAGAAATAAATAATACTATGAAGAAATATATATTTAGTCTTTGCCCTGCTTCTAGCACAGAGCACCTAAATGCCTTGAAATTTCCTGTGAGCCACTCTAGTAAATTAATTGAACCCAATGAGGGGTGCCATAGACTCTGGGTCTAAAGTTCTCTCTTGCTTCGCAAGAGAGCAGGACACAGGATGAAAACTGAGATATGGCTAATGTCCGGGAAAAGACAAGAGCCCCGAATAAGGGTCCTTGCCCATATTTATTCAGATCAGAAAGCTTACAAACATCATGGGTGTGCACAAAGAGGCAAAGAAACTGGGAATATTAACTTGGGGACGTGAAGGAAAAGGGGGTTTTGAAGATATATGGTGTTTGAGGTTTGGGTCAATATAAAACAAAATCCTGGCTCCAGGCAGATGGGCAGATGGTTGTTAATGGTAGACAGAAGGCACCTGTCTGTTTATTTTAGCTAGCCTAGGGGATAAGACAGATAGGGGAAATAACTTCAGGGTTAACAAGGCACCTTTTCTTTTGTTAACCCTCTCATCTCTGGGCTGCTTCACCTGTAGCACAATGGTCAATTTACCTGTTATAGTTCAATTTGCCTGTTTGCCTAACTTGATCTTTTCCTCCTGTGAAGGCAGCTTTCTGCTATAGTACTAAATTGGGGGGGGGGAGCTTCCGCCCTGAATTCCTAGTCTTGTTTATTTCTTATACCTGTGTTCTATACTAGTGCCTTTGCACCTCCCTATTCTGGGGACTTTATAAGTTTATTCCCCACAGAGGGGGTCATGGGAATCTTTGATTTACAGTGATTTTGTCAGAAGCACAAGGAACAAACTGGATTTGCTACTGGCATCTGAAACGGAGGGCAGTTGTTTAGGACTGAGCCTATAGCTTGTGTAATCTGATGCTATCTCTGGATAGGTAGTGTCAGAATTTAGTTTAATCATAGGATATCCAGCTGGTGTTGGAACATTGCTTGACTATGTGGAGAAGCACTGTCTGACACACACATTGGAATTAGTGACTGATGAGGGAAACAAAGGCAAGAAAAATGTAGTTTAAATTAAATCCCCTACAGCCTGCAGCCCACTGATAGATAACAGAGACCTGCATGTGACTCCTCAAGAAGTTTATGACTGCCTTAATGCCTTAATCTACATGTCCTTAAAAACTAAAAGCAACCTTATCTTGACAATAGCTAAATTTTCAGGTTCCTGTGACACCCTGTTTTCAGCGTCCAGAAATTCCTTGGAAACTCTATCTTTATCTCCCCTTCCTTCACAAACTTAAAAGTATATAATCAGTAGTTCATCACAATCCCAGTGCCCATGGGTCCTATCCCCATGCTTTAATAAAATCACCTCTTTACACCAAAGATGTCTCAAGAATTATTTCTTAGACATTTGCTCATGGACCCTACTCCAAATTTCATCATTTTCATGACCAACATGGAGCTTTGAAACTTTTCATCTGGACTTGGAGCCTTGGTGCATACTTGGTGAGTATTTTCTCTTTTCTTCCATTAATCTCATTTCAGGGGCTTTACAAGGAGTATAGCCTTATCGGAACACTTTCATGTTGATTGCTCAGACTGTAATCCTCTAGCCCATGTTTACTCTGTGGGGAGAAGAAAGCTTGCCTTTTGGCTGAAAGTTAGCACCTTGGCTGGAATGGTAATAATACCCAGAAATTTAATGCCCTCTCTTTATTCCTGTCCTTATACAAAGTTGTCTGTCTTAGACAAGGGACAGCCACCTGAAGGACTAGCTCGGCTACCAATCTTAAGACTCCCATGCGAGGTTTCCCTTTTTGGTCTAATGTGATCCCCTCCACATCTTTGATCTAGCCACTTCTGGCTGTGGTAAATCCACTGGGAGGTAGTTGAAACCAGCACTCCATTGAATTAAAATCAAACCAGGGGCATTAATACATTATTCCAACTGTATGATATTCTAGAAAAGACAAAAACATCTAGATAATAAAAAGATCAGTGGGTTTCTGGGACTAAAAGAGTGGAAAAATGAATAGGTGGAGCACTGTAATTTTAGACAGTGATACTATTCAATATGATACTGTAATGATAGATACATGACATTATGCATTTGCCAAGACTCATAGAACTACACACTGTGGAGATGAAATTCTAATGTAAACTTTAAGTTTTTCTTTAAAAAAAACAACAAATATTTATTGATCATTTATTAGGTGCCATGTACTGTTCTGGATATGCGTGGCCCCCACCCCCCACCACCCTTAAAAAAAAAAAACAAGATAAAGCCAGATAATGCAAATTCTAAGGGAAAGAAAAGGGGCAGTTGGGGAAGAAAGACTGAGGGAACTAAGAGGCCTCAGGTGATGGGTTTCTGCCTTAGGCCTCTTCTTTGGCCTTCTCACCAAAATCCTCCTTCTCTCTTTGGCATCCTAGTACTGTTGGTAGACAGAGACAAAGCTGTTCATTTTGCTCTCAGCCTTGGTGAACTCCATCTTATCCATGCCCTTATCTCTGTACCAGTGGGAGAAGGCTCTGAAGCAGAACATGGTCACGAACTGCTCTGAGATAGGCTTGAAGATCTCCTGGATGGCCATTCTATTGTTAGTGAAGGTGTTTGCTATCTTGAATCCACTGAGCAGGATGTCACAGACAGCCAAATTGGTGTTGTTGGGGATTAATTTCACAAAGTAGCTGCTATTTTTGTTTTGCATGTTGAACATCAACTCATCCACCTCCTTCATGGACACACATCAATGGAAGACAGCAGCCTTGGTGAAATACCAACCATGGTGGGGGTCACAGGCAGCCATCATGTTCTTGACATTGAAGATCTGCTGGTTCAATTCAGGCACAGTGATAATCCAATACTGCTGGCTTCTATGACTGGTTAGAGTGGCAAAGCCAGGCATGAAGAAGTGGAGACACAAGAAAGGAACCATATTGACTGCCAGCTTGTGAGGATCAGCACTAAACTGGTCAGGGAAGCAGAGGAAGGTGGCAATGCCCCTTATGGTGGGTGAGAGGAGGTGACTCAGGTCCCCACAGGTCCGCCTTGGTCAGCTTGAGGGTGCAGATGCAGATGTCATAAATGGTCTCGTTGTCAATGCAGTAGGTCTCATCTGTGTACTCTACCAATTGATGGACCAAAGGAGTGGTGTTGTGGGGCTCAACTACAGTGTTGACACTTTTGGTGAGGGTACCACACTGAAAATGTTTATAATGTGGTTGAGATATCCTTTGCATATCTTGCTGATAAGCAAGGTGCCCAGGCCAGGGTCTGTGCCCCTTCTACGAGAGTGAGTCAGCTTGAAGTCCTTCAGACTTCAAAATTATAGTATATGTTCTTGTTTGATAATTAGAACAAAAGAAATAGACAATAGGACAATCAATTGACATTTCTGGGGTTAAAAAGGGAAGATTTAAAAAAATGTTTATATTTTTATTTTTTAGAGAGAGAGGTGGAGAGAAAGGGAGACAGAGAATCCCAAGCAGGCTTCATGTTGCCAGTACCAAGCCCAATGTGGGGCTTGATCTCATGAAAAATGAGATCATAACCTGAGTTAAAATCAAGAGTCAGACACATAACTGACAGCCACCCAGGCACCCCAAAACAGGAAATACTTTTATAAACAGACCGGTGAAAGTATCTCTTTGTGGATGGGTAGAAAGAAAATAAATCATATAAAAGAGAGAATAGAAGGAAAGAAAAGGAGAGTCTATAAAGCTAGTTAGGAATGTTTGCTTCCAGCTTGTTTCAGGCACATTTATAACACTTAAGGACATAACAGCCTAGTAAATAGAATTGCTTTCTTCTTCAGTCTTATAGACTATTTAGCATGTTGCAAAATTTCTGTGGCTTTTGATCTTTCTCCCTAATGTTCTGATAAAATAAAAGGGAGGGTGAAGTTGTGGGACTTGAATTTATAGATGGGCCACACATTCTAATCCATCTGCTTCTGACCAAAATTTAAGCTCATCTTAGCTAGGTTGTTCTTATTAAACGTATCCAGTAAATTCTTGCAGTGAGTTCAAAGCAATTAAACCTCCAGATGCAAATGCAGTATAAACATACAAATGAAATAATGGTGAGTCAGTTATAATATTTACTCTGGCTACATTGTCCTAAGGACAGAAATACATTTCAGTTTCAGAATAATAGAAAACTATATATGGTAATTACATGAATATATTCCGTCAAATAAGTGTTCATTAAGAAATGTTCAGATTAATATCAGAGATAACAATTTAAAGTTATAAATGTTTTTACAATATAGAGGACAGCAGAGAATCTCTTGCTACAGAGATCAAGGGACTAAGGAACAGTCAGGAGGAGCTGAAAAACGCTTTTAACAAGATGCAAAATAAATGGAAACGACGACGGCTCGGATTGAAGAGGCAGAGGAGAGAATAGGTGAACTAGAAGATAAAATTATGGAAAAAGAGGAAGCTGAGAAAAAGAGAGATAAAAAAATCCAGGAGTATGAGGGGAAAATTAGAGAACTAAGTGATACACTGAAAAGAAATAATCTACGTATAATTGGTATCCCACAGGAGGAGAGAGAGGGAAAGGTGCTGAAGGTGTACTTGAAGAAATCATAGCTGAGAACTTCCCTGAACTGGGGAAGGGAAAAGGCATTGAAATACAAGAGGTACAGAGAACTCCCTTCAGACATAACTTGAATCGATCTTCTGCACGACATATCATAGTGAAACTGGCAAAATACAAGGATAAAGAGAAAATTCTGAAAGCAGCAAGGGATAAACGTGCCCTCACATATGAAAGGAAGACCTATAAGACTCGTGACTGATCTCTCTTTTGAAACGTGGCAGGCCAGAAAGGATTGGCACGAGATCTTCAATGTATTGAACAGGAAAAAAAAATGCAACCGAGAATCCATTATCCAGCAAGTCTGTCATTTAGAATAGGAGAGATAAAGGTCTTCCCAAACAAACAAAAACTGAAGGAATTTGTCACCACTAAACCAGCCCTACAAGAGATCCTAAGGGGGATCCTGTGAGACAAAGTACCAGAGACATCGCTACAAGCATAAAACATACAGACATCACAATGACTCTAAACCCATATCTTTCTATAATAACACTGAATGTAAATGGATTAAATGCGCCAACCAAAAGACATAGACTATCAGAATGGATAAAAAAACAAGACCCATCTATTTGCTGTCTACAAGAGACTCATTTTAGACCTGAGGACACCTTTAGATTGAGAATGAGGGGATGGAGAATTATTTATCATGCTACTGGAAGCCAAAAGAAAGCTGGAGTAGCCATACTTATCTCAGACAAACTAGACTTTAAATTAAAGGCTGTAACAAGAGATGAAGAAGGGCATTATATAATAATCACAGGGTCTATCCATCAGGAAGAGCTAACAATTATAAATGTCTATGCACCGAATACTGGAGCCCCCAAATATATAAAACAATTACTCATAAACATAAGCAACCTTATTGATAAGAATGTGGTCATTGCAGGGGACTTTAACACTCCACTTACAGAAATGAATAGATCATCTAGACACAGGGTCAATAAAGAAACAAGGGCCCTGAATGATACATCGGGTCAGATGGACTTGACAGATATATTTAGATCTCTGCATCCCAAAGCAACAGAATATACTTTCTTCTCGAGGGCACATGGAAAATTCTCCAAGATAGATCATATACTGGTTCACAAAACAGCCCTTCATAAGTATACAAGAATTGAAATTATGCCATGCATACTTTCAGACCACAATGGTATGAAGCTTGAAATCAACCACAGGAAAAAGTCTGGAAAACCTCCAAAAGCATGCAGGTTAAAGAACACCCTACTAAAGAATGAGTGGGTCAACCGGGCAATTAGAGAAGAAATTAAAAAATATATGGAAACAAACGAAAATGAAAACACAACAATCCAAATGCTTTGGGATGCAGCGAAGGCAGTCCTGAGAGGAAAATACATTGCAATCCAGGCCTATGTCAAGAAACAAGAAAAATCCCAAATACAAAATCTAACAGCACACCTAAAGGAAATAGAAGCAGAACAGCAAATGAAGCCTAAACCCAGCAGAAGAAGAGAAATAATAAAGATCAGAGCAGAAATAAACAATATAGAATCTAAAAAAACTGTAGAGCAGATCAACGAAACCAAGAGTTGGTTTTTTGAAAAAATAAACAAAATTGACAAACCTCTAGCTAGGCTTCTCAAAAAAAAAAAGGGGAGATGACCCAAATAGATAAAATCATGAATGAAAATGGGATTATTACAACCAATCCCTTAGAGATACAAACAATTATCAGGGAATACTATGAAAAATTATATGCCAACAAATTGGACAACCTGGAAGAAATGGACAAATTCCTAAACACCCACACTCTTCCAAAACTCAATCAGGAGGAAATAGAAAGCTTGAACAGACCCATAACCAGTGAAGAAATTGAATCTGTTATCAAAAATCTCCCAACAAATAAGAGTCCAGGACCAGATGGCTTCCCAGGGGAGTTCTACCAGACGTTTAAAGCAGAGATAATACCTATCCTTCTCAAACTATTCCAAGAAAAAGAAAGGGAAGGAGGGGCGCCTGGGTGGCTTGGTCGGCTGAGCGTCCGACTTCGGCTCAGGTAATGATCTCACGGTCCGTGAGTTCGAGCCCCGCATCGGGCTCTGTGCTGACAGCTCAGAGCCTGGATCCTGCTTCCGATTCTGTGTCTCCCTCTCTCTCTGACCCTCGCCCATTCATGCTCTGTCTCTCTCTGTCTCAAAAATAAATAAAGGTTAAAAAAAACTAAAAAAGAATGATTCACCATGATCAAGTGGGATTCATTCCTGGGATGCAGGGCTGGGTCAACATTCGCAAATCAATCAACGTGATACATCACATGAATAAAAGAAAGATAAGAACCATATGATCCTGTCAATCGAGGCAGAAAAGACCTTTGACAAAATATAGCACCCTTTCTTAATAAAAACGCTTGAGAAAGTCAGGATAGAAGGAACATACTTAAACATCATCAAAGCCATGTATGAAAAGCCCACAGCTAACATCATCCTCAATGGGGAGAAACTGAGAGTTTCTCCCTGAGATCAGGAACATGACAGGGATGCCCACTCTCATCGTTGTTGTTTCACATAGTGTTGGAAGTTCTAGCATCAGCGATCAGACAACAAAAGGAAATCAAAGGCATCCAAATTGGCAAAGATGAAGTCAAGCTTTCACTTTTTGCAGATGACATGATATTATACATGGAAAATCCGATAGTCTCCACCAAAGTCTGCTAGAACTGATACATGAATTCAGCAAAGTTGCAGGATACAAAATTAATGTACAGAAATCAGTTGCATTCTTATACACTAACAATGAAGCAACAGAAAGACAAATAAAGAAACTGATCCCATTCACAATTGCACCAAGAAGCATAAAATACCTAGGAATAAACCTAACCAAAGATGTAACAGATCTGTATGCTGAAACTATAGAAAGCTTATTAAGGCAATTGAAAAAGATATAAAGAAATGGAAAGACATTCCCTGCTCATGGATTGGAAGAAAAAATATTGTCAAAATGTCAATACTACCCAAAGTTACTACACATTCGATGCAATCCCAATCAAAATTGCACCAGCATTCTTCTCGAAACTAGAACAAGCAATTCTAAAATTCATATGGAACCACAAAAGGCCCCGAATAGCCAAAGTAATTTTGAAGAAGAAGACCAAAGCAGGAGGCATCACAATCCCAGACTTTAGCCTCTACTACAAAGCTGTCATCATCAAGATAGCATTGTAATGGCACAAAAACAGACACATAGACCAATGGAATAGAATAGAAACCCCAGAAATAGACCCACAAACGTATGGCCAACTCATCTTTGACAAAGCAGGGAAGAACACCAATGGAAAAAAGACAGTCTCTTTAACAAATGGTGCTGGGAGAACTGGACAGCAACATGCAGAAGGTTGAAACTAGACCACTTTCTCACACCATTCGCAAAAACAAACTCAAAACGGATAAAGGACCTGAATGTGAGACAGGAAGCCATCAAAACCCTAGAGGAGAAAGCAGGAAAAGACCTCTCTGACCTCAGCCGTAGCAATCTCTTACTCGACACATCCCCAAAGGCAAGGGAATTAAAAGCAAAAATGAATTACTGGGACCTTATGAAGAAAAAAAAAATGCTTCTGCACAGCAAAGGAAACAACCAACAAAACTAAAAGGCAACCAACGGAATGGGAAAAGATATTTGCAAATGACATATCGGACAAAGGGCTAGTATCCAAAATCTATAAAGAGCTCACCCAACTCCACACCTGAAAAACAGATAACCCAGTGAAGAAATGGGCAGAAAACATGAATAGACACTTCTCTAAAGAAGACATCCGGATGGCCAACAGGCACATGAAAAGATGCTCAACGTCGCTCCTTATCAGGGAAATACTAATCAAAACCACACTCAGATGTCACCTCATGCCAGAGTGGCCAAAATGAACAAATCAGGAGACTATAGATGCTGGAGAGGATGTGGAGAAAAGGGAACCCTCTTGCACTGTTGGTTCGAATGCAAATTGGTGCAGCCACTCTGGAAAGCAGTGTGGAGGTTCCTCAGAAAATTAAAATAGACCTACCCTATGACCTAGCAATAGCACTGCTAGGAATTTACCCAAGGGATACAGGAGTACTGATGCATAGGGGCACTTGTACCCCAATGTTTATAGCAGCACTCTCAACAATAACCAAATTATGGAAAGAGCCTAAATGTCCATCAACTGATGAATGGATAAAGAAATTGTGGTTTCAATACACAATGGAGTACTACATGGCAATGAGAAAGAACGAAATATGGCCCTTTGTAGCAACGTGGATGGAACTGGAGAGTGTGATGCTAAGTGAAATAAGCCATACAGAGAAAGACAGATACCATATGGTTTCATTCTTATGTGGATCCTGAGAAACGTAACAGAAACCCATGGGGGAGGGGAAGGAAAAAAAAAAAAAGAGGTTAGAGTGGGAGAGAGCCAAAGCATAAGAGACTCTTAAAAACTGAGAACAAACTGAGGGTTGATGGGGGGTGGGAGGGAGGAGAGAGTGGGTGATGGGTATTGAGGAGGGCACCTTTTGGGATGAGCACTGGGTGTTGTATGGAAACCGATTTGACAATAAATTTCATATATTGAAAATTAAAAAAAAATAAAGTTATAAATGTTTACCTCAAAACCCCCAACATTTCATTGTCTCAATTATTTCTTAATATATATTAATTCTAAATAAAAATATATACACGTATGCTTTTAAACACAAATCAGTGCAGCCATCATTAATCATTATAGTCTGTTTTAAGTGTGTCTCTTAGTCTGTATTAAATTACTCTGTATGTACAAGACATTGTGCTAGGTTATTTGGTCATACACAAAACTTTAAGCCAACGGTACATGTTCTTCAATGTTTCATAATGTAATTTTAACATTATAAAGATGAGAACATACAGGAAAAAATAAAATAACAAATATTGTGAAGTAAAGGTTGTGTTAAGTTGTAAGGCTTGAGTGGCACCACAAAGTCCAGATTTCCCTCAAAACGAGCCCAGAGGCCTAAATTTCTACCAGAAAAATTACTCTTTAAAATAAGCATTGATTCCAAAAGAGCTTTATACCCCCACTATGCACTTATTAGAATGGCCAGAATCCACAGCATTGATGGCCCAAGTGTTAGCAAGGATGTGGAGCAGTAAGAACACTCATATATTATCAGTGAGAATGCAAAATGGTGCAGCCACTTTGGAACACAGTTTCGCAGGTTCTTCCAAAACTACATGTACTCTTACTATATGACACAACAGTCACACTCATTAGTATTTACCCAAATGAATTAAAAACTTATTTACATGCAAAATCCTATACATGGATGTTTATAGCAGCTTCATTCATTATTGCCACAACTTGGTACAACCAAGATGTCTTTCAGTAGGTGAATGAATAAATAAACTGTTATATCCAGACAATGGAGTATTATTCAATGCTAAACAGAAATGAGCTCACAAGTCATAAAAAGATTGGAAAAACAGGGGCAATGGGGTGGCCCAGTCGGTTAAGCGTCTGACTTCGGCTCAGGTCATGATCTTGCAGTTCCTGAGTTCTAGCCCCCCATCAGGCTCTGTGCTGACAGCTCAGAGCCTGGAGCCTGTTTCAGATTCTGTGTCTCCCTGTCTCTCTGCTTTTCCCCTGATCACACCGTGTCTCTCTCTCTCTCTCTCTCTCTCTCTCTCTCTCTCTCAAGAATAAATTAACATTAAAAAATTTTTTTAACAAGATTGGAAAAACCTTAAATGCATATTACTAGGTGAATAAGGTCAACTTGAAAATACTACACACTATATGATTTCAACTATATGACTTTCTGAAAAGGGCAAAGCTATTGAAACAGTAAAAACATCAGTGATTGCCAGTGATTGAGAAAGGGAGGGATGAATACGAAAAACACAGGGTTTAAAGGCAGCAAAAATCATTCTGTTTGGTACTACAATGAATGAATGTCACTATACATTTGTCCAAACTCATAGAATATGCAGCACCAAGAATAAAACCTAATGTAAACTATGGACTTGTGTGATTATGATGTGTCAATGTAGGTTCATTGATTGTAACAAAAGCACCACTGTGGTATAAGATGTTGACAGTGTGTGTGGGGGGGTGAATTTGTGGGGACAAAAGGTATATGGAAATTCTCTGTAATCTCACCTCAATTTTGCTGTAAATCTAAAACTACTCTAGAAATAAAGTTTATTTGATTTGAGTTAGCCATAATGACTGGCAGCAAATTGTCTTTTCATTCAAGTACTGTTTAATTTGGTCATTTTAAATAATATTTGCATATCCATCATTTGACTAATACAGTTTTTTTAATTTTTTAATTTTTTAAATGTATTTTTGAGACAGAGAGAGACAGAGCATGAGCAGGGGAGGGTCAGAGAGAGAGGGAGACACAGAATCTGAAGCAGGCTCCAGGCTCTGAGCTGTCAGCACAGAGCCCAATGTGGGGCTCGAACTCACAGATTGTGAGATCATGACCTGAGCTGAAGTTGGATGCTTAACCGACTGAGCCACCCAGGCGCCCCACATTTGACTAATACAGTTAAATTTAACTAATGTATTTACAAGAAATTGTAGAGGACATGTACATTTATTCATAATCTCAAAATCTAGTAAGGGACATGATACAGAAATAACTATAGAAAAAGTAAAAGACTTGCTTTCTTTATCTCTTTCCCTACAAACCTTAATTATCAATTGTGTGCCAGGCACTGCATTAGCCAACGTTCTTGTTTATAGAAAATATAAATTGACTCTGGTTTTCCTAAGTAGGAGACGAATGTGTTGAAAGTATATTGGGTGACTCAAAATCAATAGAAACTTCAGGTAACCAAGCCAAAAGAAAATGGAAGAAACCAGAAAAGGCTTAAGTAACATGGAGTGCAACTAAATTCATTATTAAGAAATAATGTTTAAGGGAAACATTACTACTGGTGTTTTCCACCCAAGAACCCTTGCTGCTGCTGCTACCAGCAGACTCTTTGAGGCTGAACTATCATAGCAGCTTCAAATAATTTTCTTTTCTTTTTTTTTCTTTTTTTTTTTGTTTTACTCCCTCTCAAGATTCAAACTCAGGAAGGAAAATATTCGTTTGGCTGAACCTAGGAGAATTACCTATGTACTGTCTTCCAAGAGACTTCAAGGGGGATTTATAGCAGCTCTCTAAAATTTAGACATTAGAGTATTGGAATTTGGTCCCTGCCCTCAAGAATTAAACAGTTTATTGTGGGAGAGACTTATGTAAATATTGGGCTTCAATACAGTGTGATCAATGTTAGAAAAGAACATTGATAAGAGGTTCCTCAAAAAACTAAAAATAGAACTACCATATGACCCAGCAATGGCACTACTAGGCATTTATCCAAGGGATACAGGTGTGCTGTTTCAAAGGGACACATGCCCCCCCATGTTTATAGCATCACTATCAACAATAGCCAAAGTATGGAAAGAGCCCAAATGTCCCTCAATGGATAAATTGATAAAGAAGATGTGATATATATATATATATATATATATACATATATATATATATATATATATATATACA
>NC_064817.1:70629839-70741124 GCF_023721935.1 Panthera uncia | reverse complement strand
TATATATATATATATATATATACACACACACACAATGGAGTATTCCTTGGCAATCAAAAAAGAATAAAATCTTGCCATTTGCAACTACATGGATGGAACCGGAGGGTATTAAGCTAAGTGAAATTAGTCAATCAGAGAAAGACAGAAATCATATGACTTCACTCATATGAGGACTTTAAGAGACAAAACAGATGAACATAAAGGAAGGAAAACGAATATAAAAACAGGGAGAGGGACAAAACAGAAGAGACTCATAAATATGTAGAACAAACTGAGGGTTATGGGAGGGGTTGTGGGAGGGGGGATGGGCTAAATGAGTAAGGGACACTAAGGAATCTACTCCTGTAATCATCGTTGTATATTTTCTAGCTAAATTGGATGTAAATTTTAAAAAAATGAAAAAAAATAATAAAAAAAGAAAAGAGCATTGTTAGAAGCAGTGAATTCAATGAGGGTTCTGAGAGAAAGGATGTGAAATTTTGGAAGTCAGGAAAAGTTCTTGGAAGACATGACTGTTAAACTGTTTTAAAAACAAAGCTCACCAAGTTGAGAAGTGTGGAACAAACTTTCAAAATTTCAAGAACTTCTTGTGCTAAGGCTTGAAGTGTCAAAAGAGCGTTGCATGTTCTAGCAGCAGAGCTGCTTGGTGAGGCAGCATATATTTGTTAGATAAAGTAAAGGTGTGTGTGAAGAAGTGAGCAGATGAGGTGAAGAAACCAAGAAAGTGAAAGTAATAGACTATGGAAGTAGAAAGATTTTTTTTATTAGATTGGAAGCACCGAATTCCATTCTAAGGAATTTGGAGTTTATTGTGTAGCCAATTAAAGGCCCTTAGGACTTTTAGGCATATATACCCCCTATTGAAATATATATGGTTAAAATGCCAATTTGGTCATTTTTTTCCTCATATGTTTTTTGTCATTAGACAAGACTCATTTAAGTACCCAAGGAATTCTTCCGGCATCTAACTGGAACATTTATTTTTCAATTACTCTTACTGTGAAAGATTATAATCATGACATTCTGCCTTAAAAAATATGAGGATTTAAAAACAGCTTTCAACTAGGGGCATTGAGTGGCTCAGTCGGTTGAGTGAACAAATTCAGCTGATGCTATGATCTCACAACTTGTGAGTTTGAGCCCTGTGTTGAGCTCTGTGCTGACAGCTCAGGGCCTGGAGCCTGATTCGGATTTTGTGTCTCTGTTTCTTTCATGCTCTGTCTCTCTCTCTCTTTCAAAGTAAATAAATATAAATAAATAAATAAATAAATAAATAAATAGCTTTCAACTATTTAACCAGTGCTACAATATGGTTATAAAATTACATTTAGAAAAAAATATTTATTTCTCAGTTTTCCCTTCTCTGACATAGGGACTTTAATGTTCAATAACTGATAGGCTCATGTGATATTAGTGAATACTTGTCACAGACTTTGAATGTGGAGCTCTCTCTTGTCCAGCAAGAGAGCAGATGCAGAATTAAATTCAAGAGAGGCTAATGTCCAGGAGACTACAAGAGCCCTGAATAAGGACCCTTGCTCTGGTTTTATTAGGATCAGAAGGCTTACAGATGTGATAGATGTGCAGGAAGAGACAATGACACAGTGAACATTAATTCATCTGTGTGAGAGAAAGGAGATTTACAAAACACAATCCCTCCACAGAGCAGATAGCTGTTACAACAGGCATCAGGCACTGCATCTGTTTATCTTAACTTGCCTAGGGTATAAGACAGGTAGAGCATGCTACCTCAGAGTCTAGAAGGCACCTGTCTTTTGCTAATTAGCTCCTCTCAGGGCAATTTCACCCTGCTGTAGTGGTCTATAACCCTGTTTATCTATTCTGGACACTTCTGTCCTATGAAAGTAGCTTTCTGCTTTTGTCCTATGCTGGGGGCGCTTTCACCCTGTTTACCTAATCTTGGACGCTTTAGTTCTAAACCTTGTTAAACCATTGGTGCAAGATCAGTAATTCCCCAAAAATACTAATAGTTATTGCTCCTTAAATTACAGAACAAATATTCTAGGTAACATCTCTGTAGTATTAGCCATTTAATTCCCCAACTTTGTTGCTCCTCTCACAGGTGAGTTCCAAAACCCAATGTGGTCATTTCTTTATTGATACTGCTGTCTTCTGAATTCTGAAGAGGTTTGATCACTTTTAATAGATTCTACTTTTCTTTGTCTCTTGCCTTCTTGTCTTTTTGTTTGCACTAGGACTTAGTTAATCTGTCTGCTGCTGCTAGTTACCCAAAGTCCATGTATGAATGATTTTTTAAAGACCAAATTAAAACAAATACATGTAGAACATATATCTGACAGTTATAATAATTTACATATATTAACTCATGCAAATCTCATAATTACTCTATCAGATAGGTTTTATTACTATTATTCCTTTTCTACAAATAAGATAATTGAACCATTAAGAGTTTGAATTTTTTGTATGAAGTCACACAGCTGGTAAGTGGCAGAGCTAGAATGTAAACTGAGTCAGGCAACAGGTGCAATCTCTTAATTTAAATTTTGTATGCTTTAGTGTATTTTATGCTGTTGAATAAATATTATCTACAAAAGTAGCAACGAAGCAAAAAAATAGGTAAACTAATCAATATCTAATTTTGTTTAGCTAAAAATGTATAATTTGCATTATATATTTACATATAATAGACATTTTAACAATATTTGTTCTTCAAATCCATGGGCATGGAATGATTTTCCATTTATTTGTGTCTTCTTCAATTTCTTTCATAAGCATTCTGTAGTTATCAGCATACAGATCTCTTACCTCATGGGTTGTTCTTAGGGATCTTATGGTTTTTGGTGCAAAGGTGAATGGGGTCGATTTCTTGATTTCTCTTTCTGCTGCTTCATTATTGGTGTACATAAATGCAAAAGATTTATGTGTGTAGATTTTTTATCCTGTGACTCTGATAAATTCACGTATCAGTTTTAGCAGTTTTTGGTGATGTCTTTTGTATTTGTCATATAGAGTATTATGTCATCTGTGAAGAGTGAAAGTTTAACTTCTTCTTTGCCAATTTGTATGCCTTTTATTTCTTTTTGTTGTCTAGGACTTTACACTACTATGTTGAACAACAGTGGTGAGGGTGGACATCCCTGTTGTATTTCTGGACTTAGGGGGAAAGCTCTCAGTTTTTCCCCATTGTGGGTGATAACAACACCAGCATTCTTCACAGGCTATAACAAACAATCCTAAAATGTGTATGGAACCAGAAAACAACTTCAATAGCCAAAGTAATATTGAAAAAGAAAACCAAAGCTGGAGGCATCACAATTCTGGACTTCAAGCTGTATTACAAAGCTGTAATCATCAAGACGGTATGATACTGGCCCCAAAATAGACAAATAGATCAATGGAACAGAACCTGATTGGATGGGAAAAGATATTTGAAAATGATATATCTGATAAAAGGTTAGTATCCAAAATCTATAAAGAACTTACTAAAATTAACACCCCTAAAACAAATAATCCAGTGCAGAAATGGGCAGAAGACATGAATAGACACTTTTCCAAAGAAGACATCCAGATATCTAACAGACACATGAAAAGATGCTCAACATCACCCATTATCAGAGAAATACAAATAAAAACAACAATGAGATACCATCTCACATTGTCAGAATGACAAAACAACTCAGGAAACAACAGATGCTGGCTGATAAGGATCAAGAGCAAGGGGAAACCTTGTGTCCTTTTGTGGGAATGCAAATGGGTGTAGCCACTCTGGAAAACAGTATAAAGGTTTCTCAAACAATTAAAAATATAATTACCCTATGGCCCAGCAATTGCACTACCAGGTATTTATCCAAAGGATATAAAAATACTGATTAGAAGAGACACATGCACCTCAATGTTTAGAGCAGTGCTATCAACAATAGCCAAATTATGGAAAGAGCCAAAATGGCCATCAACTGATGAATGCATAAAGATGTAGTATGTAGGGGCGCCTGGGTGGCTCAGTTGGTTAAGTGTCCGACTTCAGCTTAGGTCATGATCTCACGATTTGTGAGTTTGAGCCCCGTGTTTGGCTCTGTGTTAACAGCTCAGAGCCTGGAGTCTGCTTCGGATTCTGTGTCCCATTCTCTCTTTGTCCCTCCCCTACTTGTGCCATCTCTCTCTGTCTCAAAAATAAATAAATGTAAATAAAAAATTTTAAAAAAGATGTGGTACACACACACACACACACACACACACACACACTGCAATGCTACTTGACCATAAAAAAACAACCTCTTGTCATTTGCAACAACTTTGATGGAACTAGAATGTATTATCCTAAGCAAATAAGTCCGTCAGAGAAACACAAATATCATATGATTTCACTCATATCTGAAGTTTAAGAAACATAACAGATGAACAAAGGGGAAGTGAAGGAAAAATACAGTAAAAACAGAGGGAGGCAAACCATAAGAGACTCTTAAAGACAGAGAACAAACTAAGGGCTGCTGGAAGGGAGGTGGGTGGTGGGATGGGCTAAATGGGTGATGAGTACTAATGAGCTCAACTTATTGGGATCAGCACTGGGTGTTATGTGTAAGTGATAAATCACTGAATTCTGCTCCAGAAACCAGTACTATACTGTATATTAACTAACTTGAATTTAAATAAATAAATTAAATTTTTTTAAATAGAAGAATAAAAAAGGTAAAAGGAGATGTAGATAATTAAAAGCTTCTGCAGTTAAAAAAAATTGTGTGTGGCATTTTAATAAAGCAGTAAATGGCAACATTTAAATTAAACCAAATTCATCTTAGACTCAATTCTTTATTAGATAGATGATATTTTTCTTGCATTGTTTTGTGAGGTGCCATGATAATTTTGGCAGTCACCTACGTTTTGTTTTATTTATTTTTATTTATCAGCAAATATGTCTATAATAATCCTCTATTTAGAAATCCACCTTTAGGGGTGACTATGTATCTCAGTCAGTTGACTGCCTGAACTCTTGATTTTGGCTCAGATCATGATTCCAGAGTTGTGATATCAAGCCCTGTGTCAGGCTCTGGGCTGAGTGTGGTGCCTGCTTAAGATTCTCTCTCTCTGCCCCGCTCCCTGACTCACACACTCTCTCCCTAAAATAAAATAAAAAAATACACCTTTGCATTTATCTAGGCAAATGCATCTTCATATATACATGACACATTTCTCCAAATAAATGACTATGTAAAATAATAACATGACTCTATTTCTGTTATATAATCATTGTTAACATTGCATTTAATATGAATTGATAATCAAGTGAGAAATGTATTTATATACTTATACATATAATTTATATTTCCTGAGAAAATTAAGAAATTTGATGAATAAAGAAAGATGTGTTCAGTTTTTCTAGTATTTCTATTAAGAAATTAATGCTATCTCAGTGATAGAAGAAATACAAGCATTCTAAGTCATTTATTTTCAACCTTTTTTTTTCACACTTTCCAAATCTTGAGTGGAGAAAATAATTTAAACTATGTCTGGCCTAGCATTTAGTACCTGAATTCAACAACATGGATGAATCTACTAAGTAGGAAGCACACAAGTCTAGTAAAAAGCATGGTAACTTAAAATATAAAAAATCCTTCTTGTGGTCACCGAATTATATATTTACCATTTTTCCTTTATTTTAACCAAAGTGTTATATGAATTTATCCTCTTTACTTTTTAATTATAAGAGCAACCAATGCTTATCACAAAAAACGTTAAAATAATTTAGGTGTACACTATAAAAAATTAAAAAAAAACTGTTATGATCCTTCCCCATCTAACCCTTCAGAAGGAATATCAGTAAAAGTTTGGTATATGTCCTTCAAGACTTATTTTTCTATTTATATACAGAGAGCACTTTTAAATGTTATAACATTATACATATGGTTTTACAATTTACTTTTTTCACTTAAACATTGATTGTGAGCACCTTTAAATATCTTTATATATAAAGATATCCACTTATTAAGTATTTATTTATCCAGGAGTATAGTTCATAACATAAAGGAAAAGCAATTTATGATTATTTACTGTATTTACAAGTCTTCAAAATAATTAACTTATTAGCATCATCCAAAAGTGGCAAATTAGAGTTGATTTTTGTATAGTCATAAACATAAATCCATGAATTGCTAGAGTTGCACCAAAGGAACTTAAGCCAATTTGAAGAGGTTCCCACTGACCAAATATGTGAGAATTGAGGATTGATAAGGATAACTACTGAAATAGATTGAAACAAATCAAATATGTTTAAATCCAACATATCAGTACTAATTCTTTTTATGCAAATTGAATACTGTACAAAAGCATATAAAGCATGACCAGATTTCAGGGGTGCCTGGGTGGCTCAGTTGGTTAAGCGTCTGACTCTTGTTTTTGTCTCAGGTCATGATCTCATGATTTGTGAGTTTGAGCCCCACGTCAGGTTCTGTGCTGACAGTACAGATCCCGCTTGGGATTCTCTCCTTTTCCCTCCTTCTCTGCCCCTCCCCTGCTCACTCTCTCTCTCTCAAAATAAATACATAAAGTTTAAAAAATAGCATAATTAGATTTCATATAAAAACAGTAGATTAATAATAAGAATAAGAATATTTAATAATTTTTAAGCACCTGCTATATGACAGGTACTATCACTAACTAGCTTTGTGTCTAGGGCAAGCCACTTTTTCTCCCTAGGCCTCAATTCTCTTATCTACATAATGGGAATACTAATACATACATACCTCACAGTATTGTTGTGTGCATTAAGTGGGTTAACATTTGGAAAAGTGCTGGGGATAATGTTTGGTAGATAGTAAGTGCTATTAAGTGCTATTAAAAAAAACTCACATATACATATATATATATATATATATATATATATATATTTACATGTTCACAACAGCCTGATGGGATAGGTGCTATTATTAACTAATTTTAGAGATGCGAAAACTAAAACACAGAGCAGTTAGTTTCTTTAAGATTTTTTAATGTTTATTTATCTTTGAGAGAGAGACAGACAGAGTGTCAGCAGAGGAGGGACAGAGAGAGGGAGACATAGAATCCCAAGCAACTCCAGGCTCTGAGGTGTCAGTACAGGGCTCTATGCGGGGCTCGAACTCACAAAATGTGAGATCAGGATGAAGGTGGACGCTTAACGACTGAGCCACCAAGGCGACCCTTAGTTTCTTGTCCATGGCCATAGTTTGTCTTTGGTTTACTACACAAATAATCAGTGTACACTAAACTAGCAGTTTATATAAATTAATCTACTATAAATTTTCAAAGAAGAAGAATGTTCAGATTTCTTAAATTAATGATATTGATATAGGTTCATTATACAAATTTATTTAAAAAAATAAAATAACACTGGAAACCATCTTATAGCTACATGATTATTCTGGGTTTCATGATTTGGTGGGCAATGTGCCTGAAAAGGAATTGATACACTCTGCCTATTCAAGTCTCCCCCAAAAAACAAAAGATCTCATGGGACTCATTTGCCATCCAGACAATTTAGGCAGAATTATACTTTCAACCACTTGAGGGAGATTTTTATCTTCATTGTATACTTTTATAATCTTTGCCTCAGAGACTGATTTCTTGTCAACTTTGTCATGACTAAGATAGTGGGGTTGATTTTATTTGGCGGTAATGGTATAAACCACAGAATTTTCTGCAGAAAAAAGCATTTGGCCTATCTCTTCAGAAGGGGAGCTGTTCATAGACTCTGTTCTTAAAAGGTTAAAGAGGGCTCTTGCACACATGATTTAGAGAATATCATTAACTGAATACACATGAAATACTTACATTTGTAGAGTACAAGAAGTAAGCTGAGGTGTAGGAAGAAGAGGAGACATAAAATATAATAAGAGGTATTATGCTTACCATCATGGACTTTATATTGTAATTATGGAAACAACAATGGGTACATTAAATGGTTCAGTAACAATTGCAATGCAATGTATCAGCCAGTTTTAAATAACAGCCAAGGAAATGAATGCCTTTGTTTTGGTTTTGTTTTTTTATGTTTGGAAATGAATACCTTTGAATAGGTGAGATGTACAGTAAGAGCTGTCAACTCATAATCTCCTCTAACACTCCATAGGCTATCAGAGAAGAGGGAAGTGTGGAGTTGGGCAAAATGGGTGAAGGACAGTGGGAGATACAGTCTTGTGGTTATGGAATGATTAAGTCACAGGAATAAAAGGCACAGCATAAGGGATGTAATCAATGATACTGCAATAGTAATGTATAGGGACAGATGATGGCTACACTTGTGGTGAACATAGCATAATGTATAAACTTTTGTGATAACTATGTTGTATACCTGAAACTAATGTATTATTGTGTGAACAAAATTAGAAAAAAGAATACATTGTTTACACATTGCGTATGTTGTGTTGGGAAAACCCTTCCATTTAATAAAAGCATATCTTTTTGTAAACATCAGTCCCTAAAACTATTGACAATTTTAAAACAGTATCAGAACATTATATTTTATTCCATATTGGCCTCTATGATAATAACAAACTGGTCATATATAATTATTCTAGCCTGACTTTATGAGTAATATATGTAGGCTAGCATAGGTTTAGACTTTGTGGATCAAGAAGCAATGCTAATAAGAGAGAAAATAAGTTTCCACAAATTTTTTATTGATAAAATTAAAAATACAATAACCAAGTGCATTTTTTGTAGTGAATGTCTAATAAGAGTAACAGAATTTTCCTGAGGGTGGATATAGTTACCTTAAATTGAATTCAAATTAATGTTCCCTATTATTAACAAACTGCCACTGTTGATCTGTGAAAAACATTCTTGACTGAAAGCCTGTACAAAAAAAAGAACTGGGCCGGATTTGGACCACATTCTGTAATTTTTGGCTCTAGGTGTAAATGATTTTACTTGTGAAATGAACTAATTGATTCATTTAGATGTTAAACTCCATTTGTGTTTTTAAAATATTTTTTGTTCTATATGGTATTTTTATTAATTGTATTTATTTATTTTTAAAAATTTTTAATGATAATTTCAGATTCCTTTATACTAGGGAGAATATATAGTTGATATGCAGTCAAAACAGTAAATCTTTTCCACACACTTTTTCTTATAATGCACTATTTTCTTAAAGTTGTATGTCTTAAATTAGAAGGACTTGCTCTTGGTCATAAATGATTCCTTGACGTTTTTTGCATTACTTACAGGATTTGTATAGCTTTCTGACAGATTCAAATCTCTTTCAAACTATGTGTACAGTTTGTTGTTGTTGCTGTTATATATATTTTTTTTCTTTCTGAAAGCTGGATATCTTTACTTTAAAGTCTCACTTTCTGCACAGTGGATGCAAAGAGACAGATGCAGAATAAATGAACAAGCAGCACATTATTTGACGTCAGTGGTACCAATCAAGACAAGACACAGAAAAATACAGCGGGAAGTAGAAGAAAAGTCCTTACCAGTTTTCTTATCCCAATATTCTCCTTATACAGGTTTATCCATGTTGCAAAATGAAAAATGCACGAATTCAAGAGGTTAGTTAGAAAAATATCTCTGTTTTCATTGTCTTAAAGATTAGCTTGGGCAGGCCTTTAGAAATAGCATGTTATAATACCACAAAAGTTGAAGAGAACATTAAATATCATACAAAAATCTAATGTGCATATTGATATACAATCAAGATGGATTTCTAGAACACATAATTAAAGTTATTTTTTCCCTTTTCCTGTCTACTATGTTCAGAGCTACCACTGTATAGATTGGTAGATAGATAGATATAGATATAGATATAGATATAGATATAGATATAGATAGATGCTTTCTTTTTTTAAAGATTTTGTATCTTAATTCCCATAGTTAACATTCAGTTTTATATTAGTTTCAGATATATAATATGGTGATTAAACAAGTCTATACATTACTCAGTGCTCATCATAAGTGTACTCTTTAATCCCTGTTACCTATTTTACCCATCCCCCCACCCACCTACCCTCTGGTAGCCATCACTCTGTTCTCTATAGTTAGGAGTATCTTTTTGGTCTCTCTCTCTGTCTCTCTGTCTCTCTGTTTCAGTTTCTTTTTCTCTCTTTTGTTTGTTGTTTTTTTTTGTTTGTTTGTTTCTTAAATTCCACATATGAAGGAAATCATATGGTATTTGTGTTTCTCTGACTGACTTATTTCACTTAGAACTATATACTCTAGCTCCATCCATTTTACTGCAAATGGCAGGATTTCATTTTTTTTTATGGCTCAGCAATATTCTATTGTGTATACACACACACACACACACACACACACACACACATATATATATATATATATATACACATCTTCTTTATCCATTCATCTATCAATGGACACATGGGATGCTTCCATAATTTGGCTTTTGTAAATAATACTGCAATAAACATAAGGGTGATTGTATCCTTTTGACTTTGCATTTTTGTATTTTTGGGGGTCGAGGTAAATATCCATTAGTGTAATAACTGGATCACAGAATGGTTCTATTTTTAACTTTTTGAGGAACATACATACTGTTTTCCAAAGTGGCTTCACTAGTTTGCATTTCTACCAACCATGCAAAGAGGATTCCTTTTTCTCCACATCCTTACCAACAACTGTTTTTTCTTCTGTTACTGATTTTAGCCATTCTGACAGGTGTGAGGTGAAATCACATTGTAGTTTTAATTTGCATTTCCATAATGATGAGTGATGTTGAGCACCTTTTCATGTATCTGCTGGCTATCTGTATGTCTTCTTTAGAGGAATGTCTGCTCATGTCTTCTGCCCATTTTTTAGTTAGATTATTTGTATTATTGGTGTTGAGTTGTATCAGTTCTTTATGTATTTTGAATATTAACCCTTTATTGGATATGACATTTGCAAATATCTTCTCCCATTCCATAGGCTGCCTTTTACTTTTGTTGATTGGTTCCTTCACCATGCAGAAGCTTTTTATTTTGATGTGGGACCAGTAGTTTTTGTTTTTGGTTTGTTTGTTTGTTTGTTTTTCCTTTTCTTTGCCTTGCCTCAGGAGACATATCTAGAAAAATGTGCTATGATCAGTGTCGGAGTAATTACCACATGTGTTCTATTCTAGGATTTTCATGGTTTCAGGTCTCACATTAATTTCTAATCCATTTTGAAGAGTCTTTTTTCCATTGTATATTCTTTCCTCCTTTGCCAAAGATTAATTCACCATGTAACTGTGGGTTTATTTCCACAGTTCTATTATTTATTATTTTCTATTCTATTATTTTCTATTCTATTATTTTCATCTGTGTGTCTATTTTTGTGCCAATATCACATGTTTTGACACCTACGTCTTTGTTATATAACTTGTAGACTGGAATTGTGATATCTCCCCTTTTGTTTTTCTTTTTCAAGATTGTCATAGCTGTTCACCGTTTTTTGTGGTTTCATACAAATTTTAGGATTGTTCCTTCTGGTTCTGTGAAGAATTTTATTGGTATTTTGATAAGGATTGCATTAAATATGTAGATTGCTTTGGGTAGTAGAGACATTTTCAAAATATTTGTTCTTCCTATCCATGAGCATGGAATGTCTTTTCTTTTCTTTGTGTCATCTTCAATTTCTTTCATCAATGTTTTTTTAATTTTCAAAGTATAGTTCTTCCACCTCTTTGGTTAGTTTACTCCTAGGTACTTCTATTATTTTGGTGCAACTGTAAATGAACTTTTCTTAATTTCTCTTTCTGCTGCTTAATTATTGGTGTACAGATATGCAACACATTTCTGTACATTGATTTTGTATCCTATGAGTTACTGAATTTGTTTATCAGTTCTAGCATTTTTCTTGTGGTGGATTTTTTTTATGTATAGTATCATGTCATTTGTGAACAGTGTAAGTTTTACTTTTTCATTACATATTTGGATGCCTTTAAATTATGTATTTACTTATTTTATTGTTGTTGCCTGATTGCTGTGGCTAGGACTTCCAATATTATGTTGAATAAAAGTTTTGAGAGTGGATATCTTTGTCTTGTTCCTGTCCATAGGGAAAAGATCTCAAAATTTCCCATTGAGTATAATGTTTATTGCGGATTTTTATATAAGAACTTCATTATTTTGTGATGTATTTCCTGTATGCCTACTTTGTTGAGGGTTTAAATCATGAAGAGATGTTGTGCTTTGTCAAATGCTTTCTTTGCAACGATTGGAATGGTCATATGGTTTTTATCCTTTCTTTTATTAATATAATGTATCATGTTGGTTTATTTATAAATTTTGAACCACTCTGCCATCCAGGAATAAATCTCACTTGATGATAGTAAATTTTTTTTAAATGCATTGTTGTATTCATTTTGCTCATATTTTGTTGAGTATTTATGCATCTATGTTCACCAGGGATATTGGTGTGTGGTTCTCTTTTTTTGTGTGTTGTCTTTATCTGATTTTGGTTTTGAGGTAATTCTGGCCTCAAAGAATGAATTTGGATGTTTTCTTTATTTTTCTATTTTTTGTAATAGTTTGAGAAGAATAAGTATTTACTCTTCCCTAAATGTTTGGTAGAATTAACCAGTGAAGCCGTGTGGTCCTGGTCTTTTGTTTGTTGGGAGTTTTTTGGTTACCAATTCAATATCATTGCTAGTAATCAGTCTGTTCAAATGTTCTATTTCTTTCTGTTTCAGTTTTGGTAAGTTATATATTTCTAGGAATTCACCCATTTCTTCTAGATTGACCCATTTGTTGGCATATAAATTTTCATAATATTACCTTACAATTGTTTAATTCTGTGTTGCTGGTTGTTATTTCTCCTCTTTCATTTGTGATTTGTTTTGAGTACTCTGTTTCTCTCCTTTTTTTTTTTTTTTTTGATGAGTCTACCTAGAGATTTATCAATTTTGTAGTTCTTTTCAAAGAGGTAGCTCCTGGTTTTAGATCTGTTCTATTGTTTCTTTAGTTTCTATATCATTTATTTCTTCTCTAATATTTATTATTTCCTTCTTTTGGTTGGTTTTAGATCTTGCTTGTTGTTCTTTTTCGAGCTCACTTAGGTTTAAGGTTAGGTTATTTATTTGAGATTTTTTTTCTTGCTTCTTGAGATAGGAGTGTATTGCTATAAACTTCCCTCTTAGAACCACTTTTCTGCATCCCAAAGTGTTTGTATTGTTGTATTTTTATTTTTTTGCTGTGTATTTTTCCTTTTTTCTTTGATGTCTTGTTTTATCCATTCATTGTATAGTAGTAACATGTTACTTAATCTCCAGATTTTTTCTTGCAGTTGGATTCCAGTTTCATAAATGGTCAAAAAAGATACATGTAGACTTTGGTCCTTTTTTAATTTGTTGAGATTTGGTTGTTGGCTTAATATGTGATTTATTCTAGAGAATGTACATGTGTCCTTGAAAAAATGTGTATTCTGCTGTTTTAGAATGGAATGTTATGAATACATCTGTTAAATTTATCTGATCTAGTGTGTCATTCAAAGACAATCTTTCCTCATTGATTTTCTGTTTAGGTGATCTGTACATTGATGTAAGTGGGGAGTTAATGTCCCCTACTGTTTTTCTATTATTATATAAATTAGTTTCTTTATGTTTGCTATTTACTGTTTTATATATTTGGGTGATTCATATTGGGTGCATAAATATTGACAATTGTTTATCTTTTTGTTGGATTGTCCCCTTTATTATTATATAGTGTCCTTATTTGTCTCTTGTTACAGTCTTTGTTTTAAAGTCTATTTTTGTGATATAAATATTGCTACTCTGGATGTCTTTTAACATCTGTTTGCATGATAAATATTTCTCTGGCTTTATTTTAATACCTGTTTGCATGATAAATGTTTCTGCATCCCATCAATTTCAGTCTTCAGGTGTCCTTATGTCTGAAATGAGTCTCTTGTAGGCAGAATATAGGAGGGTCTTGATTTTTTTTCACTCTGTCACCTTATAATTTTTGATTTGAGCGTTTAGTCCATTTATAATTATAGTAATTAAGTATGTATTTATTTTTATTTATTGTGACTTTGCTACTTGTTTTATATTTGTTTTTGTAGATTTTCTTTGATCCTGTCATGCTTTCTCTCATGCTTTGTTGGCATTTTTTAGTGATATACTTGGATTCCTTTCTCTTTATTCTTTGCTTATCTATTACTGATTTTTGATTTGTGATTACCATGTGTTTTGTATATAATATTTTCTGCATATAGCAGTCTACATTAAGTTGATGGTTGCTTAAGTTTGAATCCATTCTTTTCTCCACCCACCCTAAATTTTACGTATATGGTGTCATAACTTACATCCTTTTATTTTTGTGAATCCCTTGACTAATTTTTGCACAAACACCTATTTTTACTTCTTTTTGTTTCCCGCTTTTCATTCTTTCACCTATAGTCTCTGTTTCCACTCAAAGAGTCCCCTTCCATAATTCTTGTAGGGTTGGATTAGTGGTCATGAACTATTTCCAGTTTTGTTTATCTGAAAAACTCTTTCCTGCTGTTTCGAATGATAGCTTTGCTGGATAGAGTAGTCTTTGCCTCAGATTTTTTCCATTCAGCACGTTGCATGTATCGTGTCACTCCCTTTGGCTTACAAAGTTTCTTTTGAGAATTCCTTGATAGTTTTGTGGGGTTTTCCTTGTTTGTAACTGTATCCTTTTTTCCTCCTATTATTATTTTTTTATCACTACTTGTTATTTTAATTACTATATGTCTTGGTGTGGACCTCCTCTGGTTGATTTTGTTGTGGGATGGCAGTGTCTCCTGATTCTGGGCATTTCTTTCCCCAGATTTTGGAAATTTTAAGCTATTGTTTCTTCAAAAAAAAAAGATTCTCTCCATTTTTCTCTCTCTTCTTCTTCTGGCATCCCTATATTGCAAAAATTACTGTGCTTGATAGAGTCACTGGGCTCCCTACATCTTTTATCATTTTGCAATTTTTTTCTTTCAGTTTTTCAGCTTGGTTACTTTCCATTACTCTTTCTTCCAGGTCATCCATTTGACTGTTTCCTCTAGCCTGCTATTTATTCCATAAAATGTATTTTTAATTTCATTTATTTTTTTCTTCATCTCTTATTGCTTTTTTTAAAATTTCCTCATTGAAGGTCTCACTGATGTTTTCCACTGTTTTCTTAATTCCAGTGAATTTTTATTATCATTATTTTATTTATTTTTAGAAGGTTTATTTATTCATTTTGAGAGCAAGAGAGAGCGCACATGGGTGGGCAGGGGAGAAGCAGAGAGAGAGAGACAGAGAATCGCAACCAGACTCTATGCTGCCAGCACAGAGCCTGACATGGGTCTCTGTTCCAGGAACCAAGAGATCATGACCTAAGACAAAATCAAGAGTCATATGCTTAACTGACTGAACCACCCATGTGCCCCAATGATAATTTCTTTAAATTCCCTATCATGTATAGTACTTATATCCATTTTGCTTATCTCTGCTGTGGTTTTGTCCCATTATTTCACTTGGGACATATTCCTGTCTCACTTTGTCTACTTTTCTATTTCTGTGTTTTATGAAAGTCAACTACATCTCCTGCTCTTCAAGGTAATTGCCTATGATGAAGCTGTCCCACAGTGTCCTGCACTACAGTGTCCCCTGTTCCCCAAGGCCTGGAGCTTCAGGGAATGTCTCCTATGTGTGTTGTGTGTCCTGTTTTATCTTAGCCATTTTTATTACTTCAACCTAATCATCTGCAGAGGCTCTCTTTGACTTTTGTGGGCAGTGTTTTGTCCCCAGCTGGATTGAGTGTGTTTAAAAAGGTGTGCACTGGTCTGCTAGCAAAATGAGACCTTCTGCCCTCACTGCTTCTGGAACTGAGGCCCCAGAATGGGAAATGCGATGTTGGTAAGGTTTATGCTGGTCTTCTGGGGAGGGTAGTCACAACACCAAGACTGAGGCAAACATAATTAGAAAAAGTAAATCTACTGAAACACATGGGGCAGGGATGGTATAAGCCAGTTATGTAGTGAGTGTTGGTGTTGTGCTGGTTCCACAGGTGGCCGTTTGTTTATTTGCGGGTTTGAAGAGGAAAATGGTGCCTGACAGCTCCTTTGTCCCTGGAAGGATCTCCCTGCTTCTCCAGGTCAGGTTCTGATATGAGTAAATAATTCCTCCTCCCATATGCCCCAGGTGTTTTTCAAACTGCTGCTTCTACACTATATGTCTGCTGGGTGTTCGTCATGTTATCACCTTAAGGGCAGGAACTCAGCTTCTTAAGGCCTTCTGGACTCTCCCGGAGCTAAAAATAATGATTTTTCAAATTCCAGACTTTAAGTCCTGCTGTTTGTAAGAATTCACAAAATTTGGCCCCTGTTGCGTTCAAAGTCAAATGTTATGGGCATTCATCTTCCCAATGCTGTCTTCCTAGTGTGATAGTTTGTTTCTTGATCTTCTCTTAACCACTGGCTCCCTCCTGACTGCAGAATTCCATGGTCTGTTTTGCTACCAAACCTCGTCTCTGATTTTCCCATCTTCTCTGTTGTGGCCTCTTCTCTACCTTTAGTTGTGCTGTGTATTCTGCCAGTTTTGTGCCATTTTCTGCATTATTTATGCAGATATGAGTGTTATCTAGTTGTATCCATGGGGTGAGGTGAACTTAGGGTCCTCTTACCCCACCATCTTCCCAGCCTCCTCTGATACCTTTAAAAAAACATAAATATTTTGACCTTCATTTCTTATTCTTGAGATTATTAGTTTATCATATCAACAGATTTTCAGACTCTTGTTATCATTCATTTGGGATAACAAATGGTCTTGGAAAGCAAGCTAAACAACTTATATCCCATTCTATCTAACATGCCATCTTGTTTAATACCCAGTTACTCTTATAAAAGGAATTTGCTGTGTAATTTAGAGCTACAAAATCTTTATGCCAAAAAAATGATGGTTGTGCTATAGTAATCATACACTGAATCTGTGTCACCATTATTACACACTGATCTTAAGGAAAGAGTATATATTTTTGTAGTACGAGCAATTTCAAACACAGAGAAAGTCACTTTTATGAGATTTCATATTGTAATTAATTTTTTGAATTATTCTTATAATTTCTTCTTGAAATATTGAGTATTTTTCTTTGAATATTATTGCTTTTATACTTGTCATATTAGAGTAAAATGAACAATTGTGGGGATACATAAGACAGAAGAAGAAAGTAAGACAAGGGCAGTCCGTGTTAAATGTAGCACACGTTGAGCACAGTAGTTGCTCAACCAAGGAAAAAACAAGAAATGCTGAAAACAGCACACACTGAAAACAGAAGTGTTTTTCCTTCCAAGATGAAATGTTTAGGTTACTAAGGAATGTTGATCCCACCCTTGCCCCTTAATTTGCCCTATGCATTCTTCCCAAGTTTGTTATTTTCTATACATAAGCGGTCACATAGTTATAGTCATGGTATGTCTTATATGATTTATTAACTTATTTTTTCTTCTTTCATTTCCACATACTATTGTTCACTCCCCCAATAAATACAAGAGAGCTTCCCAGGTCAGAGCCGCACCCAGCTTTCTCTTGCATAAGGGAGTTTTTCTTGGTGTGGTCCTTCTGGGCCTCTCATTGTTCCAAGCCATTTGAACTCTGAGTAATCCTTTCAGTCTCATGTCTCACTGAGCAGCATGACAATCATTCAAATATGATATAAAAATTTAAAAAGTGACCTATTTCTAAGAGTTCACATGACTTGTGGGTAAGTAGGAGAAATGGAAAGGGAGTCTATATTGTTTCAAACTATTAGTAATAATTGAAGAAAGCATTATCCATACCAAATTCCACTTTGAAGTAAGTGCATAAAACAGTAAGAATTATGTGAATACTGGAGGTCCTGAACCATTTCTAAAGAGACCAGATCAGCAGTATTATCATATTTTGTACAAATGCCAACTTCCTTTTTTTTCTGTATCACACACACACACATACATACATACACACACAATTAGAGGTTAAGCAATCATATAATGTCTACTAGAAGTAGACATTTCTAGGTAAACTAAGGTTTGAACACAAGGGCATGGAGACATATAAAAAAAAGTAGCCAAGTTTGCTAACACAGGCAGTACAAAGGACCTATGTGTCTGAATAAAAGGATAAACTGGAAGATAACTTGGGGAAATACATTCAGCTTCTGCCTATTCTACAAGCCTGTTAAACATTCTTTATTAGGTTTACCAAGTCATTTTTTTCATTGAAATTGGGAAAACTTACTCAAACTAAAGTTTTGAAAATAGGTTTTCCTATATAGTGCTCAATTCTACTTCAGTTGTCGAAATACCTAGCATTTGTCCAGACTGCATATTTCTAAATATTTTTTAGTAGCATGCAAAGATTAACACACAACAATAAACTAAAAAATACACATTTTTCACAATTTTTGTCAAGTTCTATCAGAGGAGGATTTCATTTTTGTCTGGACATTCAATGTGTTACTAATATGCAATATGGAATTTTATGTTTTAATTCATATGGCTTTCCCAAAAGAATAACCAATTTAAATGAATTTTTATACAGCCTTTATAAGTTCTGAGTTAGTATCCTCAGGAATATATAAAAATCTCATCCATCTATACAAAGAGAAATGTCTCTCACTAAGGTCACTAAAGTGCTATTAATGCCAAATGCAATATCTTGTTTTTAGATCTTATGCTAACTGAGTACTTCTGCAGCATTTGGCATCATTGACCAGTCCCTCTTTCTGAAGCTTTCTCTTTTCTTCTTCTTCTTCTTCTTCTTCTTCTTCTTCTTCTTTATTTTGGTCACTTAACTTCTATGTCATTCTGCTGGTTCTTTTACTTTTTAAAAAAATATTTCTTTTCTACTTATTAGTGTCTTCTCTTCTGTTCACTTTGTATATATTGGAATTCTACTAGATTCAGCTGCTTTCTCACTTTTCTCACTGTGTATGCTCCATACTAGAGATTCCAGGAACTAAAGGACCTTGTCCTGATATATATTAACTATCTTCTTTATTGCATAACACTTTTCTTCAAAACTATTGCTGAATCTTTGGTAAAAAATGGGGAAATAACAGTTGTGATGTATGGGTAGTTTTTTCCAACTACTTGCTGGTTCACCTGACGAGCTACAGATAGATTACTTCTTGTATGACACACAGGATAAAATTGTATTTGAGAATGAGAAATTTTATGTTCTCCCTGTGAAGGCAGTCATAAAATCTTCTATGGTCAAAGAAGGTAAGCATAGTAAAAGAAATAAATCTAAAAGTATTAATTCTTTTTTGAATGACTAAAATAGATAAAAAATTACACTGAAAAACAGACATTTATTTATTTTTTCATTTTAATCTTGATAAATTTGCTTCACTAAGCAAGATAAAGTATTAGCAAGTATTCTAGTACTTGAATTGATTTGGCCTTAGGAGTGAATGAAATAATTAGAAATGAGTACCAATTCTGATGTTGACATTCTTTAGAGAAATGGATAACTAATAAATAGATCTGCACGTGTAAAGACAGAAAACAAAAACAAAAGCAATGATAAAACATTCTATGCAAATGACCAGGTTGGCCACAGCCTGGAACTACTAAGATTCACTTCCTATGTGTTTATATGATGCTTTCAGAACTGGCCCAACTCCTTGGCTTTCTTTACCCTGAACAAAGCACTATATTTGGACAAGCTATGATTCATGAGAAGACACTCATGTTATAAACATCAAACCCACGTTCAACCCTTAGAAGTGTATACTGTAATGGGACCAATGGTAGGATGTAAGACAATATGAAGGGGACTTTAAATAGAAATTCCTGAGCCAGTGGAGGCAGATGAATGGCCTGAAAAGGGTGGGAATGATGATTAACTAATATTTTAGTTTTGTTTTATTTACCAAATGAATATTGAGTCAATGTAGAATTATACAAAAAGTAAATTCAATGGGCTAAGTAATAAAGATAAGTTGGACAGTTGTAATGAGAAGTTAAGAGAGATTGCCCAGCATTCACATGTTTTGTAATTTAAAACATGATAGTACTTTTGGGCTAAAAGTAGTATTTTATAAACTTCTTTATAATAATAAGTTTTTAATCAACTTTTAAGAATGACTGTATTTCTTATTTTAAAGTAATTTTACTGTATAAAGGGCATGACTGAATCATAAAATTACAAATTAAATGACCACATTACAATATTTCTCAACTCTGTCACAACCCCAAATGGAGCTTTAGTTATGAGGTAATTATGACCTAAGTGTAGGAAAATTCTACAAATTCTTAAGGTCTGAAATATATTTTGTGTGCCTTTTAGATCAAAGCAAAAATATTCACACAGAAAAGATCTTACTAGTTTCTTTATAAGAGAAACTAGCAAAAATAAACTTAGAATAGTGTACGTAGAGTTTGTTCCACTTGTCATCTTCACTAGTTACTTGGAGTACTTACTAAATATTCAGATTTCTAGTGGTATTTGGCTCTAGTCCTAACTATATTCAAGTCAAACCTTTTCTTATATCTTTGCCACAGAAGCTTTGCAAAAACTTAAAGAAAAATAAGATCATGGTTATATTAATAGTGAAAAGAATGAGAATAGTCTGCATTTGAAAATGCATTAACAGGTTGGACTCCTCTGCTTTAACCAATGTAAAGATTTATTAGTTTATTTCAACTGGTTTTGTTAAAAATAAGTAAGCCCATATTTATGTTATACTTTACAGAGTCAGCTATCTTTCTGAAATACTGTAGTGTTTTTTTTCTATCTTCTGAGTTTAAGCTAACATGAGATTGAAGATGAGCTTGAAGCATGTTAAATTATTATTGTATCTGCTAGCACATAATTGTTAAAGATAAATATCAAATGGTCACTAAATTATGAAGGCTTATGATTGTTACTTCTGGTGAATAAGATTTGGAGCGATGCTCTCTTTGTCTCTTATATTTTTGCAAAGCTTGAGTTCCTCTTAATAAACACTTATTTTTAACCAAAAAATTACTATTTTTATCAATTTATAAAAGAAAATAAATGCAAGTAGTCAGAGGAAAATAAACATCAATATCCTTAATATGCTTTAATTTGGCATTGGAACGGTTTTGAAGTGATTTGCTGAAAAAAAGATTGATTTCAAAAAATTGAAGGGGCGCCTGGGTGGCGCAGTCGGTTAAGCGTCCGACTTCAGCCAGGTCACGATCTCGCGGTCCGTGAGTTCGAGCCCCGCGTCAGGCTCTGGGCTGATGGCTCAGAGCCTGGAGCCTGTTTCTGATTCTGTGTCTCCCTCTCTCTCTGCCCCTCCCCCGTTCATGCTCTCTCTCTGTCCCAAAAATAAATAAAAAAAAAAAAAAAAAAAAAACGTTGAAGAAAAAAATTGAAGAGATTGATTTCATTATAAAAATAAACAAAAATTTGGGGCGTCTGGGTGGCTCAGTTGGTTAAGCGCCCAACTTCAGCTCAGGTCATGATCTCATGGTTTGTGAGTTTGAGTCCCATGTAGGGCTCTGTGTTGACAGTGCAGAGCCTGGAGCCTGCTTCAGACTCTGTGTCTCCTTCTGTCTCTGCCCCTCCCCTGCTTGCGTTCTGTGTGTGTGTGTGTCTCTCTCTCAAAATTAAACATTAAATTTTTTTAATATAAATAACAAAAATGTCCCTTGTGCTACAAAAGCTTTTATTATGTATTACATAGAAATACAGTATATTAATATTTTATATTATGTTATTAACTATTCCTAACCCAAATTTATAACAAACAGTAATTTATGCATATTTAATTTAATATTGTTACTATATTCTTAGAATGATCACTAGAATTCCATCATACAAGATCATTTTTCAAGAATTATCTGACACTTCTGCATATTATATAAAAAAATGGAGTAATATTTAATTAACATAGTATCTTCTTCTAAGTAAGTAGTTTGAAATTTTAACACACAGTCTTCATATTTAAATTCTGCATTATCTTCTTCAAAGTAGAGGACATATCATGTTTTACCTATTATATAGTTCCTGAATGAAGACACAGCATGGTTCATACAGAAATTCAGTAACAAAGTAGAATTATGAAATACAGGTCTCTTGAGTCCCAGTTTATTGCTTTATATGCTATATGAGATTTTCACTGTATATTGATATGGAATTTGCTAATCTTTTTTTTTACATTTAAAGAGATATTTTCTCATTTTGAATTTATTTTTGAGTATGATATAAGAAAGTGGTTCAGTTTCATGATTCTGCATGTTGCTGTCAAGTATTCCCAATACCATTTGTTGAAGAGGCTTTTTTCCATTAGATATTATTTCCTGATTTGTCAATGATTAGTTGACCATATAGCTCTGTGACCATTTCTGGGTTTTCTATTCTGTTTCATGGATCAATGTGTCTGTTTTTGTGCCACTACCATACTGTTTTGATGACTATAACTTTGTAAAATATCTTGAAGTCGAGAATTGTGATGCCTCCAGCTTTGCTTTTCTTCTTCAAGATTTCTTTGTTTATTCAGGGTCTTTTGTGGTTCCATACAAGTTTTAGGAATTTTCTAGATCTGTGAAAAATGCTGATGGTATTTTGATAGGGATTGCATTAAATTTATAGATTGTTTTCGGTAGTATAGACATTTTAACAATATTTGTTCTTCTAATCCATGAGCATGGCATGTTTTTTTTTCCATATCTTTGTGTTTTCTTCAATTTCTCTCATAAGCTTTCTATAATTTTCAGCATATGTGTCTTTTACCTCTGTGGTTAAGTTTATTCCTAGGTATTCCAATTGTTTTTGTTACAATTATAAATGTAGTTGTTTCCTTGATTTCTCTTTATTATTCTTCATTATTGGTATATAGAAATGCAATGGATTTCGGTCTGTTGATTTTCTGTCCTGAGATTTTACTGAATTTGTGTATCAGTTCTAGCAATATTTTGGTGGAGTCTTTTGAGTTTTCTACATAGAGTATCATGTCATCTACAAATAGTGAATGTTTGGATTTTTCCTTGCCAATTTGGATGCCTTTTATTTCTGTTTGTTGTCTGATTGCTGAGGCTAAGACTTCCAGTATTATGTTAAATAATAGTGGTGAGAGTGGACATCCCTGTCTTGTTCCTGACCATAGAGGAAAAGCTCTCAGTTTGTCCCCATTGAAGATGATGGATGAAAGACCTAAATGTAAGACAGGAAACCATCAAAATCTTAAAGAAGAACACAAGCAATAACCTTATTGACATCGTCCATTACAACTTCTTTATAGATATGTTTCCTGAGGCAAGGGAAACAAAAACAAAAATAAAGTATTGGGACTTAAGATAAAAAATTCTTTTTTTTTTATTTTTGAGAGAGAGAGAAAAAGAGAGAGAGAGAGAGAGAGAGAGAGAGAGAGAGAATGAGTAGGGGAGGCACAGAGAGAGGGAGACACAGAATCTGAAATAGACTCCAGGCTCTGAACTGTCAGCACAGAGTCTGACATAGGACTCAAACTAAGGAACCAAAGATTATCACCTGAACCAAAGTCAGAAGCTTAACCTACAGAGTCACCCAGGCACCCCATGATAAAAAGCTTCCTCACAGTGAAGCAAACAATCAACAAAACTAAAAGACAACCTACAGAATTGGAGAAGGTATTTGCAAATGACACATCTGATAAAGGGTTAGTATCCAAAATCTATAAAGAATTTATCAAACTCACCACCACAAAAACCAAATAATCCAGTTAAAAAAATGGGCAAAAGATATGAATATACATTTTTCCAAAGAAGACAACCAGATGGCTAAGAGACACATGGAAAGTTAACGTCACTCATCATCAGGGAAATACAAATTATAACTACAATGAGATTTTGCCTCACACCATTCATAACAGTTAAAAATAACAAAACAGAAAACAACAGATGTTGGTGAGGATGTGGAGAAAGGGGGACCGTCTTCTGTTCTTGGGAATGCAGACTGGTACCTTCAGTCTGGAAAACAGTATGGAGGTTCTCGAAAAAGTTCAAAATAGAACTACCCAATTATAGTTGGGGGTTTTGATCCCTGATTTTGATCATTGATGGCTGAAAAAGGAGCCAGCCTGTTTCAAACCCAAAGGCTGAAGCAGCTATCCTGGTGGAGATGGTCAGAACGAACTTAAAGACACACTTTTTTTTTTCTTTTCTTATTGCATCCAGGCATTTAAGGAAACCTTTGTGGGTGACTTGGCTAAACATGGGAATAATAGAACTTAGAATATAGTGACCACCAACATAGAATTTAGCTAATAAATGACTATCCTTTTTTTAATGTTTATTTTTGAGAGGCAGACAGAGAGAAAGAGACAGAAAGGGAGACAGAGAGAATATGAGCAGGGGAGGGGCAGAGTGAGATGGAGACACAGAATCTGAAGTAGGTTCCAGTTTCTGAGCTGTCAGCACAGAACCCAATGTAGGACTCAAAATCATGAACCACAATATCATTACCTGAACCAAAGTCAGATGCTTAACCGACTAAGCTACCCAGGTGCCCCAAGATGACTATACTTTTAATTAAGTTAAATAACAGTCCTTGGTGAGGGGACAAAATCTGATTTCCAGAATTCAAAATGTCCAATATTCAACAAAAAAATCAAGTATACAAAGAAACTGGAAAGTATAGCCTGCTCACAGGAAAAATGGAAACTGACTAAACTCATCCCTGATGAAGTACACAAATTGAGTTTACTAGGCAAAAATATTAATTAAATTCATGGTATTAAACATGTCAGGTATTTGAAGGAAACCATTGACAAATAAATGTAGGTTATTAGGGCAAAAATGGTCTGAATAAATGTATAATAACTTTAAGAGATAGGAATTATAAAAACAAGGACCAACATAGGAGTTCTGGAGCTAAAAATATCACAGCTGAAATTATAAAAAAAATCACTAGTGGGGTTTAACACTAAAGACTTGAGCAGACAGAAAAAACAAGCAGAGAACTCAAAGACAGAGTAGCTGATATTTCCTTGCCTGAGGAGTAGGAAAAACAAAAAAAAAAAGAATTAAAAAAAAAAAGCCTAAGGGACCTACATTACATCATCAAGTATACTGACATATGCATCATTGGAATCCTAGAAAGAAAATGGGAATAAAATACTTCATGAAATAATGGCTGAAGATCTCAATTTTGCCAGAATACATTAATCTACATATCCAAGCACCTTAATGAATACCAAGTAGGATAAACTCAGAGTTCCACAGTGAGACACAATATCATCAAACTACTGAAAAACAAAGACAAAAAAAATCTTGAAAACAATAAGAAAGAAGCATTCCATAACATATATGTGGTTCTCAATAAGATTTCTCATTAAACACCATGGATACCAGAATCAGTGGGGTGGTGTAGTCAGAGATGAAAAAAACATCAAGCAAGAATTATACATCAGGCAAAACTATCTGAATTAAGTGAGGGAAAAATTAAGACATTCTCAGAAAAACAACAGCTAAGGGAGTTGGTTGCTAGTAGAACAGCACTACAATAAATGCTAAGGGAGTCCTTTAGGCTGAAACTAAAAGGGACTACTAGGTAGTAATGTGAAATAATTTAATGAAATAATGATTACATGTAAATATAGCTATGTAGATATATGGAAAAGTTATCTTAGATGTATTTTTTAGAATGCAACTACTCTTTTTGTTTTCTATAAGTTTGAAAGAAAAATGCATAAAAAGTCTAATTATAAAAATTGGCTCAGGGCACCTGGGTGGCTCAGTTGGTTAAGCGTTTGACTTCAGCTCAGGTCATGATCTCACAGTTTGTGGGTTTGAGCCCTGCATCAGGCTCTGTGCTGACGGCTCGGAGCCTGGAGCCTGCTTCATATTCTGTGTCTCCCTTTCTCTCTGCCCCTCCCCCACTCATGCACTGTCTCTCTTTCTCTCAAAAATGAGTAAACATTAAAAAAAATTGGTTAATAGACACACATTGTATAAAGATGTAATTTGTGACAATAACAACATGAGGGGGGCAGAGATAAATTGAAATAAATTTAATTCATATTAAATATGATTGATACTACATTGGTATCAATTAACACTGAATTGCTAAAAAAAATTAATGCTAATTTCAATCCCCATGGTAGCCACTGAGAAAATAACTAAAAATATACAGAAGAAGAAATGAAAAAGAATCAAAATGATATTACTAGAAAAACATCAATAAACACAAAATAAGGCTGTATCAGAATTGAGGAACAAAAAGTATGTGGAACATACAGGAAAATTATCATAATAGCAGAAGCAAGTCCTCCATTGTCAGAATTTACTTAAAAGTAAATGGTTTTACTTGTGATTTAAAAGACACATATTGGATCCTGCATCTGTGCTTCTTTTCAAACAGAATAGCAATGGAATGCACAGACTCATTGCCACAGGCTATATATTGTCAGTGGATTGGGACAGAATGGTCAAGAGAGTTTTGTTTTTTGTTTTTTTTTTTTTGAGTGTCCATCCTTCCAAAATGTTTACTACGATGGCAGAAGTGCACTACATGCTCTTCAACAGAGAAGTTGGGTTGTGATTTAAAACAGTGGAAATGAGAACGAAGTAGGGCCAGAGAGGAAACATCAAGGAGCCTTTAAGTACTCATTTCCACATGAAGTGCAGTTTTGATGGGAACCCAAAATCTCAGGAAACAGTACTGATAAACCTCTATAAATGAGTTTTCCCCGAATGGACTTATGATCCATACTTACCAGAACCATTACCGTGGATTCAAAGTAAGATTTCATCAGAAGTGCCCGAAGTGGACATGGAGTAATGGATTCATTGGGATTCTATCTCATTGCTTACTAGTTAGCACATCAGGGATGGGAGCCTACAGGTTGTGATTGGGCAAAGTTTATGTTTTCTAATTTAGCTGAAATGCTACATGTTTGCAAAAGGCTTTGATAAGGTGTCTCAATAAACTATGGGTGTTTTTCTCTTGTTACTTAGTAAAAAAAAAATCTATTACTGACACCTACACTCTCCATTAGGATTTTGAAAGCTGTTTAAGAGGGAAAGATAGAAGTTAAAGTAAGCAGGAAACAAAATTTCCAAGTATCTAGAGATACTGAATCCCATCTCTTTTGCATAAATTAAACAGAACCAGATTGATAAGAAGCTGGCCTTTAAGCCTACATCACCCAAGGGGGTTAAGCCTACATTTCCATCAATGAGCACAATACAAGTCGTCTTTACTTCTGGGGGGAACTTTTTGAAAATACTGAGACAGCACAATGGCCACTCCAACAACAGGTGTAGGTTCAATAAATGGTTACATCTTGTCATATACCAGCTGGGTTGCATATTGTTGGTATGGGATGGAGTAAGAATTAGTGAAATGGGGGAAGGAGAAAGAACCTAGTTGGCTGGGCTTTACAATTAAAAGCCATATGAGGTTTATATGCCCAATCAGAATTTTCTTCCTGGCCATATGTGTATGCTTGCCAATGAAGGGCAGGTCTTTTTACCCATCCTAATTCTGCTTTTCCTGTTAAGAGAGTTGTCATAATACATCTGGAGCACCCTCCCACACATCATGAAGTCACCTCCTCAAGTATTTCCAACCTGTTGACCAGACTGCAGATTTTGGACTTGCCAGCTTCCATAATGGCATGAGCTAATTCCTTATCTGTCACTCTCTCATATATATGATACTCTTATATATATATATATATATATATATATATATATTAGCTCATGCCATTATACACACACATATACACACACATATATACATATATATACACATATACATATATATGTATATACATATGTATATATACACACACATATATATATGTATACATACATACATATATATGATTTCCCCAATATGCTTGTAAAATGTAGGGAAAAACAGTGATCAGAGGGAAATTTATGACTATAAATACCTGCATTAAGAAAGAAGAGCTTTGTACTTACATCTTTCAGTTTGAAGACTAGTTTCCATCTTTTTGCATGGTTTATTATCTTCTGTTTTTTTTTTTCTTTAAATTGCCTCCACTTCTTGTATCTTTTGTGGCTCTTACTATTCAAATGTTAGGCTTTGTACAATGGTAATTTATGTCTCTTTTTTTCTCACATTTTTATCTTTGTGATTTGTGTTTTAAAGGAATTCCCCTGATTTTTCAGTTTTTCTAATAAAATTTTATTTTGAAAATTATATATTCAAGTTCCAAGAACTTTGTCTAAATTCTGATATTTTTAAACAACATTGCATTATTGTCTCATGAATGTGATATCTTCTCAAAATGCTCTGAATATATATTTTTTTCTTTAAAATTTCCTTAAATTTTCTTTTTCCGCTAGGGATAGTTTTTGCTCATATTGTTTATCTTTCATCCTGAAGGTTTGTTTCCTTTGTCTAGTTGTCTGTAATTGTCTGTTCATATTTAGTAAAAAGGTCCAGTTAGTTGGTATACTCTTAGGAATAAGGTCTACTTAGTTGGTATAAGTTTTTTTTTTATTATTTTTTTCTGTGTAGGCTTGATTTCTCATATGAGTATGATCAATCTGATCATTTGGGTAATTAATATAGCATATAAATAATCAGATTTTTATTTACCATAACAAAGCGAAGAGCTGGATGTTAGATGGTGGCCTCTCTAATTCTCCCCACATTCTTCATGCCAGCCAGAAACCAGAGTAATTTCATTTGTTTTTCAATACCCATAATAGAAACATTTACTTTCTCCAGATGGTTCACCGTCTTGAGAGAAAAATTATGTGTTTTTTACCCTGGTATAACTAGGCTAACAGCTCTCTGTAAACTGAGGGTAAGGTGTAAAAGGTTTTGACTGCCTCAACTGTTCCATATGTAAAGCTTCAATTAATTCCCAAGTTTTCAACACCACTTTTTATTCTAGACCTGTCATACCTACTTTAGGTCCTGGAACCTCTCTGGAATTTTGCCTTTCAGAAATTTGTTGATATAGCTCATCTTTTTTTTTTTTTAACTCTCTTTCCTTCGTAATACCGTACAGATTCTGTTCTGTATTGTATTTTTAATTCCAGAGAAAAAGATATGAACACAAGTCTGCTTTTAGAACCTGACGCATCTAAAAAAATGACAAATTAATGATTCAGAGTAGTCTCTAAAAAACTACTTCAAAGTAGTTCAAATGCTTCAAAGTTTGGAGTTTTATTATAGGCCAGTTTTCATTTATTTTCTTAGTATCTATCAACTTGTCACATGGTCCTTGAACATATTTTTATCCTTTTAAATAGGTATGCTTACTAAATTAAAATTAATACTAATTAGTTATTATAATAATCTTATATAAGCTTTTAGGTACCAAATGACTGAAGTTTCAGAGACCACTTTACATATTCTAGAGTCTCCAAAAAGCTATATGATTTGAACACCAAGGCCTTCCATTCATATGAAGTTACAAATCTATTTTGAAAATTAAAAAAATGAAGTAGTTATAATAAGGTGATAAAATAATCATGTGGAGAAGTGTCGCAGAGTATGAGTCTGGTGTTCTCTTTTGTACAACAAGAGGGTGGAGGCAGAAATGAAAATGAGAGAGGCTAATGTCTGGGAAGAGAAAAGAGCCCTGAACAAGAGTTTTCTCTCTACTTATTGAGCTCTCAAGGCTTTGCATATGTGGTGAATGTGCAGAAAACAAAAAGATAGTGACCATTAACTTGTGTGTTTGAGAAGTAAAGGGTTTGTGGGGTGAGTGACCTTTGAAGTTGAGATAAAAGCACAATGATATACTTGTGCCAGAAGCCAGATGCACAATGTTTCTCTGTAGGAGATACAGCGAAGTAGATATCTCCAAAGTTTAAGATTGCTGTAGCATGCTGCCTCAAGTCTAACAAGGCACCCTTTTCACTAGCTAACCTTGAGCGTCTTTGCCCTGTAGCAGTTTTCTGCTTTCTGCTTTGTTCTATTTATTGACTAGCCTTGAACGCTTTTGTCCTGTGGAGGCAGCTTTCCACCCCAAGCCTTATTTTACTTAATAACTACCCTTGGACGCTTTTGCCCAGTGGTGGCTTTTCACCCACCCTAAGCCTTGTTAACCCATTTTTGCAAGTGTACAGAATTCTCAAATTTATTTCCCACAGAAAAGGAAATGAACTTGTTAAAACAATAAACTAATTAATTTTGGTAATGATCCAGTTAATTGTGGACTATAATGAATATCCAAAAATATTTTTTTTAATTTTATTGTAACCCCAAAAGAGAATGGGAACTGGTCTGCCAAATATATTCCAATCATACTTCTGTTCAGTATGAAGTATAGTTGTAAAAATGGTTTAAAAAAAAGAATGTTTGATGAATAGAGAACTGAGAAAATGGATAGTTTTTAATTCTGTTCAAAAAAATGTTTTATAGCCAATTTGTGCTTAAATTTTTGAAATTTATAAGGCCCTATGTTCCCAGTTTTAAAAGCATAGCAGACAGCAGTGCCTGGATGGCTCAGTCAGTTAAGTCTGACTACAGTTCATGTCACGATCTCATGGTTCATGGGTCTGAGCCCCACCTTGGGCTCTGTGCTAAAAAAACTTGGAGCCTGAAGCCTGTTTCGGATTCTGGGATTCCATTTCCCCCACTCGCACTCTCTCTCTGTCTCTCTCTCTTTACCTTTCTCTCTCTCAAAAATAAACATTAAAAATTATAAAAAATAAAAGCATAGCAGAAATCGAGGTATATTGAAATCTGATGGAAGGTAAACATGTTTAAAGTCAGCCCACATAGAGATTTGTTTTGAAATCAGTTGTTCCACCATTTTAGTTACTTTTTATTTGTGAGTACTTTGGGACCTTATACAGTACTCATTAAAATGGTTTTTATCTTGGTTAAATTTCATGCCCTTTTGGAATTACGTGTATCATAATTAGAAAAATAGAGAGCATTTGTTCTTCCTCAAAATAGTGAACACACTACAATGAGGTATATTGTTTTATTCTTCATACAGAGAAAAGTGGCAACATTAATTGATGAGGCTATGGGCAATTGCTCTAAGAGGAAGTCAATGTTAGAAGTAAGATTAGACAATTATATTTCTACTTAATACACACTTCAAAAGGGTCTTTTGAATAGAAATGGAAAAATAGAAATATTTAAGTTTATAGGCAGAAAAGGAAAAGAATTTAAAGTTAAATATTAACAACTACATATTTCATTATAAGTCTATAAATTGTTACTTATATTGCTAAAGTCTTATTTATATAGTTAAAAGAGTTCTAAAGAGTAATGTGTATAATTGAGAGGACTTAGTTCTAGAATTTTTGGTGTCCTTTAAGATATGGTGAGAGGTGGAAAGGTACCTTATTTTGTTGAATCTAAGACACATTTTTTATACTTTTATTATCTCTGATTTTAGGATGCACTTATAATCTATGATATATATGTTGAATTGGCAATATTTTATTATTCTTATGGTACATAAAGTAATAGTGCATATTACAGTTGATATCTTAAACACAATGAACTATAGTAATTTATGCTGTGCATGCCATGAATCATGTATATAGATATATTTTATATATACAATTAGTATATTTCTACATTAGTATATTTATAATTAGTACATTTATATGATAATATCATTAATGAATATAGACTTAGCATATTAAAATTAGTATATATATATATGAAAGTATGTATATATATATATGAAAAATTTTCACTTGGAATATAGAAGGTTTGTAAGTTGCTTCAAGAGTATCTTGATGTTCCTAGTGGACCATTTTTGTTTGCGCTTTGCTACAACTTAAATCCTTAAAAACTTGTTATTTAAGAGGCACCTGGGTGGCTCAGTCGTTGAGCATCCGACTTCAGCTCAGGTCATGATCTCGCGGTTCATGAGTTCAGGCTCCACGACGGGCTCTGTGCTGACAGCTCAGAGCCTGGAGCCTACCTCAGATTCTGTGTCCCCCCCTCTCTCTCCGCCCCACCTGCCTGTGCTCTGTCTCTCTCTTTCAAAAATTAATAGACATAAAAAAAATTCAAAAACTTATTTAATTCAGATATTTATTTTTTTTCTAAAAGCTCAACCTAAACATATAAATGTGTTCCTAAATAACAACAAAACATTTGTCATCCATTGGAACCCTTAGTCTCTATATTGTTGTCTAAAGAATGCAACTTAAAATTTGTTGCTCTCTCTGGTTCACTAGATGTAGACTGCATAAAATCGATTGCTTGTTCTTCACAGGGCATGATCTGTTGATTACATTGTTCATTTGCACCATTCATTATGACACTTGAGTTGCAATTAGAATAAGAAATTCCTTTTGTCATATACTGAATCTGTTTCTACTCTGTTTTATTTGTAAAATATTTTTTCCCAATCAATAAATTCACATTATTTGAGTTCAGTGCATAGAAATACCATAAATCTTAGACTTTTCTCTGTCTTCTAGAAAGTAAAAACCCAGTAAAAGATCCCACAGTAAGATATACAAATTAAATAATAAATTATATATGAAATCATGCAATCAAACATTAAAGCACATGGCAAAGTCTATGAATTACAAACATTTCAATATAGTGTATAAGTTCAAAAAAGATTGAGACCAGTGAGGGAGAATGGCATTAGGAGTGGAAAGTGGTAATTTAAAAAATGGGAAGGTTTGAGTAGACAGAGGAGAAAACAGAAAACAGTTTAGGCAATGATAGTAAAAACAGCAATGACAGCACAATAATAACACAAAAAAGAGAGTAGCATAAAAAATGATGTAAATAAAATAGTACTTTTAACAGTATTGATGTGTTTCATTCTGTTTTCTTTTATTTATTTTTGCAGTTGACTTTTTCTTTTAAAATTTTTATTTAAATTCTAGTTAGTTAACACGCAATGCAATATTGGTTTTCAGAGTAGAATTCAGTGATTCATCACTTACATACAACACCCAGTGCTCATTATAACAAGTATCCTCCTTAATAATCATCACCCATTTAGCCCATCCCCTACCCATCTCCCTCCATCAATCTTCAGTTTGGTTGCCATCTTGAAGAGTCTCTTACAGTTTTTCTCTCTTTTTTTCCCTTTCCCATATGTTCACTTGTTTTGTTTCTTAAATTCTACATATGAATGAAATCATATGATATTTGTCATTCTTTGACTACTTTTGCTTAGCATAATACACTCTAGTTCTAACCACGTCATTTCAAATGGCAAGATTTCATTCCTTTTGATTGCTGAGTAATATTCCATTATATATATGTGTGTGTGTGTGTGTGTGTGTGTGTGTGTGTATTCATTGGATGTATATGAATATGTGTGTGTATATATATATATATATATACATACATACATATACATATATATATTCATTGGAAAATGTCTATTCATTTCTTCTATCCATTTTTCAGCTGGATTATTTGGGGTTCTTTTTGGGTGTTGAGGTTGATAAGTTCTTTATAGATTTTGATACTAACCCTTTATCAGATATGTTACTTGTAAATACCTTCTCCCTTTCCATAGATTGCTTTTTAGTTTTGTTGATTGTTTCCTCCGTGGTGCATAAGTTTTATTATCATTAAGTCTTAATAGTTCATTTTTGCTTTTGTTTCCCTTGCTTCCAGAGATGTGTCTGATAATAAGTTGTTACAGCTGAAGTCAAAAGGGTTTCTGTCTGTATTCTCCTCTAGGACTTTGATGGTTTCCTGTTTCATATTTAGGTATTTCACCCATTTTGAATTTAGTGTTGTGTATGGTGTAAGAAAATGGTCCCGTTTCATTCTTCTGCATGCTGCTGTCCAGTTTTCCCAACACCATTTGTTGAAGAGACTGTATTTTTTCCATTGCATATTCTTTTCTTCTTTGTTGAAGATTAGTTGACTATATAGTTGTGGATAAGTCTTTTCTTTTAACTATAACACTTTAGCTAATAATTGAGGAATCCATGTGGAGGAGAGGAATCATAGTGTGAAAGTGGATTGATTTCAGAGAAAATGCAAAGATAAATTGTTAGGTAATATTCATTGAATTTTGACTCCATACATTAATACTCATAGAGTGTAAACTGTGCTACACTCTTTACATATTTTCATTTGGTACTTTCAAAAATCTTATGAGATTAGTATAATTTCTTTTTTATTTTACAAACTGGAATATTAAAATTAGTTAATTTGACCCAAGACACATAGCTAAAAAGTTTTTGTGGGGATTTTTTAACAAACCTACATCTTGGTTGAGCTATATTTCTCAGAAATTGGTTTTCTGTATATTGCCTGTTAGTGTGCACAGGTGAGATTCTTTGGAGATTTAGAGGGTAGATTTTATACTTTACATATATAGCTCTTGAACTTCTAACTCAGCTTGTTGACATGAGGCAACAGTTGGTGTATAATGTCTCCACTTTCTCATGGGTCTTCCTTTGGCTTCTCCAAATCCTGAGGTAGGTGGTGTATTTATCTCCATGACAGAGATGGCTTCTGTATGACATCCACATCAAGGACAGAAGCAATAAGAACTGACATGAATTTTATTTGTTCTCATGTGGTCCCAGCTTTTGTTCATAGATTCAAATTTGTTCTTGAACCCACTGAATTTACATCCATATCACTTTACAAATGCTTGCCCTGTGAATTCATACTCCACCATCAGCTGCAAAAACAATAGCCTTTTACTACAATTTTATAAGGTACTTTTAAAAAAATCTATCATATATGTATTTTTCTTTATATCAGTTAATTGATAAATTGATCTATCATCACCATTTATCTTTCTATCCCAGTGATTCTCCTTCTCTGCCATAACCCTAGCTGACAAAATAATGGATTCTCAATGTGAACACAGTAGGTCTGTTCAAAAGTTTATGCTCTCTGCTGTACTTTTAATGATCATAGAAGTGGAAATACCTAGAAAATAGCTTTGTATCCAGCTAAAAATATTCTTATAAATCTTAATTGTCCAGTTATATTCTTCTACTATATTTATGATCTTGAGCATGTATTTGCTCTTGTTCACTATTATATATGAAATAAAAATATGAAACTAGATCCAAAGTTCTAAGTTCAATATGTATAGATCAAGGAATAGAATATGAGCTTCCACTGTGGTGTTGTTGTTGTTGTTGTCATCTTATTTTAAAATTTTATTTAAATTCCAGTTAGTTAACATACAGTATAATATTAATTTCAGTTGTACAATATACTGATTCAACACTTCTATATAATACCCAGTACTCATCACAGCAAGTGTAATCCTTAATCCTATCACCTATTTAATCAATCTTCCCACCAACCTACCCTCTGGTAACCATCAGCTTGTTCTCCACAGTTAAGAGTCTGTTTCTTGGTTTGCCTCTCTCTCTTTTTTCCCTATGCTTGTTTGTTTTGTTTCTTAAATTCCACATGAGTGAAATCATATGATATGTGTCATTCTCTGACAGACTTATTTCACTTAGCATAAATATATCTAGCTCCACCCATGTCATTGAAATGCAAGATTTCATTCCTTTTATGGTTGAGTAATACACATATCATGAATAATACACACACACACACACACACACACACATCACCTCTTCTTTATCCACTCATCTATTGATGGACACTTGGGCTGTTTCAATTGTTTGGTTATTGTAGATAACACTGCTATAAACCTCAGGGTGCATGCATAATTTTGAATTAGTGTTTTTGTATTTTGGGGGTAGATCCCTAGTAATGGAATTGCTGCATCATAGGGTAGTTCTACTTTTAACTTTTTGAAGAACCTCCATACTCTTTTCCAGCATGGCTGCACCAGTTTGCATTCCCACCAGTAGTAGTAGGTTTCCTCTTTCTCCATATCCTTGCAAACACCAGTTGTTTCTTGTGTTGGTGATTTTAGTCATTCTGACAGGCATTAGGTGATATCTCATTGTATATTTTTAATACAATGGCTCCAAGAGACTCATTTTATTTTTTATTCTTTTAAAATATTAAGATTGATTGATTTCAATTTAACCTGAAGAAAATATAACAAATATGTGACTGGTCTTAAAAAATAGAAAAATAAGTTACAATATTATGCCACGTTTTAAAAAATAAAAACATTAAGATTCCCATTATAGCCTCCAATTAAGATTTAAGGGAAAAAGGAGATACCTAGTGGCTTAATCAGTTAAGCAACTGGCTCTTGGTTTCAGTCCAGGTCAGGATCTCGTGGTTTGTGAGTTCGAGCCCCGTGTTGAGATTTGTGCTGGCAGCACAGAGCCTGCTTGGGATTCTCTCTTTCTCTTTCTGCCCCCCCCCCCCCCCACATATTCTCTCTCTCTCTCTCTCTCTCTCTCTCTCCCCTCTAAAAATAAATAAATGAACTTTAAAGAATATTTAAGGGAAAATGTTATAAATTTTCAAAAAAGGAGGGAGGAAGGAAATGTGATATTTTATTCAGTAATCTAATCATGATTTTCTGGGTTTTCTTTTTCTTTGTTTTATTTAATTAAGAAAAGCTCTATTCCAATATTATTCTATATATATGTTTACAAATACTCATATCTACATGAAAAACGATACTACTTCAGGGCTGTATTACATAGTTTCAATGAGTTCAGCACGGAGCTCTTCCAATATGCTTCTACACATATGTTTAGAAACACTTATGTCTTTTTTTTTAACATTTTTTCTAAATTAGAGTCAGTTAACATACAGTGTAATATTAGTTTCAAGTGTACAATTTAGTGATTCATCACTTACAACAGCACGCAGTTATCATCACAAGTGCACTCCTTAATCTTTATCATCTGTTTAACCCATTTCCCCCACCCACCTCCCTTCTGGTAACCATCAGCTTGTTCTACATAGTTAAGTGTGTGTTTCTTGGTTTTCCTCTGTTTTTTTTTTTCCCCTATGATCCTTTTTTTTTTTTTCTTAGATTCCACGTATGAGTGAAATGATGTATTTTCCTGATGATCAGTGATGTTGAGCATTTATTCATGTGCCTGTTTGCAATTTGTATGTCTTCTTTGGAAAATGTTTATTCATGTCTTTTAACCATTTTTAACTAGAGTATTAGGGTTTTTTTTTTATTTTGAGTTTTATACGTTGTTTTTATATTTTGGATACTAACCTTTTGTCAGATATGTCATTTGCAACTCCAACTCTTTAAGTATATAGAAAACCCAAAAGACTTCATAAAACTCCTAGAACTGATAAATAAATTCAGTAAAGCTGCAGAATGCAAAATCAAGGTACAGAAACCTGTTGCATTTGTGTACACCAATAATGGAGCAACAGGAAAAGAAGTTAAGGAATCAATCCCATTTACTATTACACCAAAAATAAGATACCTACAAATAAACCTAAAAAAGAGGTGAAAGATCTTTACTCTGAAAGTTATAAAGCACTCATGGAAGAAATTAAAGATGACACAAGGAAATGGAAAGACATTCCATGTTCATGGATTGGAAGAACAAATATTTTAAAATGTCTATATATCCCATAGCAATCTACACATTTAATGCAATTTCTATCGAAATACCAGCAGCATTTATCATAGAGCTAGAACAAACAATCCTAAATTTTTTTATGGAATCACAGGAGACCCTGAATATTGAAAGCAACATTGAAAAGCAAAGCAAAGCTGGGGGCATCACAATTCCAGACTTCAACTTATATTACAAAGCTGTAGTAATCAAAACAGTTTGGTAGTAGCACAAATTTAGATACAGAGATAAATAGAATAGAATAGAAAAATCAATAAATAAACTCACACATACGTGGCGAGTTAATCTTTAGCAAAGCAGAAAATAATATCGAATTGGAAATAAGCAGTCTCTTTAATAAATGGTGTTGAGAAAACTGGACAGCAACATACAAAAGAATGAAACTGGACCTCTTTCTTACACCGCACACAAAAAATAAATTCAAATTGGACTAAATACCTAAATGTGAGACCTGAAACCGTAAAATCCTAGAGCTTCCATTTTGTGTGTATATGTATATATTATTATTTATGAAAAGAATATGCAGTTTTCATATATTTAAAAAATATCTATCACCTCAAAGTTGTTGGAAACTTGGAGGAGCTGAAGGTGGTGGCATAGAATTGGTAGGAAAATGAAATACTCAGTGTTACCTGGGACTCCACCCTAGGTGCAGTGACCCACAATCAGGAAGTGATCCCCTAAATATGGAAGTTACCTTTGAGGGGTAAAGGGATGGTGTCCCACATCAGGCACTCTGATACTTGGGTCTTATACTGAAAAGACAAGGTCCCAAAACGCCTGGTTTTGAAAATCAACAGGCATTAAGTCCAGGGGAACCATAGCACTGTAAGTAACAAAGGAGAATCTTCTCTTACTTGGCTCATATTCAAATCCACTCACCCTAACATATAGTGCAAAAGCAATAATTTTAAAATAACATAAACCATAAGTGATTGGTACTGGCTTACTAGTACTAAAGCATCTTTCAGAGAATCAGGAGCATTCAGTACTTTCTCAGAGGTGGAATTGCTAGTGGGCATCATATTTGCAAGCTCATTCTAACTTGCTGCTGAAGGAGCTGGCAGGTGGTATTTTTGGGGTCCTACCTCCAGCCTGATAACACTAATGGACATGCTTGTGTCCCCTCCCACTGTTTGCAGCAACTGTGCCACAACCGAGAGGGGCAAACTGCTCCCATCCTCCCTGCAATTCAACTGGGCCTGGCGAGTACCCCAAACCCCATTGACCCTGTGCAGTAGCCATGTCATAATCAAGCCAAACAAGCCAAACTCACTCCACACTTCTGAAGCAGCAGGAGTCTTGCAAATGGTCTGAGCAAGCCCTCAGAGCCCCCCGCCTAACCCACAGAACACCAGTGATGCAACTGGTCCAGGTGAGCTCCCCAAACAGCACCCACTCCATGTAGCAGCCATGCACAACTGTGTCAGGACAGTGTCCTGCACCCCAACCTTTCCGGGTAATAGTCATTCATAGGGGCACCTGGGTGGCTCAGTCGGTTGAGTTTCCGACTTCGGCTCAGGTCATGATCTCACGGTCTGTGAGTTCGAGCCCTGCATTGGGCTCTGTGCTGACAGCTTGGAGCCTGGAGCCCGCTTCGGATTCTGTGTCTCCCTGTCTCTCTGACCCTCCCCCGTTCATGCTCTGTCTCTCTCTGTCTCAAAAATAAATAACCATTAGAAAATAATAGAAAATTAAAAAAAAATAGTCACTCATAACCAGGCCTTGTGAGTACCCAATACCATGCCCACCTCACACCACATCCATGCCTCCACTACAGCAAATGGGGCATGGAGTTCACACAATGAATATCCCTTTAGCGCCTAGCTATAGAGGCCAATGGAGATTTTTCTCTGGACCCCATGGATCATCTCGCATATTAGACCACTTCCTTAGGACTGGGAAAAGTTGTTTCGCTTAATGCATAAAGACAAACACAGGGAGAAGTGAGGAGACAGAAGGATATGTTCTAAATTAAATAATAAGACAAATACCCAGAAAAAAGATATTAAAAAATTGTAATAAAGAATTTACCCCAGAGCACCTGTGTGGGTCAGTCAGTTGAGTGTCTGTCTTTGGCTCAGGTCATGATCTTGTGGTTAATGAATTTGAGCCCTGTGTCCAGCTCTGTACAGACAGCCCAGAACCTGGAGCCTGTTTCATATCCTGTGTCTCTCTCTCTCTCTCTGCCCTTCCTCCAATCATGCTTTCTCTCTCTCTCTCTCTCTCTCCCTCTCTCACAAAAATAAATAAACATTAAAAAGTTAAAAGAAAGTACCCCAAAAAGCGTTCAAAGTAGTGGACATAAAAATGGCCACTGAACTCTGGAGAAGAATGGATGAACACAGTGAGAATTTAAATAAAGAGATTAAAAAATATATAAGAAAGTACCAAACAGAAGTTATAACTGAAATAAAAAAATACACTGGATTAATTCAATACCAGAATGGAAGAATTAGAAGCAAAATCAGTGAGTTGGGAAACAAAACAATGGATCTAATGATAGAGCAGCAAAATGAAAAATGAATTATAAAAAATGAGGATTCATTAAGGGCCACTGGAACAACATGAAGCAGAATAACATTTGCATTATAGGGATCCTAGAAAAAGAAGAGAGTTAGAAAGTGATAGAAAAAAATATTTTATTTTTTCAATATATGAAATTTATTGTCATATTGGTTTCCCTACAACACCCAGTGCTCATCCCAAAAGCTGCCTCCTCAATACCCATCACCCGCCCTCCCCTCCCTCCCACCCCCCATCAACCCTCAGTTTGTTCTGTTTTTAAGAGTCTCTTATGCTTTGGCTCTCTCCCACTCTAACCTCTTTTTTTTTTTCCTTCCCCTCCTCCATGGGTTTCTGTTAAGTTTCTCAGGATCCACATAAGAGTGAAACCATATGGTATCTGTCTTTCTCTGTATGGCTTATTTCACTTAGCATCACACTCTCCAGTTCCATCCACGTTGCTACAAAGGGCCATATTTCGTTCTTTCTCATTGCCATGTAGTACTCCATTGTGTATATAAACCACAATTTCTTTATCCATTCATCAGTTGATGGACATTTAGGCTCTTTCCATAATTTGGTATTGTTGAGAGTGCTGCTATAAACATTGGGGTACAAGTGCCCCTATGCATCAGTACTCCTGTATCCCTTGAGTAAATTCCTAGCAGTGCTATTGCTTGGTCATAGGGTTGGTCTATTTTTAATTTTTTGAGGAACCTCCACACTGTTTTCCAGAGTGGCTGCACCAATTTGCATTCCCACCAACAGTGCAAGAGGGTTCCCGTTTCTCCACATCCTCTCCAGCATCTATAGTCTCCTGATTTGTTCATTTTGGCCACTCTGACTGGCATGAGGTGATATCTGAGTGTGGTTTTGATTTATATTTCCCTGATGAGGAGCGACGTTGAGCATCTTTTCATGTGCCTGTTGGCTATCCGGATGTCTTCTTTAGAGAAGTGTCTATTCATGTTTTCTGCCCATTTCTTCACTGGGTTATTTGTTTTTAGGGTGTGGAGTTTGGTGAGCTCTTTATAGATTTTGGATACTATCCCTTTGTCTGATATGTCATTTGCAAATATCTTTTCCCATTCTGTTGGTTGCCTTTTAGTTTTGTTGGTTGTTTCCTTTGCTGTGCAGAAGCTTTTTATCTTCATAAGGTCCCAGTAATTCATTTTTGCTTTTAATTCCCTTGCCTTTGGGGATGTGTCAAGTAAGAGATTGCTACGGCTGAGGTCAGAGAGGTCTTTTCCTGCTTTCTCCTCTAGGGTTTTGATGGTTTCCTGTCTCACATTCAGGTCCTTTATCCATTTTGAGTTTGTTTTTGTGAATGTTGTGAGAAAGTGGTCTAGTTTCAACCTTCTGCATGTTGCTGTCCAGTTCTCCCAGCACCATTTATTAAAGAGACTGCCTTTTTTCGATTGGATGTTCTTTCCTGCTTTGTCAAAGATTAGTTGGCCATACGTTTGTGAGTCTAGTTCTGGGGTTTCTATTCTATTCCATTGGTCTATGTGTCCGTATTTGTGCCAATACCATGCTGTCTTGATGATGACAGCTTTGTAGTAGAGGCTAGAAAAAAATATTTGAAGATATAATGGCTTGAAACATTCTTCATCTGGTAAAGGAAACCGACATTTTAGTGCAGGAATCCCAGAACATTCCAAATAAGATAAACCTGAAAAAAACCATACCAAGAAACATTATAATTAAAATGGTAAAATAAGGATAAAGAGAGGATCTTATAAGCAGCTAGAGAAAAACTATTGTGCACAAGAGAAACCTCATAATTCTATCAGAAAATTTTTCAGCAGAAACTTTACAGTCCAGAAGGGAGCAGCATGACATACTTAAAGTAATGAAAGGGTGAGGGAGGAAACAAAAAACAACAGCAGCCAAAATTATCTACCCAACAAGGTTAACATTCAGACTTGAAGGGGAGATTAAGAGTTTTCTAGATAAGCTAAAGCCAAAGGAGTTTATCACCACTAAACCAGCCTTGTAAGACATGATAAAAAGGATTTCTCTGAGGTGAAAAGAAAAAAAAAACAGTAATAATTAGAACACAATGAAAATAATAATATCACTGGAATATAATAGAGTTAGTGTACCTAACATTGTAAAACAAGTATAAGGATCAAAAGACAAAGGTACTAAAAGTAACTAAAATTACAATACTTAGTTAAGGGATACATAAGATAAAAAGATAAAATGTGTCATCAAAAACATGAAATGTAGGGTGAATAAAAATGTAAAACATTGGAATGAGTTCAAAATTAATTTGCTATCAACTTAAAAAAATATAAAATTTTATATGTGAACCTCATAGTAGCCATAGTAGCATAGTAGCCATGTGCGTACGCGCGCGCACACACACACACACACACACATACACACACAACTTATAGTAAATACACATAAAAATATTAAAGAAATCTAGGCTTAATACTGAAGAAAGTTATAAAACCACAAGAAAAGGAAGAAAAAGAAAAATAAAAACAGAAAGGAACTTCAAAAACATCCATAAAACAATTAACACAATGGCAATAAGTACATACCAGTCAATAATTAAGTTGGATGTAAATGGACTAAATTTGCCAATGAAAAGAAATAGAATGGCTGAATGGATAAAAAATAAACAAAAACAAACAAAAAAAGACCTATCTATATACTTCTTGCATATATTCACTTCAGAAGTAAAGATAAATACAGAATGAATGTGCAGAGAGAGAAAAAAATATGCAAATAAAAAAGAAAGAAAAAGAAAGCTGGTGTAGCTATATTCATATCAGACAAAATAGACTCTAACACAAAAAAAAGTCAAGGAAAGAAGCTACATAATGATAAAGGGGTCAATCAAGTAAGAAGATACATTTATTAATATATATGTACTCACAAAAAAGAAAGAAATATTGCCATTTACAACTACATGTATGGACCTAGAAAGTATATTGCTAAGTGAATAAGTCAGTCAGAGAAAGACAAATACTATATGATTTTACTCTTATGTGGAATTTAAAAAACAAAACAAATGAAAAAAGAAAAAAAAAAGACAAATAAAACCAGATTCTTAAAAATAAAGAACCAATTGGTGGTTGCCAGAAGAGAGGTGAGTGGGAGTATGGGTGAAAAAATATGCACCTAATATAGGAGCAGTAATGTATCTCTCTCTCTCTCTCTCTCTATCTATCTATCTATATCTATATCATCTATATCTATATCTATATCTATATCTATATCTATATCTATATATATCAAATGTTAACAGAATCAAAGGGAGAAACTAAAAGCAATACAATAACATTAGGAAACGTTAAGACTCCTCTTAGAGCAATGGATTGATCATCCAGACAGAAAATCAATAAGGAAATATCAGCATTAAATAACATACGACCAGGTGGACTTCATAGATATACACAGAACATTCCATCCAAAATTAACAGAATGCACATTATTCTTAAGTGCACATAGTACTTTATCCAGGATAGATCACATTTGGGTCACAAATAAGTTTCAACAAATTCAACAAATATTGAAATTATATGTTAAGCATCTTCTGTGACCACAATGGTATGAAACCAGTAATCAACTACAACAATAAAAAAAAAAAAACTGTAAAAGCCACAAAAAAACCCATAAAAATTAAAACACACTGTAAAGAATAGCCAATAGGTTATCAAAGAAATAAAAAGAGAGGGGGAAAAAAAAACAGAGACAAACGAAAACAGAAAAAGAACATATAGGGCCGCCTGGGTGGCTCAGTTGGTTGAGCATCTGACTCTTGGTTTCAACTCAGGTCATGATCTCATGGTTGATGGGTTCGAGCCCTGCATCAGGCTGTGCTGACAGTGCAGAGCCTGCTTGGGATTCTCTCTTTCTCTCTCTCTCTTCCCCTCCTCGGCTTGCTCTCTCTCTCTCTCTAAAATACATAAGCTTAAAAAAGAAAGTATAACATACCAACATTTATGGGATGTAGTAAATAAAAGTGGCTCTAGGAGGGGAGTTCATAACAATATAGGTCTACCTTGAGAAACACAAAATCTCAAATGCAAAATCTAACAATCTCCCTATGCCTAAAGAAAGTAAGAAAAGAAGAATAAAGCCAAAACTTAATAGAAAGAAGGGAATAATAGGGATTAGAGTGGAAATAAATAAAATAGATACCAAAAAGACAATAGAAAATACCAAAGAAATAAAGAATTGGTTCTTAGAAAAGATGAACAAAAATCAACAAATCTTTAGCTAGACTAACCAAGAAAAAGAAAGAGGGCTAAAATAAATAAAGTCAACAATTAAAGAGAAGTTACAACTGGTACCACAAATAAACAAAGGATTATAAGAGTACTACAATTTTTAACTAGCAAATTGGACAACTAAAAGAAATTAATACATTTCTAGAAACATATAATCTTCTAAGACTAAATCAGGAAGAAATAGAAAGCCTGAATGGATGAATTACTAGTAAGGAGTTAAAATCAGTTATCAAAAATCTTTTAACAAACAAAAGTCCAGAAAGATGGCTTCAATGGTAAATTGTTCCAAACATTCAAGGAAGACTCAAAAATCTTCCAAAAAATTGAAGAGATAAAGCCTCCAAACTCATTTTATGAAGCCAATATTACTCTGATACCAAAACCAAAAAAATATACAAAAAAAATACAGGGCAATATTCCTAGTGAACATAGATACAAAATTCCTCAGCAAAATATTATTAAACTAAATTCAGCAATTCATTAAAAAGTATTGTAAACCATAATCTAGTGGGATCTATTTCACAGAGGCAAGGATGGTTCAACATATGCAAATTAATGTGATATGTCACATTAACAAAATAAAGAATAAAAATAATATGATCTCAGAAGATCCAAAAAAGACCATTTGACAAAATTTAAAATCTATTTATGGTAAAAACTCTCAACAAAATGGGTATAGAGGAAATATACCTCAAAATATCAAAGGCCATATATGATGAACCTAAAATTAACATCATATGCGTTGGAGAAAAGTTGAAAAAGTTTCCTTTAAGATAAAGAACAAAGTAAGGTTACTCACTCTCACCACTTTTATTAAATAAAGTATTGAGGTCTTAGTCACAGCAATTAAGCAAGAAAAAGAAATAAAAGACATCTAAATCAGAAAGGAAGAAATAAAGCTGCCAGTACTTGTGTATGCCATGACATGACACAGAAAATGCAGACTCCACCAAAAATGTTAGAACTCATGAATGAATTCAGTAAAATCACAGGATACGAAGTCAATATGCAGAAATCTGTGGCATATCTATACACTAATAACAAACTATCAAATTACAGAAATTAGAAAAATGGCCTTATTTACAATTGCACAAAAAAGAAGAAAACACTTAGGAATATATTTAACTAAGGAGATGAAAAACCTGTAGATTAAAAAATGTCAGCAATTGATAAAAGGAATTGAAGACACACATAAATTTAAAGGTATCCCTTGCTTATAGATTGGAAGAGTTAATATTTTTAAATGTCCATATCACCCAAACAATCTACAGATTCAATGAAACCTCCATGAAAATTCCAATGGTTATTTCACAGAATTAGAAGAATAATTCTAAAATATGTATAGAAATCACAAAAGAACCTGAAGACCTAAAGTGATCTACAGAAAAAACAAAGCTGAAAGTATCAAGCTCCCTGATTTCAAAATCTACTGCAAAGCTATAGTAATCAACACAATATAATACTTTTGCAAAACAGATCAATGGAACAAAATTAAGAACCCAGAAATCAATCCACACATATATGTATATTTAATTTACAAAGGAGTCAAGAACTTATATTGGAGAAAGGATTATATTTTCAATAAATGTTGGAAAAACTGGTCAGCCACATGCAAAAGAATGAAATTATAGGCTGCTATCTTACACTATATACAAAAATTAACTTAAATTAGTTAAAGACTTAATTGTATGACCTGAAACCATAACATTCCTGGAAGAAAACATAGGCAGTAAGCTTTTTTTACATCAGTCGTAGGAAAGATTTTGTGGATCAGACTCTATAGGCAAGGGAAACAAAAGCAAAAAAACAAACAAGTGGGGTTACCTCAAGCTTAAAAGTTTCTGCACAGTGAAGGTTTCCATAATCAAAACAAAAGGAAAGCTACTGAATGGGAAAAGATATTTGCAAACAGAACATTCAATAAGGAGTTAATATTCAAAATATATAAAGAACTCATACAACTCAAAAACAACAAAAAACAAACAACCTTATTTACAAAAAATGAGCAGAGTATCTGAATAGATAATTTTTTTTTCCAAGGAAGACTTACAGATGATGTATGGTATGAGCTGGAAGTCTGGTTTGTTAAAGCACACCATGAATGTTCCTGTTAATCACTATCTTGAGAATGTACAGATCCTGCCTTCCCTCTATATTCAATCAAGCAAAATATATAGAGAAATATGTTGCTCAGCATTCAAAGATTCTTGAGGTGACCAACCTGGAGTGTATCCTTTGTAACAAAAAGTGTCCAGATGGCAGGCATTGATCTTGGAACTCTAGCCTTACAAAGAGGGGGAAAGTCTGCAGATATTTGCTAAGTTAGTTGCTAAACTATAAAATTTTGATGCATGTAGATTCCAGAAGTAGATGCTGTGTCCAGTCTACCATTCCTAGACTCTTTATGTAAGGTCCTCCAATAAACTTATGGCTTAATTGCTGTCTCTGATTCATTTGTTTGGCCTCACGAGACAATCACTTATACTTGGCTTAGGGTCTGCTGGGGTGAGGATGGTGAACAGGCACATGGAAAGATGTTCAACATCATTAATTATTGGAGAAATGGAAATCAAAACCACAGTAAGATTATCATTTAACACTGGGAATTTACCTGAAAAATATTTTAAAAAACACTAATTTTAAAGGATATATGCATGCCTATGTTCATGTACAACTATTTACAGTAGCCAAGATATGGAAACAACTTAAATGCCCATTGATGGATAAATGGATAAAGAAAATGTCGTGTACACACACACACACACACACACACACACACACACATTGGGGTACTACTGAGCCATAAAAAGAATGAAATCTTGCTATTTGTAACAATATGGTTAGACTTTGAGGGTATTATTCTAAGTGAAAAAAGTCATAAGAAAGACAAATCCAATATAAATTCACTCAAATGTGGAATCTAACAGAACAAAGCAAAAATGAAAAAAAAAATAAAACAAAACTCACAGATACAGAGAACAGATCATTGCTTACCTGATGGGAAGGGTTTGTGGAACAGGTAAAAGAAGAGAAGGGAGTCAATTGAAGAATGATACATGATAACTAGACTTTTGGGGTGATCATTTTGCAGTGTACACAAATGTCAAGTTATAATGCTTCACACCTGAAACTTTTAAAATAATAACTTGAAAAAGTAAAAGACTGTGACATACTTGCATTTTAAGACCCCTTTCTGCTCCATCATTTAATATTTTTATAATAACATATCAAGATAAAAGAAAAAAACTAAATACACATATTAAAATAGAGATGTTGCAGTTTGGTTAGGGTTTAGTCCTGGACACACATAACTAGATAGCAATGAAGGGTTACTCTCTCCCTTGGAAAATTTATTCACATACAAGCCTTCCATTACTGCATTACTTCTAGTTTTAAATCACAAAGTCAAATTTCTTGTTTTGAGTTTCAGCTACAGATGTGTATCTATTTGGCATCTCTACCTTGATATCTCAAAGGCACCTAAAAGTCAACATTTCTAGAACTGGAATCATGATTTTTTCTCATCATCCTCCTCACTGCAAATTTATTTTAAAACTAGCATTTTTGTTTTATTGATAACACCTCTTTGATTATTTTGAACAAAACATAAATTTCAAAATCTTTATTGATGCTTTTCTTTTTATTACTCATCATAAACTTAAGATGCAATTCTCCATGGGTCTCTCATTTTTTTCCGTGTGATTAATAAGCAGTCTCATTTACTTCCTTTGTTGTGGACTATCTTTTCAAGTATATTTATATAATTATCAATCTTCGATGATAAAAGTAATATTTTTTCCAGAGTTCAAAACAAGTTTAGTGTCCAGTATAATGAAAATAATGCATCCTTCTAGCTCAAGGCTTATATAGGCTTATTTTCTATATAAAAATTTAGATACACTAAACTCAGGGTTTCTTTCTTGTAATACAACCCTCTGTATGTGTAGGCCCAGTTCACATTGCTGTAGGAAATGGAGGTCAGAGAAGTGGCTCAAATGCTGACACTCTGGTTATTGCTAGTGCCATGATAACAAAATTCCTTGCCATAATGAAGACCTTTGTCCTCTCACAGTACCCCAGGAGTTTTGTGTCCTCTCACAGTATCCACAAAACTGTGGCAGGCTAATATATATATATATAGATATATATATATATATTATATATATATATATATAACATTTTATATTAAGTTGATGTTAAATATTGAGTACTGTATCCACTGTTACCCATCTTGATTCTTACTAATTTAGTGTAAATTGACATAATATATTCAATAGATTAATTTACAAATCTTGTGGTAGAGTTTTCCAAACTACTCAGCATTTTCTCATTGCACTTAGGGCAAATGCACAATCATTAGTGTAAAATCAAGGTTATTTTGTGTTCTGGCTCACAAGTACTTTATCAGTCTGAATTAACACTGATAAATATTCAGTATAAATGGGTCAATAACTTTACCTTCTGGTGTTTGAATATGATAAATATTATTCTAGTCATATTACTCTTACAACTGCTATCTAGAGTGCAACAATACTGGTGTTTTGCAGTTCAGGGAAATTTTAGGCTCATTCAGTGTCCGAGCCTTTGAATATACAATTTAGCTTGCTTGACATATTCTTTTCTTTTCATCTGATTCACTAAAATTAACACTGATTTCTCCTTCAGTTTCAATTTAAAGTTCACTTTTTCAGGGGTGCCTGGGTGTCAGACTCGGTTAAATGTCTGACTTTGGCTCAAGTCATGATCTCATGGTACATGAGTTTCAGCCCCACATCGGGCTCTGTGCTGACAGTACAAAGCCTGCTGAGGATTTGCTCTCTCCCTCTCCAACATTCTCTCTTTCTAAATAAATAAATAAATAAATAAATAAATAAAATATTTTAAAAGGAGCAGGAATCATAACATGTTTCACTAACACACAGAAGACAGAGACCTAGACAACACCGCAAGACAAAGGAATTCAACCCAAAAGAAATAACAAAAAGAAGTCACTACCAGTTATCTAATCAAAAAAGATATACACAATATGCCTAAACCAGCATTTAAATCAAAAATTAAAAGGATACTAGCTAAGCTTCAAGAAAGTATAAAGGGGGCAACATGGCAGAGAAGTAGGGGGGTCTGTACTTCCTGTGTCTCTCAAACAAAGAAGTGCTGAAGCCAAAGGACTGTGAACACCAAAAGTCTGGGATGAAAAGAGACCGAGTCTCAAATGGAGACACTGGGACATATTGATGGGCTATAGGTGGGTGATTATGAACTGGGGGAGATAAAATGGGCCATGTAGGCATGGAGGGGTGGGATCTCCTTTTGCAGAGAGACAAAGGAAAGAGAAAGAGTGGCTGGATAAGCATAGGACTGTATCTGTATAAGAGATAAACCTCAGAATGGGACGGAGAGGCATCCCATCTCTAACTGTGGTGCCTTCTTCTGAAAGGGGCCAGCTGCACTGTTCACACACCTGGGGAGGAGGGGAGCCTGCTCCGGGTTTAGGGGTAGGTCAGGGGCACTGTCTGAAGTAGGAGAAAGCAGTCCCTCCCTGGAGTACTGTGTGATAGAACAAAGCCTGCCTGCTTCCTCCACCCCAGGGTTCAGTGGATGGGTTGAGGGCACAGTCCACAGTAGGACACAGCAGCCCCCTCCCTGGAGTGCTGTGGGACAGGACAAAGCCTGCCTGCATCCACCACCCCTGGACTTGACAGTGAGGTCAGAGGTGCAGTCCTCAGCAGGAAAAGGCTGTCCTACCTGAGGTGCATCAGCACAGACAAAGCCAGCCGGGACAACATACCAAGCCACACAGAGATACACTTCCCCAGTGCCAGAGCACATGGAGCAGGTCTTTGACTCCTGGCCAAGTCCTGGGCCAGGGGATTCAGTGCACCAAGAAGGACCACCACATCTGCACCTGCAGCACAGTGAGGATGACTTGAAAGGAGTCCACCAGGTTGTGGAGAAAAGACTGGGGGATCGTCATTCACCACCCCCCCCAAGCAAGGCAGGACCTCAGGGATCAGTCCTGGGGCCCATAGAGGAGGTGGGACCAGCCTACACCAAAACACACCCCTCCGTTCTGGGTAACTGCATTTCAGCTGCAACCAGATGCTGTGCAACCAGACGGCTCCACCATCCAGACCAGTGCTGCTGCATAGCCAGGATTAATTCCAAGACAATTCTGGTTATTTAGATATATTCCCCCTTCCTGTCTCTTCCCTCCTCTAAGCTTGTTAGTCTGGTTGTTGGTTTGTTTAAGCAGACATATTTAATTCATTCTCTTGATACATGTTCTACATCTCCTTTTGTACTTTCTTTTCTCTCTCTCTCTGTAATAATAAAGCGTGATAGTTTCTCTGTCTGGGTAACTTTATCTTCTCCCCCCCCCACCCCTGCTCCTTCTGTAGTTTCATTTTTCTCTCTCTGGATTAAGCCATTAAGTCTCTCTGCCCTGTCAACATTAATTTTCTCTTTGCCCCACCTCTGTCATTTTTCTCTTTGTATGTGTTCTTCCATCAGCACCGCCTCCACCTTGTTCTTCACTTATAACTGGTGTCTCTGGTTTTTTGCTTTTGGATTGTGTGTGTGTGTGTGTTTGTGTGTGTGTGTGTGTGTGTGTGTGTGTGTGTGTGTCTTGGTCTGTTTGTTTTATTTGTCTCTGTGTTAGTGTGTCTTTGTTTCCAGTTTGTTTGTTTTCCGTTTGAGGTCTACTTCAAGGAACAAATCAAAGCACATCTCGTGGAGGGTCCAAAACATCAATATGAGTAGAGAAATAAAATAACCAAAGTCACAAAAACAGAGAGCCAGTAACACTCTCCAAAGAACACCTTCTGAATGGCCAGGACCTGGACTGTGTATGACCCTCCTTTAATATAGCAGTGCTTGCAGGTGCAGAGCACATAACAAGTTTTTAAAACTCATAAGGGACAGAAACTAGCCATGATGAAACAGAATAATTCCCCTCAAAAGAAATCCCAGGAGGAAGTGACAGCTAAAGATTTAATCAAAAGGGATATAAGCAATATAACTGAACAATAATTTAGAATAATAGTCATAAGATTAATTGCTGGGCTTGAAAAAGGCATAGAAGACAGCAGAGAATCTATTACTACAGAGATCAAGGAAACAACAAAATAGTCATGATGAATTAAAAATGCTATAAGTGAGGTGCAAAATAAAATGGAGGCAGCCACAGCGTGGATTACAGAGACAGAGGGGAGAATAGGTGAATTAGAAGAAAAAATATGGAAAAAGAGGATGCTGAGAAAAAGAGAGGTAAAAAAATCCAGGATCAAGAGGGAGAATTAGAGACTAAGTGTAGAAATCAAATGGAACAATATCCATAGCATAGGAATGCCAGAAGAAGAAGAAGAAGAAGAGAGAGAAAAGGGCTGAAGGTGTATTTGAATAAATCATAGCTGAGAACTCCCCAAATCTGGGGAAGGAAACAATCATTGAAATCCAAGACGCACAGAGAACTCCCTTGAGACATAACTTGAATCGCTCTTCTGCACAATATATCATAGTGAAAGTGGCAAAATTCAAGCATAAAGAGATAATTCTGAAAGCAGCTAGGGATAAACAGGCCTTAACATACAAAGGTAGAAACATAAGGGTAGTAGCAGACCTATCTCCTGAACGTGGGCAGGCCAGAAAGGAATGACAGGAAATCTTCAGTGTGATGAACAGGAAAAATATGCAGCCAAGAATCTTTTATCCAGCAAGCCTGTCATTCAGAATAGGAGAGATGAAGGTTTTCCCAAACAAAAGCTGATGGAATTCATCACCACTAAACCAGCTCTACAAGATTTCCTAAGGGGGATTCTGTGAGTGAAGGAATGGGAAAAGATACTTGCAAATGACATATCAGATAAAGGGCTGGTATCTAAAATCTATAAAGAACTCAACAAACTCCACACCCAGAAAACAAATAATCCAGTGAAGACATGGGGAGAGGACATGAATAGACACTTTTCCAAAGAAGACATCCCAATGTCTAACAGACTCTTGAAATGATGCCGAATATCACTTCTCATCAGGGAAACACAAATCAAAACCACACTATCACCTCATGCCGGTCAGCATGGCTAAAATGAACAAATCAGGAGACTATAGATGCTGGCAGGGATGTGGAGAAATGGGAACCCTCTTGAACTGCTCGTAGGAATGCAAACTGGTGCACCCTCTCTGTTAAACAGTGTGGAGGTTCCTCAAAAATTTCAAAATAGAACTACCCTATGACCCAGCAATAGCACTGCTAGGAATTTATCCAAAGGATACAGGAGTACTGATGCATAGGGGCACTTGTACCCGAATGTTTATAGCATTTAACAATATAGCTTTAAACAATAGCCAAATTATGGAAAGAGCCTACATGTCATTCAACTGATGAATGGATAAAGAAGATGTGGCTTATATATACAATGGAATACTACTTGGCAAAGAGAAAGAATGAAATCTGGCCATTTGCAGCATTCTGAATGTAACTGGTGGGTATTCTACTAAGTGAAATAAGCCATGCAGAGAAAGAATATTTTTTCACTTATATGTGGATCTTGAGAAAATTAACAGAAGACTATGGGGGAGGGGAAGGGAGAAAAAGAAAAAAAAGTTACAGAGGAGGGAGGCAAACCATAAGAGATTTAAGAACTGAGAACAAACTGAGGGTTGATGGGGGTTGGGGGAAAGGGGAAAGTGGGTGATAGGCATGGAGGAGGGCACTTCTGGGGATGAGCACTGGGTGTTGTATGGAGACCCATTTGACAATAAATTATATTAAAAAAATAAAGCATAAAGGCCCCAGGGAGTCCATTATGGTAGAAATAAAAGACCACAAGACTAATCAGGCCAAAATAAAAAATGCTATAACTTAAATGCAAAACCAATAGGATGAAAAACTTTGAGGAAGAAGAAACAGAGGAACAAATAAGTAATATAGAAGATAAAATTATGGAAAAATAATGAAGCTGAAGAGAAGAGGAAAGAAAAATATTTGATCAGTAATGTATACTTAGGGAACTCAGCAACTAAATAAAGTATCAGTACATTCGTACCATAGGAGTTTCAGAAGAAGAAGAGAGGGATAAGGGGAAGGAGGTTTAACTGAGAAAATTATAAGTGAAAACTTCCCAAACTACAGAAGGAAACAGACATCCAAATCTAGGAGGCTCAGAGAATTCACAACAAAGTCAACAACAGCAGTTAATATCAGTAAATGTCATAGTAAAATGTAAAAAAATATATAGATAAGGAAAGTAGCATGTTATACTCAATGTGCTGAAAGGGAAAATTATGCAGCCAAGAATACTTTATCCTGCAAGGCTGTTATTCAGAATAGGAGAGATAAAGAGTTTCTGAGAAAAACAAAGGCTAAAGGAATTCATGACCATTCAATCTGTCCTGTAAGAAATATTAAAGGGGACTCTTTTAGTAAGAAAGAAAGACCAAAGTAACAAAAAACCAGAAAGAAAAAGGAAAATCTCCAGAAACACAAATGTTACAGGTAATACAATGACACTGAATACATACCTATTAAAAAACACTCTAAATGTAAATGGACTAAATGCCCCAATCAAAAGACATAGCGTATCAGAATGGATAATAAAAAGAAGATCCATCTATATGCTGCATACAAGAGACTCATTTTATCTTATTTTATTTTATTTTATTTTATTTTATTTTATTTTATTTTATTTTATCTTCTTTTATTTTATTTTTAAATATACATTACTGTCAGATTCGTTTCCATACCACACCCAGTGCTCATCTCAACAAATGCCCTCCTCCCTGCCCATCATCCACTTTCCCCTCTCCTCCAACCCGCATCTATACTTAGTTTGCTTTCAGTCCTTAAGAGTCTCTTATGGTTTGCCTCCCTTCCTCTCTGTAACTTTTTTTTTCTTTTTCTCCCCTCCACTCCCCCATAGTCTTCTATTAAGTTTCTCAAGATCCACATATGAGTGAAAATATATGCTATCTGTCTTTCTCTGCCTGGCTTATATCACTTACTAGAATACCCTCCAGTTCCATCCATGTTGCTGCAAATGGCCAGATTTCATTCTTTCTCATTGCCAAGTAGTATTCCATTGTATATATAAGCCACATCTTCTTTATCCATTCATCAGTTGAATGACACGTAGGCCCTTTCCATAATTTGGCTATTGTTTAGATCACTGCTATAAACATTCGGGTACAAGTGCCCCTATGCATCAGCACTCCAATATCCTTTGGGTAAACTCCTAGCAGTGCTATGGCTGGATCATTGGGTAGTTCTATTTTGAAATTTTTGAGGAACTTCCACACTGTTTAACAGAGAGGGTGCACCAGTTTGCATTCCTACCAGCAGTTCAAGAGGGTTCCCGTTTCTCCACATCCCTGCCAGCATCTATAGTCTCCTGATTTGTTCATTTTAGCCATGCTGACCGGTGTGAGGTGATATCTCATTGTAGTTTTGATTTGTGTTTCACTCATGATGAGTGGCATTGAACATCTTTTCATGTGTCTGTTGGCCTTCTGGATGTCTTCTTTGGAAAAGTATCTATTCATGTCTTCTGCCCATTTCTTCACAGGATTATTTGTTTTCTGGGTGTGGAGTTTGGTGATTTCTTTATAGATTTTGGATACTAGGCTTTTATGTGATATGTCATTTGAAAATATCTTTTCCCATTCCATCAACTGCCTTTTAGTTTGGTGATTTTTCTTTGCAGTGCAGAAGCTTTTTATCTTCATGAGGTCCCAATAGTTCATTTTTTATTTTAATTCCCTTGCTTTTGGAGATGTGTCAAGTAAGAAATTGCTCTGGCTGAGGTTAGAGAGGTTTTTTTCCTGCTTTCTTCTCTAAGGTTTTGATGGTAGCTGTCTCACATTCAGGTCATTCATCCATTTTGAGTTCATTTTTATGAATGGTGTAAGAAAGTGGTCCAGGTTCATTCTTCTGCATGTTGCTGTCCAGTTCTCCCAGCACCATTTGTTAAAGAGACTGTTTTGTCAAAGATTAGTTCTCCATATTTTGTGGGTCCAATTCTGGGGTCTCTATCCTATTCCATTGGTCTATATGTCTGTTTTTGTGCCAAAACCATACTGTCTTGATTACAGAGTTGTAGAAGAGGCTAAAGCATGGGATTGTGATGCCTTCCATTTTGGTTTTCTTCTTCAAAATTACTTTGGCTATTCGGGGTCTTTTGTGGTTCCATACAAAGTTTAGGATTGTTTGTTCTAGCTTAGAGAAGAATGCTGATGCAATTTTGATTGAGATTGCATTGAATGTGTAGATTGCTTTGGGTAGTATTCACATTTTAACAATATTTATTATTCCAATCCACAAGCATTGAATATTTTTTCATTTTTTGTAACTTCTTCAATTTCTTTCATAAGCTTTCTATAGTTTTCAGCATACAGAATTTTTACATCTTCGATTAGGTTTATTCCTAGATATTTTATGGTTCATGGTGCAATTCTGAATGGAATCAGTTTCTTTATTTATCTTTCTGTTGCTTCATTATTGGTGTATAAAAATGCAACCAATTTCTGTACATTAATTTTGTATCCTGCGACTTTGCTGAATAAATGTATAAGTTCTAGCAGACTTTTGCTGGAGTCTGTTGTGTTTTCCATGTAGAATATCATGTAGTCTGCAAAAAGTGAAACTGACTTCATCTTTGCTAATTTTGATGGCTTTCATTTCATTTTGTTGTCTGATTGCTGATGCTAGGACTTCCAATACTATGTTAAACAACAGAGGTGAGAGTGGATATCCCTGTCGTGTTTCTGATCTCAGGGGGAAAGCTCTCAGGTTTTCCCCATTGAGGATGATATTAACTGTGGGCTTTTCATAAGTGGCTTCTATAATGTTTAAGTATGTTCCTTCTATCCCGACTTTCTTGAGGGTTTTCAAGAAAGGATGCTGTATTTTGTCAAATGGGTTTTATGCATCTATTGACAGGACCATGTGTTTCTTATCTTTTATTTTTTTAATGTGATGTGTAACATTGATTGATTTGTGAATATTGAACCAGCCCTACTTCCGAGGAATGAATCCCAGTTGATCATGGTGAATAATATTTTTTATTTGCTGTTGAATTCAATTTGCTACTATCTTGTTGAGAATATTTGCATCCATATTCATCAGGGATATTGTCATGTAGTTCTCTCTCTCTATCTTTTTTTTTTTCTGGGTCTGTGTCTGGTTTGGGAATCAAAGTAATGTTGGTTTAAAGAATGAGTCTGGAAGTTTTCCTACCCTTTCTATTTTTTGGAACAGCCTGAGATCGACAGGTATTAACTCTCCTTTAAATGTATGACAGAATTCCCCAGGGAAGCCATCTGGTTCAGGGCTCTTATTTTTTTTTTTTATGACTAATTCAATTTCTTCACTAGTTATGGGTCTGTTAAAATTTTCTATTTCTCCCTGTTTGAGTTTGGTAGTGTGTGGGTGCTTAGGAATTTGTCCATTTCTTCCAAGTTGTCCAGTTTGTTAGCATATAATTTTTCATATGATTCACTGATAATTGCTTGTATTTCTGAGGGATTGGGTGTAATAATTCCATTTTCATTCATGATTTTGTCTATTTGGGTTTTCTGCATTTTCTTTTTGAGAAGCCTTGCTAGAGGTTTATCAATTTTGTTTATTTTTTCAAAAAAAGAACTCTTGGTTTCATTGATCTGTTCTCCTGTCGTTGTTGTTGTTTTGTTTGTTTGTTTGTTTGTTTGCTTTGGCTTCTATATTATTTATTTCTGCTCTGATGTTCATTATTTCTCTTCTTCTGCTGGGTTTGGGATGTTTGATGTTCTGCTTCTACTTCCTTTATGTGTGCTGTTAGATTTGTATTTAGGATTTTTCTTCTTTCTTGAGATAGGCTTGGATCACAATGCATTTTTCTCTTAGGACTGCCTTTGCTGCATACCAAAGGGTTTGCATTGTTGTATTTTAATTTTCATTTGTTTCCATATATCTTTTCACTTCTTCTCTAATTGCTTGGTTGACCCATTCGTTCTTTAGTAAGATGTTATTTAACCTCCATGCTTTTGGAGGTTTTCCAGACTTTTTCCTGTGGTTGATTTAGAGGTTCATAGCATTGTGATCTAAAAGTGTGCGTGGTATGATCTCAATTCTTTTATATTTATTGAAGGCTGTTTTGTAAACCAGTATGTGATCTATCCTGGAGAATGTTCCAAGTGCACTCGAGAAGACATTATATTCTGCTGCTTTAGGATGTAGAGTTCTAAATATATCTGTCAAGTCCATCTACTTGAATGTATCGTTCATGTCCATTGTTTCTTTACTGATTCTGTTTCTAAATTTTCTGCCCATTGTTGTAAGTGGGGTATTAAAGTCTTCTGCAATTACCACATTCTTATCAATAAGATTGCTTAAGCTTGTGATTAATTGTTTTAAATATTTGGGTGCTTCTAAATTCGATGCATAGACATTTATAATTTTTCACTCTTGATGATGGATAGACCCTGTAGTTATTATATAAAGCCCTTCTTCATCTCTTGTTACAGACTTTAATTTAAAGTCTAGCTTGTCTGTTATAAGTATCTCTACTCCAGCTTTCTTTTGACTTCCAGTAGCATGATAGATAGTTCTCCATCACTTCACTTCCCATCTGAAAATTTCCTTAGGTCTGAAATTACTCTCTTGTGGACAGCAAATAGATGGGTCTTTTTTTTTTTTTAATCATTCTGATACCCTATGTCTTTTGATTGGAGCATTTAGTCCATTTACATTCAGTGTTATTATTGAAAGATATGGGTTTAGAGTCATTGTGGTATCTGTAGGTTTCGTGCTTGTAGTGTTGTCTCTGGTACTTTGTAGTCCTGGAAACATTTCACTCACAGAGTCCCCTTTAGGATCTCTTGTAGAGCGGGTTTAGTGGTGACAAATTCTTTCAGTTTTTGTTTGTTTGAGAAAACCTTTATCTCTCCTTCTATTCTGAATGACAGGCTTCCTGGATACAGGATTCTTGGCTGCATATTTTTCCTATTCATCACATTGAAGATTTCCTGCCATTCCTTTCTGGCCTGCCAACTTTCAGTAGATAGGTCTGCTACTACCCTTATGCTTCTACCTTTGTATGTTAAGGCCTGTTTATCCCTAGGTGCTTTCAGAATTATCTCTTTATGCTTGAATTTTGCCACTTTCACTATGATATATTGTGCAGAAGAGCGATTCAAGTTATGTCTCAAGGGAGTTCTCTGTGCGTCTTGGATTTCAATGATTGTTTCCTTCCCCAGATTTGGGGAGTTCTCAGCTATGATTTGTTAAAATACACCTTCAGCCCTTTTCTCTCTCTTCTTCTTCTTCTTCTGGCATTCCTATGCTATGGATATTGTTCCATTTGATTTCTTCACTTAGTCTCTAATTCTCCCTCTTGATCTAGGATTTTTTTTTTACCTCTCTTTTTCTCAGCATCCTCTTTTTCCATCATTTTGTCTTCTAATTCACATATTCTCTCCTCTGCCTGTTCAATCCACGCTGTGGCTGCCTCCATTTTATTTTGCATTTCATTTATAGCATTTTTTAATCCATCATGACTATTTTGTTATTTCCTTGATCTCTGTAGTAATGGATTCTCTGCTGTCTTCTATGCCTTTTTCAAGCCCAGCAATTAATCTTATGACTATTATTCTAAATTTTGTTCAGTTATATTGCTTGTATCTCTTTTGATTAAATCTTTAGCTGTCACTTCCTCCTGGGATTTCTTTTGAGGGGAATTCTTCCTTCTCAAAATTTTGGCTAGTTTTATGCCCCTTATGAGTTTTAAAAGCTTGTTATATGCTTTGCCCCTATAAGTACTGCTATATTTAAGGAGGGTCATACACTGTCCAGGGCCTGGCCCTTTAGTAGGTGTACTTTGGAGAGTGTTACTTGCTCTATGTTGTGACTTTGGTTATTTTATTTCTCTACTCATTTTGATGTTTTGGGCCCTCCACGAGGTGTGCTTTGATTTTTTCTTTGAAGCAGCCATGGAAAGGGAAACAAACAAGAAACAGAGACACACAAACACATAGACAAATAAGACAAAGGGACCCCCCCAAACAAAAAAACTTGCACACAAACAAACAAAAAACAAAACCTTTCCAAAACAAAAAGCACAGAAATATCAGCTGAAAATAATGAAAAAGGTGGAGGCAGTGCTGATGGAAGAGCACATATAAAGACCAAAATGACAAGGACGGGGACAAAGAAAAAATAAACATTGACCTGGGAATGAGACTTAATGGCTAAATCCTGAGAGAGAGAAAGGTAAATAAAGAAGGACGTTGGAGAAAAATAAAAAAGAAGATAAAGTTACCCAAGCATAGAAACTATCTGCCTTGATTTTTCCAGAGATAAAGGAAAGTACAGAAGGAGATGTAGAACATGTATCAAGAGAATGGATTAAATATGTCTACTTGAAAAACCAACAACCAGAGTAACAAGCTTAGAGGAGGGAAGAGATAGGAAGGGGGAATATATCTAAATAACCAGAATTGTCCTGGAATTAATCCTGGCTATGCAGCAGCACTGGTCTGGATGGTGGAGCCGTCTGGTTGCACAGCATCTGGTTGCAGCTGAAATGCAGTTACCCAGAACGGAGGGGTGTGTTTTGGTGTAGGCTGGTCCCACCTCCGCTATGGGCCCCAGGACTGATCCCTGAGGTCCTGCCTTGCTTGGGGGGGGGTGGTGAATGACGATCCCCCAGTCTTTTCTCCACAACCTGGTGGACTCCTTTCAAGTCATCCTCACTGTGCCACGGGCACAGGCATGGTGGTCCTTCTTGGTCCACTGACTCCCCTGGCCTGGCACTTGGCCAGGAGTCAAAGACCCGCTCCGTGTGTTCTGGCACTGGGGAAGTGCATCTCTGTGTGGCTTGGTATGTTGTCCCGGCTGGCTTTGTCTGTGCTGATGCACCTCAGGTAGGACCACCTTTTCCTGCTGAGGACTTCACCTCTGACCTCACCGCCAAGTCCAGGGGTGGCAGAAGCAGGCAAGTTTTGTCCTGTCCCATAGCATTCCAGGGGAGGGACTGTTCTCTCCTACTGCAGACTTTGCCCCTGATCTACCATCAAACCTGGGGCTGGCTTCCCTCCTTCCCAGGTGCATAAACAGGGAAGCTGGCCTCAGTCCAAAGAAAGCCCCACAGTTAGAGATGTGGGGATCCCTCTCCATCCCATTCTGAGGTTTATCTCTTGCCAAGATACAGTCCTATGGTTCTCCAGCCATTCTTTCTCTTCCATTTTTCTCTCCACAAACAGGGATCCATCCCATCTGTACCTACCTAGCCCATTTTATCTCCCCCAGTTTGCAAACATCCACCTATCCTTTCTCAAGTTGTCTCATTTTCTTCCTGGTAGATTCAATCTTTTTTCTTCCCAGACTCTCAGGGTTCAAAGTCCTTTGGTTTCATGACTTCTTTGTTTGAGTGACACGGGAAGTACGGATCCCCCTACTTCTCTGCCATGTTCTCCCCACCCAAGAAACTCATTTTAGACTAAGGACACCTGCAGATTGAAAGTGAAGGGATGGATAAATATTTACCATGATAATGGAAATAAAAAGAAACCCTATATATCCATCCTTATGTCAGACAAATTATATTTTAAACCAAGGACTGTAAAAAGAGATGAAGAATGGCAATATATAATAATTAAGGGATCTGTACAGAAATAAGTTCTAACAATTATAAATATTTATGGCCCCAACTTGATACACCCACATATATAAATGAAATAATAACAAACGTGAAGAAACTCATTGATAATAATACGATAATAGTAGATGGCTTTAACACCTCACTTAACAGCAATGGACAGATCATCTAAGCAGAAAATCAACAAGGAGACAATGTCTTTGAATGACACACTGCACCAGATGAACATAACAGATATACTCCCATTTAAATACCAAAACAGGAATTATGCTAAATTTTGATACCATGCAGTTAGTGTTTCAAAACAACACAAATTTATTATTTCACAATTCTAGAATTCAGAAGTCTTCAGTGGGTCTCATTGGCTAAAATTAGGGTGTGAGCATAGCAATGTTACTCTCCAGAGGCACTAAAGGAGGATTGATTTTCTTACTTTTCCCAACTTTTAGTGTCCATTAACATTCCCTGACTCATGACCCTTTTATTCCATCCTCAAAACATAAATAACAGTTCAAATATTTATTATATTGCACCACTCTGACCTCTTTTACCTCCCTCTTCCACTTTTAAGAATCTTTGCAATTGCATCATGCCTTCCCACATAGTTCCAAATGATCTCCCTATATTATTTAAAATGCATCCTATTAGCAGAATTAATTCAATCTGAAGCCTTAGTTTATTTTTTGCATGTAAAATAATATAATTACAAATGGTGGAGATTGGTATTTCAACATTGGGGGGCGATTTTTCTTTCTACCACAAGGTATCTTTGATTTTTATTACAAATATAACATAATATGTTGCTTTTAAATATCGAACAAATGGACAGCATCGCCAATCTCAAAATTTATTAACACACACAATTGTAAGTGTCTTCTGGTCACAGTAACGTGTCTATAATATTTTTTGAGCCATCATATATTATTTTGTATTGTAGCGATGTTTGCATGTATATGTCTGTCTCATTAGATTTTGAAGATCTTGAAGACAGAGATTTTAGCCTTCTCTTAATCTAATACTCCTGGATAATATGATGCCAACAGATAGAGCACATACTTAATATGGTTTGAATGAATTAAATACTTTACAAATAAATACTTTGAGATGCTAAATAACTTGCCTAAGGTCACTTGTTACATTCTGTATCTTCTAGCACATAAATGTCCATTCAGTATCAGGAAAACAACAACAACAACAACAACAATGTATTACTTATTAATTCAAAATAATTTGTTGAACATATCCTTTATGCCATGTATTTTGTTATATGCAATGTGGAATACAGAAACAATCAAAATAGATAAAATCCCTTGTTATCACAGACATCATATTCTATTTGCTAGAGATTTTCAATAAGTAAAATAATTAAGGTATTAAGTGTTATAGGAAAAAAATGAGTGGAGTAAGAATGACTGAAAAAGCCATATTAAATAGGGTGGAAGCTATAATATTAAATAGGGTGGTCATGGGTGAGCTAAGATGGCAGCATATTAGGAAGATGCTAGTCTTGCCTTGAACACAGTGAGATAACTATAAAATCATTCTGAGTATTCACGAAATATACTTCAGGGCTGATAGAACAAACCACACCTAGACGGAGAGAAGAGGCCACTTCAAGGAAGGTAGGAGGTGTAGGACATGGTATGGTGGAGAAATGGATCAGAGGTGCCATGAAGGAGAGAGTGCCATGGTTGCAAAGAAAGGCAACAGATAGTGGAACACACATGGATAAGAACAAGGAAAACAATTCCCCAAAGCCATTGCTTGGGAAAAAGAGAGGGGCTGATTTTCATGTTTTTGCAATCAATAGGACCTCTAAGAGTGGAGTTTCAGAGTTCCCCAGGATTGGGTGTGATAGAGACCTGAGCACACTGCCTTAATCCTGAAGCAGACCCAGGCAAACAACCCAGGACAGATGGTGCAATCTGAGGATCACCTAAGGAACATGAGGAAAGAATGCTTGCACTTTTTGGAGCACATATATGAGAGTTGGCAATGCCTCTCTGGAGACAAAACAACCGGTGGGTTCCATTTCCTTCCCCCACCCATCAGCATAGACTGAGGGACCTACTGAGGGACAGCTAACCAAGACACTCTTGTTTAGCCTGCTTTCTCCAAATACCATTCCCTGGTATTCTGGTGCCACTGCATTTCTGGGTCAAACCTGCATCAATGGCAGCATGGAAAGATCCTTTCCTAGAGGCCTGGTGCAGGTCTCTGCCACATCCAGTCCCTAATGTTTGGAATTTTAAAAGTTGGCAGGTCTGGCTAGATTAGAGCACAAGGTGCACTGTGCTGCTCAAAGCAGTGTAGCAACCCAAAGAAAGAGAGTGTGAAATCAGCAATCTGAAAAATGCCTGTGATGTATGAGGAAAAATTATTTGCTCCTCTACAAGTGCTTTCCTGATATCAGCAAGCACAGACCCCCATCTCCAGAGAGAAAGAAGTAAGCTAGTGCCATTTCCCTCCCACACCGCTCAGCATAAACTAACATTAGTAAACAACACAGCACCAACACTGGCTGCCTAATCAGCTTGTGTCAAGTGCCATCCCCTGAGTTCCACTGGTACTGCTTCTCTAGGGAAAATGTACCTAATGACCAGTGATCAGGTGCCTCATGCAAAAGACCAGCACAAATTCCCACATGCACCATGTCTACTGACCACAGAGTTCTGCAAAGATTCAATTCTAGTGGAAATAGCATCAGATATCATTTAACAGGTAGACCAGACCACACCTACTTAAAACTCACCACACTCTGGCAAAGGCCCAAACACTCCCTACTGAAAGCAAGGAGAAACTTTGCAGAGGACTGACCAGGGTGCATGCAGCACACACCAGAGACACTTCCTGACAACCAGGCCCCAGACATTATATGACCTATTCTTCATAAAGCCATTATTCCCAGAGAAGAAGAAACATAATAGGCTTTCCTAAGACACAGAAGAAGACAGACACATAGACAAAATTCCAAGGAGGAATTCATCCCAAAAGAAAGAACAAGGAAAGATCATAGCCAGGGCAAAAGACATAAAAAGTGAGAGAGACAAGCCAAGAAACAAACTCTTCAGTACAGAAAACAAACTGAAGGTTATCAGAGAGGAGGTTTGTGGATATATTATTGAAATAGGTGATGGGGATTAAAGACTGCAATTGTTGTGATGAGAACTGGGTGATGTATAGAATTATTGAATCAACATATTGCATACTGGAAACTAATATAACACTGTATGTTAACTATACTAGTATTTAAAATAAATTTAAAAAATAAAATAATAAGAAAACATAAAAGAATATCTAACCTTAAGAGCATCTATCAGAAGGGAAGAAAACATCACACATCTGCCAGCCAAACACCCAACATCCATCCTTGTGCAAAATTCACTGTCATGTGAGTTGTCCTATGTGACTAGTGTTCCATGGCATATGGTATCCCCATGCACCACACTGACACAGCCACACTTATGGTCACTTTATCAACAAGGATACAGAAATCAAATTATTATTTATGTGCTAGTGGCTCAGAAAAAGTTCAAATATTAACTTGATAAATTCTTGTCATATAACTAAATACTGTCGGTGTACTATATATATATATATATGCAAAAAGAAGTATAAATAGCATAAATACAAATGGAATGAATAATTGTGTAGCAGCATCCCATCACACTCTAAACCAAGGGTGAGTGTTGACCTAGGGAAATTGAAGAAATGATCCAGAGACAGCAAATGAGACAAAAGTTTATTGGATAAACTTATGTATAAGAAGTCCAGGAGCAGCAAAATGGAGAAAACATTCTCTGCTGGAGTCTACATGCAACAAACTTTTATAGTGTAGCAACTGACTTAGCAACTCTCTGTAGCTTTGCTCCTCCTTGCATAACCAACATTCAAAGGAGATCAAAGCCCAAGACCTGGACGGATGTGTTACCAAGAAGGTTCTCCAAATTGGCTACCTTTGGAGTCCCTGAACTGGGATGCTACACAATTTTCTACATATATTGTTTGTGGGAAATTATGAAGTGGGGATGGTATCTATATATTCTCAGGAAAATGATTACCAGGGGCATTCAGGTTGTGCTTATATAAACCAACCATCAAGCACTTACCATACAACAATATGTTCTTAATGAACATTTGTTTGGATCTACATAACACAAAAACTCAAATGTGAATCCAAAGAAATGCTTTTTAAAAAATTGTTGCCTGTCATACACATGTAGACATTATTAAATATATTAACTCAAGAAATATTTATTGAGTATCTCCCATATGATGGGCAAAGTTCTGGGCACTGGAAATACAGCAGTGAACCAATGAAACTAAATGGTACTTTTACATAGCTTATATTTATTAAAATAACTCATAATATGTGTATATAAGTATTAACCAATGTAATTGTTGATGGATGATATTAGAAAAAGAGGAAGAGTGCTCTACAGACATGTTGTTTTCCAGCAAAGTTGCAAATAGAGACTTTAATATCTTAAGTCTTTTCACTAAGAAACTAATTCTTATTTTTCTTCCTCACTGCCATTCCTATAAGATCCTTAGAGACAGCCTTATCTCTTTTAGATTAGCATGTGGTTTCTACTCCTAGGATCTTTCAGTCTTGACTTGGGGTTTAATATCCCCAGGTCAGATATGTCTCTTCTTTCTTCTTCACAAGTTAATATTCTCAGTTCCAGAGTTTCATAAAAGTGTCTATAAACTACATGATAGTAAATACCTAAAAGACATAATAACTTATTTTTTAAGATATGCAAAGTTGTTGGGTTGCCTGGGTGGCTCTTCAGCCCAGGTCATGATCTCCAGTTCATAGATTAAGCCTTGCCTCAAGCTCTGTACTGACAGCTCCTAGCCGGGAGCCTGCTTCAGATTCTGTGTCCCCCTCTCTCTCTGCCCCTCCCCCACTTGTATGCTGTCTGTCTGTCTCTCTCTCTCAAAAATAAACATTAAAAAATGCAGTATAGCTTGAAGTCTGGGATTGTGATGCCTCCTACTTTGGTTTTCTTTTTCAAGATGACTTTGGCTATTTGGGGTCTTTTCTGGTTCCATACAAATTTTAGGATTATTTGTTCTAGCTCGGTAAAGAATGCTGATGTTATTTTGATAGGGATTGCATTAAATATGTAGATTGCTTTGGGTAGTATTGACATTTTCACAATATTTGTTCTTCCTATCCAGGAGCATGGAATCTTTTTCCATTTTTTTTGTGTCTTCTTCAATTTCTTTCATAAGCTTTCTATAGTTTTCAGTATATAGATTTTTTTCACCTTTTTGGTTAGATTTATTCCTAGGTATTTTATTATTTTTGGTGCAACTGTAAATGGGATCGATTCCTTGATTTCTCTTTCTGTCGCTTCATTGTTGGTGTATGGGAATGCAAACGATTTCTGTGCATTAATTTTATATCCTGCCACTTTGCTGAATTAATGAATCAGTTCTAGCAGTTTTTCTTTTTTCGTGTGTGAAATCTTTTGGGTTTTCCATATAGAGTATCATGTCATCTGTGAAGAGTGAGAGTTTGACCTCCTCCTGTCTGATTTGGATATATTTATTTCTTTGTGTTGTCTGATTGCAGAGGCTAAGACAACCAATACTATGTTGAATAACAGTGATGAGAATAGACATCCCTGTCTTGTTCCTGACCTTAGGGGGAACGCTCTCCATTTTCCCCCATTGAGGATGATATTAGGATTGGGTCATTCATATATGGGTTTTATGATCTTGAGGTATGCTCCCTCTATCCCTACTTTCTCGAGGGTTTTTATCAAGAAAGGATGCTGTATTTTGTCAAATGCTTTCTCTGCATCTATTGAGAGGATCATATGATACTTGTCTTTTCTTTTATTGATGTGATGAATCACATTAATTGTTTTGCGCATATTGAACCAGCCCTGCATCCCAGGTATAAATCCCACTTGGTCGTGGTCAATAATTTTTTTAATGTATTGTCGGAGCCGGTTGGCTAATATCTTGTTGAGGATTTTTGCATCCATGTTCATCAAGGAAATTGGTCTACAATTCTCCTTTTTAGTGGGGTCTCTGTCTGGTTTTGGAATCAAGGTAATGGTGGCTTTATAGAAAGAGTTTGGAAGTTTTCCTTCCATTTCTATTTTTTGGAACAGCTTCAAGAGAATAGGTCTTAACTCTTCCTTAAATGTTTGGTAGAATTCCCCTGGAAAGCCAACTGGCCCTGGACTCTTTTTTGGGGGGAGAGTTTTGATTACCAATTTGATTTCCTTGCTGGTTACGTGTCTGTTCAAATTTTCTATTCCTTCCTGTTTCAGTTTTGGTAGTTTATATGTTTCTAAGAATTTATCCATTTCTTCCCAATTGTCCATTTTGTTGGCATATAATTGCTCATAATATTTTCTTATTATTGTTTTTATTTCTACTGTGTTGGTTTTGATCTCTCCTCTTTCATTCTTGATTTTATTCACTTGGGTCCTTTCCTTTTTCTTTTTGATCAAACTGGCTAGTGGTTTATCAGTTTTAATTCTTTCAAAGAACCAGCTTCTGGTTTCATTGATCTGTTCTACTGTTTTTTTGGTTTAGATAGCATTAATTTCTGCTCTTATCTTTGTTATTTCCTGTCTTCTGCTGTCTTGGGGTTTTATTTGCTCTTCTTTTTCCAGCTCTTTAAGGCATAAGGTTATGTTGTGCATCTGAGATCTTTCTTCCTTCTTTGGGAAGCCCTGGATTGCTATATACTTTCCTCTTATGACTGCCTTTGCTGCATTCCAGAGGTTTTGTGTTGTGGTATTATAATTTTTATTGACATCTATTTACTTTTTAATTTCCTCTTTAACTTCTTGGTTAGCCCATTTATTCTTTAGTAGGAAGTCCTTCAGTCTCCAAGTATTTGTTACCTTTCCGAATTTTTTCTTGTGGTTGATTTCGAGTTTCATAGCATTGTGGGCTGAAAATATGCACGGTATGATCTCGATCTTTTTGTACTTACTTAGGGCTGATTTGTGTCCTGGTTTATGGTCTATTCTGGAGAACGTTCCATGTGCACTGGAGAAGAATGTATATTCTGCTGCTTTAGGATGAAATGTTCTGAATATATCTGTTAAGTCCATCTAGTCCAGTGTGTCATTGAAACCATTGTTTCCTTGATGATTTCTTGATTAGATGATCTGTCCATTGCTGTGAGTGGGGTGTTGAAGTCTCCTACTATTATGGTATTACTATTGATGAGATTCTTTCTGTTTGGGATTAATTGATTTATATATTTGGAGGATACCACATTTGGCACATAAATATTTACAATTGTTAGGTCTTCTTGGTGGATAGACCCCTTGATTATGATATAATGCCCTTCTGCATCTCTTGATACAGTCTTTATTTTAAAGTCTAGATTTTGTGATGTAAGTTTGGCTCCTCCATTTTCTTTTGATGACCATTAGCATGATAGATGGTTCTCCATCCCATTATTTTCAATCTGAAGGTGTCTTTATGTCTAAAGTGGGTGTCTGGTAAACAACATATAGATGGATATGGTTTTCTTATCCATTCTGTTACCCTATGTCTATTGATTGGAGCACAAAGCTGTAATAATCAAGACAGTATGGTACTGGCACAAGAACAGACACTCAGATCAATGGAACAGAATAGAGAACCCAGAAGTGGACCCACAAATGTATGGCCAACTAATCTTTGACAAAGCAGGAAAGAATATCCAATGGAATAAAGACAGTCTCTTCAGCAAGTGATGCTGGGAAAACTGGACAACGACATGCAGAAGAATGAACCTGGACCACTTTCTTACACCATACACAAAAATAAACTCAAAATGGATGAAAGACCTCAATGTAAGACAGGAAGCCATCAAAATCCTCGAGGAGAAAGCAGGCAAAAACCTCTTGACCTTGACAGCAGCAATTTCTTAGTCAACATGTCTCTGGAGGCAAGGGAAACAAAAGCAAAAATTAACTACTGGGACATCATCAAAATAAAAAACTTCTACACAGGGAAGGAAACAATCAGCAAAACTAAAAGGCAACCGACAGAATGGGAGAAGATATTTGCAAATGACATACCAGATAAATGGTTAGTATCCAAAATCTACAAAAAAACTTATCAAACTCGACACCCAAAACAAAGAATCCAGTGAAGAAATGGGCAAAAGACATGAGTAGACACTTCTCCAAAGAAGACATCCAGATTGCCAAACTACACATGAAAAAATGCTCCACATCACTCCTCATCAGGGAAATACAAATCAAAACCATGATGAGGTACCACCTTACACCTGTCAGAATGGTTAACATTAACAACTCAGGCAACAACAGAAGTTGGAGAGGATGCAGAGCAAAAGGATCTCTTTTGCATTGTTGGGCATGCAATCTGGTGTATCCACTCTGGAAAACATTATGGAGTTTCCTCAAAAAACTAAAAATAGATCTACCCTACAGTTGCACTACTGGGCATTTATCCAAGGGATACAGGTGTGCTGTTTCGAAGGGACAAATGCACCCCCATGTTTATAGCCGCACTATCAACAATAGCCAAAGTATGGAAAGAGCCCAATGTCCATCGATGGGTGAATGAATAAAGAAGATGTGATATATATATACACACACACAATGGAGTATGACTTGGCAATCAAAAAGAATGGAATCTTGCCATTTGCAACTATGTGGATGGAATTGGAGGGTATTGGGTATTATGGTAAGTGAAATTATTCATTAAGAGAAAGGCAAATATCATATGACTTCACTTATATGAGGACTTTAAGAGACAAAACAGATGAATATAAGGGAAGAGAAACAAAAATAATATAAAAACAGGGAGGGGGACAAAACAGAAGAGGCTCATAAATATGGAGAACAAACTGAGGGTTATGGGAGGGATTGTGGGAGGGGAGATGGGCCAAAAGGATAAGGGTCACTAAGGAATCTACTCCTGAAATCATTGTTGCACTATATGCTAACTCATTTGGATGTAAATTAAAAAAAAAATAAAATACAATTTAAAAAAAAAGAAATGCAAACTTGTCAGGTAAATTTAATTTTAGATAACTATGTATATCCTTCTCAATTTTTGATATCTATCATTGAAGTGCCTGGTAGAGAATAAAAATTATTTCAACATGTTGTTAAAATGGTAAAGACAATTTTATTCAGGACTATTGCAATAAGTGTCAAGACTACTACAATAAGGGAGAGAAATGGGTCTCAACTGGGAATTTAATAAAGATGGCTAGGAATTTAGGGGCGCCTGGGTGGCGCAGTCGGTTAAGCGTCCGACTTCAGCCAGGTCACAATCTCGCGGTCCGTGAGTTCGAGCCCCGCGTCAGGCTCTGGGCTGATGGCTCGGAGCCTGGAGCCTGTTTCGGATTCTGTGTCTCCCTCTCTCTCTGCCCCTCTCCCGTTCATGCTCTGTCTCTCTCTGTCCCAAAAATAAATAAAAAACGTTGAAAAAAAAAATTAAAGGAATTTAAAGTTAAGGAGCAGATTGAAAGGGTCAGTGGATAGAAACTTATTAAGAGGAGATATAAAGGATAGGGGAAGGCCAGGATTATCAGATATCAAGGGAAGGGGGAATCTTGGAAAACTACCTCAGCAGGATTCTTGTTAAAACTGGGCTAGGCAGGCCAAAAAGCAGGAGAGGTCCAAAGTGAAGTCCTACTCAAAAATAGGTCTCAGAAGAGCCTGACTCAAGTTTCTTCATGGAGAGTCTTTGTCATATAGAATATTTCCAGGTGCACTTAGAGTTTTATGTCACTTCTGAAATAGACAAAATAAGCTGGAATTTTTTTTCTCAAAATATTATCCACTTTACAGGCAATCAAAAATAGATGATTTTAATGAGATCAGCAAACCTTCTAAGTTATCAATTCATTTTAATACTATTTTTGGAACACCTAGGCAATTGTGTACTATTAACATTTTCAAAACACTACTCCAGCTGTCTACAAGATCAAGTATGTAACATGGAAAAATTGAGCAAATTAACTTATTCTAATTTTTTAACATTTATTTATTTTTGATAGACAGAGTGAGACAGAGCACAAGCAGGAGAGGGTTAGAGGGGAGGGTGGCACAGTATAGATGCAGGCTCCAGGCTCCAAGCTGTCAGCATAGAGCCTGACGTGGGGCTTGAACTCATGGACCACAAGATCATGACCTGAGCTGAAGTTGGACGCTTCAGCTGACTGAACCACCCATATGCCCCAAATTGGCTTATTTTAAACGTCACCATGATTCTTCTGTTACTTCCATCCTATTAAAATAGAAGAGCTGACTGGTTTCTATGCTCATTTTCCAAAAGCAAAAAATTGGAGGGAGCAGTGCTTTGTCCATGGCAAATGTATATCATTTCTATAAAACTGATAAAGATAAAAGGCAATCACTTTTTGGTTTGCATTTGTCATATGTAATTATATAGATTGCTAAAATATTTTTGTTTGATGAATATATTTCTGCTATTCCATTTCATGAAGTTAGTGTATAAAACCCATATGCTCATTTTATGATTTTATTTGATTGTGGTATAGAAAAATGAAAACAAAAATAATATCTTGGCAAATCCACATTTTTTAATGTTTATTTTTATTTACTTTTTGAGAGAGAGTGCATGACGTGGGAGTGGCAGGAGGGAGAGGAGGAAGAGAGAATCTCAAGCATGCTCTGCACTGTCAGTGTGGAGCTCAATGTGGGGTTCCATCTCACCAACCATGAGAACATGACCTGAGCTGAAATCAAGGATCAAGACTGCTAACTGACTGAGCTCCCCAGGTGTCCAAGAAAATCCACATTTCATAAGAAAAGAAGAACAAGTCTTTTATCTTGAGGGAATGGGTATTAAGAAGAGCAAAAAGTTTACATAAATAAAAATATAAATCATGCCTTAAGATATTTCCATTGTAGTTTGGATGCATTTGACATTGGCTTGACTCTATAAAAAAGGAGAACAATTATACTACAGATCCAGATAGAAACAAGGGAGCACATGTTTAGGTGGGTGAGGACATTGTTCTCAGTCTGACTCAGCATCAAAATTGGTTTAATAGGTGATTCTTTGCAGCACAAAACCTGAAACTTAGAAACATCACCTTAAAACATAGAAAGTCATTATATATATATATATATATATATATATATATATATATTAGCGTTTATTTATTTTTGAGACAGAGAGACAGAGCATGAATGGGGGAGGGTCAGAGAGAGGGAGACACAGAATCTGAAACAGGCTCCAGGCTCTGAGCTGTCAGCACAGAGCCCGACGCAGGGCTCGAACTCACAGACCACGAGATCATGACCTGAGCCAAAGTTGGCCGCTTAACCGACTGAGCCACCCAGGCGCCCCGAAAGTCATTATATTTTAAAGCCTAGAAAGGATAAATGAAAAGGCATGTGCTTTAAATTTTATAGCAGAACCATATATTTGGCACATATGGTAAAAATGTCTCTCAGAAGCTATGAAAAAGATTATTTTTTTTCACTTTTATACTATTATCTTTATATATTATTTGATAAAAAATGATGTATATTTACATGTTAATTGTAATACTTAGTAATATACTTGTCATTTATAAACCCACCAAAAATAACCACAATCCTAAATCTTTGCTTTTGCTTCAAACAAAAATATTATTTAAGGAAGTTCTATAAAAACTGTCACACTGTAAATGGACTGGATCTTTTTTTTTCATTAAATATTATGCTTCCAAGATTATTATTCATGTTATATACAGTGATATTTCATTTTCTGATGTATAATATTCTACAGTGTGAACAAACCTTAATTATGTTTTCTTTAATTGTTATACATGTGTGCTATTTTCAGGCTTTTGCTATTACAAATAATACTGTAATTAATATTTTGTTCATGTATCCTAATAATCATGAAATAGTATTTCTCTTGTATTTTTACACTGAGGATTGGGAATACAAGGCCAAAGATGTGACATGTTCAACTGAACAAGATACTGAAAAATTGTTTTTCTAAGGATTCCTTTTAATACCTGGTATATCCAATACTCGATATTACCATATTGCTTAATAGTTTGCCAAACACATGTATTTTAATGATGTTTTATTCTGGTCCTAATTTTGAATTCCCTTGATTACTTGGAATGGTTGAACATAAGCAGCTTTTCATGTACTTATTGTGTTTTTTATTTTTCTTTTCGATGTGACAGTTCTTTATGTATTCTGCATGCTAGTCTTGTTTCAGTTATATGTATTGCAAAATGCTGTATTTACCTTATGGCTCCTTTTTGCTCTGTGCTGTTTTTTTTTTTTTTAATTTTTAAAACTTTTATTAAAAGAAAGTTCAAATTCATAAAAAGTAAAAAAAAAATAACATAATGAACCCTTATGTACCATCATCCAGCTTCAATGACTATCTATATATTAACATTCTCATTTTATCTATTCTTTATCCAATCCCTGTAAATGGCAAAAATGAAAGAAATATTTCAACAAGCTTTATCTTTTAGATTAAGCATGATGTTGCAGTACAATTAAAACCATGAAAATACCATACTTCTCCATATGCACATATTTTATACTTTTTGTTTGTTTTTTTACTTCATGGCAACCTGGTGTGGTAGTATCTCAGTATCACAAGTTATTTCAAGATGTTATATGGATATTACAAGAATCCAAAAAATTAAAATTCATTCTGTATTGTTGCTACAAACACAGAAAAAGTGATGTTTTAGGAAAAATATATTATAAGGCAAGTATTCTTAATATAATGCAAGCAATTGATGCAAGCAATAATGTCTAATTTGTTTCTTGTTATATCTATAGCTAGTGTTTATTTTGTCCGAAATTATGTTATGATGGCAAAACTATTAACTATAGAATGTGAAAACAAACTAAAGTTAGACTTATTTGGAGGTTTTAAGTACCAAGTTTTCGCATGATAAAAATTAAAAGATATACAATATAGATTTATTTTCAAAATTTTGTGGACTAACTATGCTTTGTTTATAATTAAACATACATAAGTAATTATTTCCCTGTTCTTTCTGAGATGTACAGCTATCACCTGTTAAGTATTAATATTAAACTGTAGTCTAATAGAGAATTTATATTTTTAGTTATTTTAAATTAACTACATTGTTAATTAGCTAACTCAGACAAAGTCAATGCATGTGTTCCTTTAAACACTCAATGTTTTTATTTAAAAAGTCATTTAGAAATATAGCACTAAGTTGAGGAAGAAGAAAAAGAAGAAGAAGAAGAAGAAGAAGGAGGAGGAGGAGAAGGGGGATGGAGAGGAGGAGAAGGAGAATGACAACAACAACCACCTTAATCTAACTTTGTAAAAAGCTATTTTTCCTGGATTCCTAAGGACCCAACGTTCAACTGTTAATAGTACTAGCAATAATAAAAATATAATAATGAGATTCTATTAGTTGAAGACAATAATATATTAGCTGTTATTTAAAGAGCTTTGATATACAAGGCATAATTTTGAATAATAACTGATTCACAGGAGAAAGGAAGATGGAGGACAGAGATATATGTAAGCATTTTATATGTATTGCTTCCAATTTCACACGCAGTGGGAAAACAACATTTGGAAACCTACTTTGACAGTTCTGCATCACTAAAACAATCAATAAAGGTACATAGCTGATCTACCCATCTGCTTATATTATATTTGGTAAGAATCATATTAAGTACCCGGAAAATAATGCCACTGCAGGACTTTCCATCATATTACAAAACTTCATATATTTATCTCTTTATATGCCCCTAGAGTTCAATGTGTTTTGTTTTTAATTGATGGTAATGATCTTGATTTACTTCACTATAAGTAATTGTTTCTTAATTACCTAGAGGTGAGATAATCTGCTGAAAAGGGTATGATTTCAGATGATGGAGAACAACAAACCTGTATTTTTTCAATCTGGGAATATATTAACAAACAAAACCAAAACAAACAAGCTATAAAAATAAATTTTAAAATGGAGCAAGCAAATATAGTTAAGAGTCTTTTTTTAAAACAGGGTTAGGTGGCCGTAAGGCAGGAGGAATTCATACATGTCTTTATGGAAGGAGCTATGAACTTTTGGCAGCTACAAGCCCTCAGTCTGGACTTAACTTCCTCCTTACCATGACACCTGAATCATTCATACTTTTCACTTTGAAAGCAACCAATTGTTATTTTTCTAGTTTCAATTCTCATTTGCATATTAACTCAACCAATCTTGGTTAATGTAGTTTCAATCCCTGTTTTGCATAACAAACTTGATTGAGAACTACAATTGTAACCTTTCACCTTTATAATCTTGTCCCCTTTTTGTCTTCCTCAGAATGTGAGTTAGGTTTCTATCTAAATCTCTGTTCCCAAATTGCAAATCCAATTGCCCAAGTAAATGCCTACTTAAATTTTTAGTAAATTCTTTCTTGGTGGACAGACATATGTAGTCAGCAGGATCCATAGCAACTGATATTGGACATCTGCTGCTGCTAACACAGGGATGGTACCACCAAGATATCTTTGTTCTCTAAGCATGTTCAACAGTGAGCTTCAAAGTTTTGACTGTCAGTTCACCTGGATCTGAACCTCCTGTCTTCATTAGTTAAATTCAGATCAGACTTTCTTTTAGCAAAATAACTGCTTCTGTCTTCACTCCTTTGGAGAATAGGATGGTATCCTTGCCATACATACCTGGCAGAAAATTTGGGTCTAAAAAAAATTGCCAACTATGGCGCCTGGGTAGCTCAGTCAGTTAGGCATCCGACTTTGGCTCAGGTCTTGATCTCGCGGGTTCATGAGTTCAAGCCCTGCATCAGACTCTGGGCTGACATCCCAGAGCCTGGAGCCAGCATCAGATTCTGTCTCCTTCTCTCTCTGCCCCTCCCCCGCTCACACTCTGTGTCTCTCTGTCTCAAAAATAAATAAACACTAAAAACAATTTAAAAACAAATTGCCCACTGGATTCAAGTCTAAGGGAATTTCCCATCCTTGGCATAAACAGTGGGTGATTGGGGTTTCAGGATATTTGCTGCTGAGTGCTCAACTTATTTTCAAGTGTCCACATATTCTTTCAATTTACAACCTTTCCAAAGCATAAGGATTTTTTTTCCCAAGAATAGCTGTAAATGATCACCCTCCTTTGGGAACCACAGCTGGGTTTATGTTTAAAAGGCATGCTTTTTCTTAAATTTCACACATAAGTGAAATCATGTGGTATTTGTCTTTCTCTGATGAACTTATTTCATTAGCATAATACTCTCTAGCTCCATCCATGTCCTTGCAAGTGACATTTCTTTTTTTTATGGCTATACAATATTCCATTATGCATATATACCACATAGTCTCTATCCATTAATCAGTTGATGGACACGTGGGGTGCTTCCATAATTTGGTTATTTATATAATGCTGCTATAAACATAGGAGTGCATATATCACTTTGAATTAGTATTTATGTATTCTTTGGGTAAATACCTAGTAGTGAAATTGCTGGATTATAGAGAAGTTTCATTTTTCAACTTTTTGAGGATCTTCCATACTGTTTTCCAGAGTGGCTGCACCAGTTTGCATTCCCATCAACATTGCAAGAGAATTCCCCCTTTTCCACAACCTCCCCAACACCTGCTGTTTCTTGTGTTGTTGATTTCAGCCATTCTGACAGGTGGGATGTGATATCTCATTGTAGTTTTTCTTTACATTTATTTATTTTTGAGAGACAGAGAGAGACAGAGCACAAGTTGGGGAGGGACAGAGAGAAGGAGACACAGAATCATAAACAGGCTCCAGGCTCTGAGCTATCACAGCACTGAGCCCAATGTGGGTCTTGAACCCACAAGCCATGAGATCATGACCTGAGCCAAAGTTGGATGCTCAAACAACTGAGCCACCGAGGTGCCCCTCTCATGGTAGTTTTTGACTCATATTTCCATGATGATGAGTGATGTTGAGCAAATTTTCATGTGTCTATTGGTTATCCGGGTGTCTTTGGGAAAAAAATGTCTATTCATGTCTTCTATTCATTTTTTATTGGATTATTTGTTTTTTTGGGGTGTTAAGTTTTATAAGTTTTTTTTCCAATATATGAAATTTATTGTCAAATTGGTTTCCATACAACACCCAGTGTTCATCCCAAAAGGTGCCTTCCTCAATACCCATCACCCACCCTCCCCTCCCCCCACCCCCCATCAACCCTCAGTTTGTTCTCAGTTTTTAAGAGTCTTATGTCTTGGCTCTCTCCCACTCTAACCTCTTTTTTTTTTCCTTCCCCTCCCCCATGGGTTTCTGTTAAGTTTCTCAGGATCCACATAAGAGTGAAAACATATGGTATCTGTCTTTCTCTGTATGGCTTATTTCACTTAGCATAACACTCTCCAGTTCCATCCACGTTGCTACAAAGGGCCATATTTCATTCTTTCTCATTGTCACGTAGTACTCCATTGTGTATATAAACCACAATTTCTTTATCCATTCATCAGTTGATGGACATTTAGGCTCTTTAATAAATTCTGATACTAAGCCTTTATCAGTTATGTCATTTACAAATGACATAAGAATGGATCTTCTTCCATTTTGTAGGTCGCTTTTTCATTTTTTAATTTTGATGACTGTTTTCTTCACGGTGCAAAAGCTGTATATTTTGATGAAGTCCCAATAGTTTATTTTTGCTTTTGTTTCCCTTGCCTCAGGAGATATATCTAGAGAGAAGATGCTATGGCTGATGTCAAAGAGGTTACTGCTTGTGTTCTTCTATAGGACTTTTATGGTTTCAGGTCCCACATTTAATTCTTTAATCCTTTTGAATTTATTTTTGTGTATGATGTAGGAAAGTCCTCCAGTTTCATTCTTTGGATGTAGCTGTGTATTTTTCCCAACACCGTTTTTTGAAGAGACTTTTTCCCATTGTATATTATTTCCTGCTTTGTTGAAGATTAATTGACAATATAGTTGTGGATTATTTTCTGAACTTCCTATTCTGTTCTGTTGATCTAAAGTTCCATTTTTGTGCCAATACCATACTCTTTTGGTTACTACAGCTTTGTAATAGAACTTGAACTCTGAATTGTGATGCCTCTACCTTTGTTTCTTTTTCAAGGTTGCTTTGGCTATTAAGGCTATTTTGTGATTTCATACAAATTTTAGGACTGTTTGTTCCAACTATGTGAAAAATGTTGACACTTTGATAAGGGTTGCATTAAATTCTTGCATTAAATTCTGTTAATTCTTTTGAGCAGTATAGACATTTTAACAATATTTGTTCTTCCATCCATGAGCATGGAATGTCTTTCCATTTCTTTGTGTTTATTTCAATTTGTTTCACCAATCTTTTATAGTTTTCAGAGTACAGGTTTTTCACCTTTTTGGTTAGATTTTTTCCTAGTATCTTATTGGTTTTGGTGTAATTGTATATGGGATTGATTCCTTAATTTCTCTCTCTGATGTTCAGTGTTGTACAGAAATGGAACAGATTTCTGTATGCTGATTTTGTATCCTGTGATTTACTGAATTCATTTATCAGTTCTAGAAGTTTTTTTGGTGGAGTCTTTTTGGTTTATCAAGTATGCCATTTGCTAAGTCTTTATCAGATATGTTATTTGCAAATACCTTCTACCATTCCATAGGTTGCCTTTTAATTTGTAGATTGTTTCCTTTGCTGTGCAGAAGACCTATATTTTGTCTACTTCTGCTCTTGTTGCCCTTAGCTCAGAAGGCATATCTAGAAAAAAAGTTGCTACATCTGATTTCAAGGTGATGGTCCTTCCTTAGATATTATTTTTTGTGAATAAATCATTAACTCCTTGTCCCTTATAAGGAGGACACACACTATTTTCAGGATGAGGCATGTGTAAAGTGGGATGAGGGTGCATGTGCAAGAATAGAATCAGGAGAAGGAGCAAAAGGCAGATTTTTATATAGTCCTTCAGTTTCCCTATCTCAATACTACAACATTAATTACTAAACATAGGTTTATCTAATTTTTGCTCCTTATTACAGATACATTCAAAGATATTTGGGTGTATTTGTGCTATATTTGAAAATTGAAAAAGGCAATGTTTCAATAAATTATGAAATGTATTCATAAATTTGCAAATGTAAAGAATTCTGGTTTAACAAATAGTTCAAAGTTGCTCATTTCTTTGTTTCCACTAGAAATTAAGGTTTTCTAAGAATTATATTTTTCAATAATTCTAATTAATATATGTAACTAAGGCTACTAGAAATAATAAGGAAAACATGTCTATATGCCAGGAAAGTAGGGTATGTTTTCAGTAAAAGATATGGAAAGTGAAGATGCATTTTTTGTTGAGCTAAAATAAAGCAATTTTATCCTAAAATGAGGCTGGCTGTTTAAAAAGGAAAACAAGAGAAAATGTAAAATGTAGGGGAAAAAAAATTGTACAAGGTTATGTAAAAGGGATCCTTGAAAAGGAATTTCTTTTTTATATGTTTTTATGTTTATTTATTTTTGAGAGAAAGAGAGAGACAGAGTGTGAACATGGGAGGAGCAGAGAGGGAGGGAGAGAGAGACAGAATATAAAGCAGACTCCAGGTTCTGAGCTGTCAGCACACAGCCAGACACAGGGCTTAAACCCACAGTGGTGAGGTCATGACCTGAGATCAAGTCGGAGGCTCAACCGACTGAGCCACCCAGGCCCCCGTAGAAAGGAATTTCTTTTTTAAATATTTATTTATTTTTGAGAAAGAGAGAGAGAGAGAGAGAGTGGGAGGGAGGGGCAGAGAGAGAAGACAGAAAACCCCTAGCAGGCTCTGTCCTGAAAGCATGGGGCTGGAACTCACAAACTGTAATGTAAGATCATGACCTGAGTTGAAATTGAGTTGGAAACTTAACCAACTGAGCCACCCGGGCACCCCTGAAAAGGAATTTCAATACATAGTCAAGCTGGCTAAGTTTAAAATGAATTTATTTGAAATGAGTTTTAATATAAAAATTCGCTAGTGCAAAATTAGAATTCGGTTTTCTCTCTGTTAAAAGACAAAGTTTTCTTGGAGTTTTGGTATGCTTTGACAACAGATTGTGAAAGCATTTTCCTTTAGAAGTATTAAATTACATAATTATCTATAATCCTATTTAGACAAGAGCTTTAAAACCTTTTTTTTTTAATATTTTTGAGAAACTTCTCAAGATCAAATTCTAAATGGAATCCTTTTGACTTGCAATATTCCAAAAGATTTGTTAATCAAATTAGGCTTATTTGATATGTAATTTACATAGGAACCATTGCCAAATTAGTAGTACTAAGCCTTCCTTATATTGTATTTATAAGATTGTGGAAAATGTGGATGAAGTCCATTCTTCTGTTGCAAAAACTGGTTCCTCATTGCTAAACTTTTGCCATCCTGATGTTCCCAAATCCTACCCTTGGACTCTGTAAACAATAGAAATTGACAAGAGGCCAAATGGGACTTTCAGGCAAGGCTTTATTGGGGTTTATACTCTAACACAATGGAGACAATACAAAGGAAAGAATCCTCAGGCTGACTCCTCAAGGAGAGGTCAGGGAGGATTTTAAAGAAACAAGTGGGAAAAGGGTGATGTTTAAGCATGTAGAGGTGAGGGCGTCTTGGCATCTGCACACTTAAACTTCAGGCTTCCTTATATGTCCGAAGACTAATTAGTATGTTGGATCTCCACTACTGGGTGTAATTTTTAGTATTATAGTGAAGGAAAACGTTGTTTAAAGGTCAGCACTGGAGTCCACCGTGGCATAGATAGGTTTGATCTGATTTTTGCCATTCTTTGTAGCAAGCATCCTCTTTTCAATAAGCATCCTCCCTAAGCGTTCCTGGAAGACATATTACCCAACAGGCAGAATCTTAGATTATTTTTATGGAAACAGCCATGGGATGCTGGATTTTGTGGTTAAAGTTGAGGGGACCCAAGTCCAGTCACTGCTTTATCTCACTGATGTCCTTGAAACATGGCAACACTCTGTTCCTAAATCAGAAACTAAAATGGGTAAACAGTGGCTATAAAACAAAGAATGGCCAGGGCTATAGGTAATCCAATAAAGATGTTTGATTCTTCCTGGCTCCCTGACAAACCCCATTTTTTTCATTATTGCATTCCTTCACCCAACATAGTGCATTAAAGATGACTCAAATCACACATAGGCATTGGTGGGAATACTTTTATAATATTGCAGAACTAGTCTACTGGCAATGTATGACCTCTTAGGTCTATTATGCTGGAAAAACTGGTTTTGATTCCAGATGCTTCATACCTCCTTGTGGGTCTTTGAACACCTGAGTACTTCATTCAACTGCCACTTAGTATGGGTTAACAATATTTCTTTGTTATTGTTTTTATGTATTCTGGGTGGATCGAAGCTTTTGCCTGCCACAAGGCTGATGCCACCAATGTGGAAAATAAAAAGAACTTAAAAATATATTTCTTTCTTGGAGTATACCTTCCATGATCTCCCGTGATCAAGGTACTCACTTCACTGAGAAAATCATATAAGCCTTAATAAAAACTTTGAAAACTTCTTTGAATTCTATCAGTATACAACCTTCTGTTGATTTCTCATTATCTCATGCTAGTATGACCAGCTACAGTTAAGCCTCTAACATTTGATACCCCAGCCTATTATCAATAAGTTAAAGGCTTCCAGATCCCAATTCAAATAAGCCTGTCAGTCAAAATCTAAAGCCTCGTGTCTGACTATTCTAGAAACATCAGAGGAAGACAGCCATGAGCCCCACTGGGAAATAACTTACCAAGTGGTCTTGACCGTGGACACTCCTGTAAAACTAGAAAGTACTGACCCTTGAGGACACATCTCACAGCCAAAGAAAGATCCATTTGACAACTGGTCTTATACAGATCCTGGAGACTTCTGAATCAAATTGACAAGAAAAATAAATAGCTGATATCAGTATAGGCTGTTTCCATCCTAAACAAAAAATCAAGAATGAACACTTACCTGAAATTCTTTCTCCTTCATTTATTTTCTTTTATGCTGTCATTGCTCTGGAAAGATAGATAACATGTTCATCTGTATCTCCCAGGATATTTCTAAAGTGGGGAGGGAGGGTAATTTCTAGAATATCAAACAACATTTTATTTTAGGTTAGGAGAAAATCTAATTGTATGTTGATATTAAAAAAAAAAAATAAGAGATCTCATTGGCCAACTACACTGAATTTTCTTTCTTTCTTTCTTTCTTTCTTTCTTCTTTCTTTCTTTCTTTCTTTCTTTCAAAAGAGACAGTGTGCACAAGTGGGGTAGGAGCAGAGAGAGAAAGAGAGAGAATTCTAAGCAGACTCCGCTGTTTGCACAGACCTCAACGTAAGGCTCAAAGCCATGAACTGTGAGATTATGACCTGATCTGAGATCAAGAGTCAGATGCTTAACTGACTGGGCCACTCAGGTGCCCCTTAATTTACATTTTTCAGTTAGAAAGAAATACTAGAAGTTTTTCATGATTCATAATTCACTCCTTTTGATAGGTCTCTACTTCCTGGTTAGGAATAAATGTAAATGATCAAATCATCAAAAACTTCTCCTTAATTCTTGAAAATGATTCAGAAAACACTGATAAAGCAAAAACTGCCTGACAAAAATCCTTACACTATCTGGCCAAGGATGTTATTGGTAATAAGATATCCCCCTGTTTATCTTTTGTATGAGCAAGCAAGAGTCTATAAAATAGCTAACATCTCTTGCTGTATATAGATAAATATTTCACAGCAGATGGAATTAGAAACTACCAAGCCGCTTAAAATGGCCAAGTCTCTAAAAAGACTTTCACATTTTTCCCCAGGATGGTTTAACTTTAAAATTTTGATAGTTTTAGTTCACTCCCTTTGGGGCTTGGAGTTATTTTGCATTCAGGTGTACAAGTCATACTATTAGTCAGTATCCTAACCTGTATCTTGTTATACTTAAGCTATTTGTAATATGTATTTCCTGATGGTTTCTTACTCAATATGTGAAAATAATGGCTGCTCAGAGACTTGAAAGTATTAATTAGGCTTAACATTTGACAAAAGGAAATGGGACATCAATTGACATAGACTAAAATCTTTTTTTCATAGGAGTCTCTTCAAATGTGATTCTAGGACTCTCACCCAACAAGTTTAAGGATATGTAAGGATATCAGAGTTTCCCCTCTGAAAAAACATCATGGACTCAGAGGAGGTACTAATTGCCTTGGCAATGCAATAGGACAAAATTAAGGGCTTGATCATTGATTCTTTCATGAAAGATCTAGATCAAGAGGGAGAAATGTAAGAGGTGATGTGAAAATGGAGCAAGCAAGCCTAGTTAAAAAAAGTCTCTTTTAAAATACGGTTTAAGCATCCCTAGCTGGTGATATAATTATACCATTATCACACAGATAAAGAGCTTAAAACAAGATAAGGAAGAAATGAAAAATGCAATAACCAAGATTTGCAATTGACTGGTTGTTTGACCACAAGTTTGGAAGAAGCAGAGAACTAATAAGAAATATAGAAGATAGAATAATGGAAAATATTAAACTTAACAAATTAGGAAAAGAAAAATCTTGGATTACAAAAGTAGACTTATGGAACTCAGTGACTCCATCAAATGTAATAGCGTTCATATCAAAGAAGTTCCAGAAGAAGAAGAGAAAAAGGGGACAAAAGTTATATTTGAGAAAATTATAGTTGAAAATATCCCTAATTTGGGGAAGCAAACAGACTCCCAAACCCAGGAGGCACAGGGAACTCCCATAAAAAATGCAGGCCAACACCAAGACATATTGTAGTTAAATTTGCAAAATATAGACATAAAGAAAAAATCTTAAAAGTAGCAACACGAAAGAAGTCTCTAACTTACAAGGGAAGATGAATAAGATTAGCAACAAATGTCTCCACAGAAACTTGGTAGGCCTGAAGAAAGTAGCATGATATATTCAACACACTGAATAGGAAAAAAATATGCAGCTGAGACTACTCTACCCAGCAAGACTATCATTCAGAATAGAAGGAAAGATAAAGAGCTCCTTCCCGACACACACACAAAAAGAACTAAAAGAGTTCATGACCACTAAACCAGCCCTGCAATAAATATTTAAGGGGATTTTCTGAGTGGGGAAAAAAAGGCCAAAATTGACAAAGACTAGAAAGGAACAGAGAAAATCTCCAAATGAAATGATAAAACAAGTAATAAAATGGCATTAAATTAATATAAATCAATAATTACTCTGCATATAAATGGATTAAATGTTCCAATCAAAAGACATATGGGGTCAAAATGGATTTAAAAAAAGACCAATCTATATGCTGCCTACAAGAGACTCATTTTAGACCTAATAACACTCTGCAGATTGAAAGTAATTGTATGGAGAAACATTTACGATGCAAATGGATTTTAAAAGAAAGCCAGAGTAGCAATATTTCTATCAGACAAACTAGATTTTAAACCAAAATTGTAACAGATGAAGAAGAGCATAATATCCTAAGAAAGGGGTCTATCTACCAAGATCTAACAATTGCAAATATTTATACCCCCAACTTGGTAAACCCAAATATATAAAACAATTAATAACCAACATAAAGAAACTAATTGATAATTATACAACAATAATATGGGACTTTAACACTCCACTGACATCAATGGACAGAACATCTAAACAGAAACCCAGGGAAAATGGCTTTGAATGACATACTGGACCAGATGGATTTAACAGATATGTTCAGAACATTCCATCCTAAAGCAGCACAATACATATTCTTTTCAAGTGCACATGGGACATTCCAGAATAGATCAGATATTAGGTCACAAATCAGGACTCAAATGTACAAAAATATTGAGATCACACCATGCATCTTTTCTGACTACAATGCTATGAAACCTGAGGTCAATAAGAAGAAAAAATATGGAAAGACCACAAATGTAGTGAGTTTAAAAAACATGCTATAAATGGGGCACCTGGTTGGCTCATTTTGTAGAACATGCAACTCTTGATATTAGGTCATGAGTTTAAGCCCCGAATAACGTGTGGAGCCCAGTTAAACAAGCAAGCAAGCAAAACAAACAAACAAACAAACAAACAGTATACCACTAAACAATGAATGGGTGAGCTGAGAAATCAAAAGAAAATCTAAATATATATATATATATATATATATATATAAACATATACAAATGAAAACAACAGTCCATAACTTTTGGGATGCAGCAAAAGAGGTCCTAGGAGGGAAGTATATACAAATACAAGACTAACTCAAAAGCGATAAAAATCTCAAACAATAAACCTAACCTTACATCTAAAGGAAGCAGAAAAAGAACAAAAATGAAGCCTACAGCCAACCAAAGAAGGGGAATAATGAAGATTAGGGCAGAAATAAACGATATAGAATCTAAAAACAAAAACAAAAACAAAAACAGAACAGCTAAATATAACCAGGAGCTGGTTCTTTTAAGAAATTAATAAAATTGATAAACCCCTAGCCAGAATTATCAAAAAGAAAAGAGAAAGGATGCAAATAAATATAATCATGGATATGAGGGGAGAAATCACAACCAATACCACAGAAATACAAACAATTTTAAGAATGTTATAAAAAACTATACACCAACAAATTGGAAAACTTGGAAGAAATGGATCAATTCCTGAAAACACATAAACTACCAAAATGGAAACAGAAAGAAAATGAAACTTTAACAGATCAATCACCAGCAAAAAATTGAATCAGCAATCAAAAATCTTCCAACACACAAGAGTCCAGGCCAGATGGCTTCACAGAGGAATTATACCAAACATTTAAAGGACAGTTAATACCTATTCTTCTCAAACTACTCAAAAAAATAGAAAAGGAAAGAAAACTTACAAATTCCTTCTATGAAACCAGCATTACCCTGATACCAAAACCAAAGACTCCACTAAAAAATAAAACTACAGACCAATATCCATGATGAACATGGGTGAAAAAATTCTCAATAAAACTCTAGGAAACTGAATCCAACGGTACATTAAAGGAATAATTCACCATGATAAAGTGGGATTTATTACTGGGATGCAGGGCTGGTTCAATATTCACAAATCAATCAACATGATACGTCACATTAATAAAAGAAAGGATAAGAATCCTATGATCTTCTCAATAGACGCAGAAAAAGTATTTGACAAAGTACAACATCCATTCATGATAAAAACTTTCAACAGAGTAGAGTTAGAAAGAATATACCTCAACATAATAAAGGCCATATACCAAAAGCTCACAGCTACTGCCACCCTCAATGGGGAAGAACTGAGTACTTTTCCTCTGTTGTCAGGAACAAGGCAGGGATGTCTGCTCACACCACTGTTATTTAACATAGTACTTTAAGTCCTAGCCACAGAAATTAGGCAACAACAACAACAACAACAACAACAAAAAGTCATCCAAATCATCAAGGAAGAAGTCAAATTTCTGCTATTTGGAGATGATATGACACTATATATAGAAAACACAAAATACTCCACCAAAAAATTCCTAGAAATGATAAATGAATTCAGTAAAGTCACAGGATACAAAATCAATGCACAGAAATCTGTTGCATTTCTATACACAAATAATGAAACAGCAGAAAGATAAATCAAGGAATTAATCCAATTTACAATTGCACCAATAATAAAAAGATACCTAGGATTAAATATAACCAAAGATGTAAAAGATCTGAATTCTGGAAAGTATGAAACACAGATGAAAGTAATTGAAGATTACACAAAGAAATGGAAAGACATTCCAGTCTCAGGGATTGGAAGAACAAATAGTCTTAAAATGTCTATACTACCCAAACCAGTTCTACACATTTAATGTCATCCTTACCATAATACCACTAGCATTTTTCACAGAGCTAGCGCAAACAATCCTAAAATGTGTATGAAATCACAAAAGACCTCTAATAGCCAACGTAATCTTGAAAAATAAAAACAAAGCTGGAGGCATCACCATTTCAGACTTCAAGTTATAATACAAAGTTGTAGAAATCAAAACTGTATGGTACTGGCACAAAAATAGATACATAGATCAATAGAACAGAATAGAAAACCCCAAAATTGATCCACGACTATATGGCCAATTAATCTTTGACAAAGCAGGAAAGACTATTAAATTGAAGAAAAAAGACAGTATCTTCAACAAATGGTGCTGGGAAAACTGGACAGTTACATGCAAATGAATAAAACTGGACCACTTTCTTATCCCATATACAAAAGTAATTTCAAATGGATGAAAGACCTAAATCTGAGAAAAGAAACCATCAAAATCATAGAAGAGATCACAGACAGTAACTTATTTGACATCAGCCATAGCAACTTCTTACCTGAAATGACTCCTGAGGCAAGGGAAACAAAAGCAAACACACAAACACACACACACACACACACACACACACACACACGAATATTACTCAGTTATAAAAAAGAATGAAATCTTCCAATTTGCAAAGGAAGGAGCTAGAGAGTGTTAGGATAAACCAAATATGTCAGTCAGAGAAACACAAATACCATGTGATTTTACCCTTATGTGGAACTTAAGAAACATAACAAACAAATATAGGCAAGAAAAGTAGGATAACCAAGAAACAAACTCATAACTATAAAGAACAAACTAATGGTTACCTTAGGGAAGTTGTCTGGGGATAAGGGTTAAATAAATGGTGGGGATTAAGGAGGGCACATGTGATGAGCACTGGCTGTTGTAGTAAGTGATGAATCACTAAATTCTACACCTGCAACTAATGTTACACTGTAAATTAAATAGCTGGAATTTAAATAAAAACTTGAAAAAATGAATAGTTTTTATCTTGATTGTGGTGATGGTTACTTGATTCTACACATGTGATGAAATGTCATAGAAGTACATATACACATTTCACCAATACCAGTTTCCTGGTTTTTGTGGTGTACTATAATTATGTTAGATAGAAATATTGGGAGGAACTGAGTGAAGAGTACACGGGACGTCTCTGTATTATCTTTGTGATTTTTGAATCTATAATTACTTAGAAATATAATATTTAAAAAGTACTCTTTGTTAAGACTAGTTTTTCCCTTTAGTTTTGACTTCATGAATATGCAACCTACTTATATGAGTAGCGCCTCAGAATCTAAAGGAATCTGAGCTTGCTTTAATGCTGCGCTATCGCCATGCTGAAATTCTTAACATTTTAACAATGAACTTTTCATCCTCATTTTGCACTAAAGCCCACAAATTATATATCTGTTCCTAGTTGCCCTTGTTTGTTCCTGATATTTGTTTAAGACAGTATTAAACTTTATTTTTCAAGTATTTCTTAGGGAACTTGACTCATTGTCTGGTAGCATTTTACTATTTCAATCATTATTTAAAACTGAATGTGTCTTATTTGAATTTCTTCCACACAAATATCAAAGAGAAATGTACAATTTTGAGGAAGTAGCCACAGACTTCTAAGAGAATACTAATGTTTTGCAACTCAAAATAAAATTGATAATCTGATTTTTATTTAATTAAACACAGGCTAGATGATAAAAATAAAGAAGTAACTTTAAGGGCATTTTCCCAGTGTGTTACTTTTCAGATGAAGAAAAGTAGTATATATGTAAAGAACACTTTGATCAATGAATTTTTAAAATCTTACTATATATTTTTTCACTAAGATTTTTTATGCAACTCAAGAAATTTATCCTTTTGATTATAAATTTTCCATGCTTTTTGAGTTTCATCTAGGTTACTTTTTCTACCACAGAAAGAACCATTTCAAGTGATTTACTATTGTAAAATCAATGACAAAAACAAATTAACATTCTTTTTAGAATGTCATTTAAGATACTTATCACAGATGTTTCATAGATATTAGAATTGTTTTGATAATGACAATTTTATTTGAATATTAATACACATCCCCAAACCATTAAGGGTTAGATCCTCCAGAATTTTAAAATATTCATGCTATAGCTCCTCTACTCCAGTGCCAGAGACAGTAAATAGTTCTTCTTGTGCTAGTTAGTGCTAATGGGAAGAGGTAGGGGCTAAGAATGAGGAATGATGAAAAGCCAAGCCTTACATCTTTTGAGGACTCTACTTAATAGTGTGCCAAATTAAGCATATGCAAATCACTTTAGTAATATATCTGCTTCCCCTAATTACTCTGTGTGTGTGTGTTTGTGTGTGTGTGTGTGTGTGTGTGTGTTCTCTTTGTCTGTTGCCTTCTACCATCTCCCATGCTCTCACAAAAGGGCAGATTGTGGTTATGTGAGATAAGAACAAGAGTGCTATTCAAGTTCAGCATCATCACCACCATCAACCTCTAAACTAAGATAATCAGAGCTATATTCTACTTTGGTGTTTATAGCTTTGCTTTCTTCACCTGTATCTTATACCCAAGCTCTTTTTCTTCCACATCAATGTAATAGTAATTTAACTGTAGGCTTGCTTTCTAATTACTATGTTCAATTTACATAACAGCTTTAAAAATATAATTCACTATACTTAAAACTATTATGTGAATTTGATTTATGGTTTGTGAGAATGAGAGCTTTTAGAATAATTTCTATCCCTTCCAAATTATGCTGGTGATTTAAATTTTCGCTATGTATATATCACTGAATAAAGGAAAATGTGGTCATTTCTGTTATAATCCAAGGTTTTAATTGATTTGTTTAAGAACTGTTTCAGAAAAAGAAACACTACAATGCATTTCTGAAATTAAACATTTTTAAAATATGACAGATTTTTCAAGGAAATTAAAGATCTTCATATGTATAATCAGTATTTGAATCCTTTAGACCTAATTAGGCAGGCAAAATTTCCTCTGAAAATCTAATTTCTATGTATTTGATAGCAAAAAATAAGTAAACAAGCGGTACAATTTTTTTTCATTAAAACAGAAACAAAACAAAACAAACAAGCAAACAAAATACACTGTCTAAACTTTGTAGTGCATTGAGGGTAAAATTGTCTAGAGTGAAACATGATGTTTTTGCCATTGATAGTGTGCTCAGGAGGATTTTGGTACAGATGAAATTTCCCTCTGGGAACTGTTCCTGATAATAATCTTGGTTTGATTGTTTAATCCTGTAGAGGCAAGTAAATCCTTCAATTGACTCCTTAGGATAGACCTAAATTTGAACTCTTCTAGAGAATCTGTGATGAAGACATGAACTTGGAAATGATGATGGAGTAAAAATTGCATATATTTAATGAAGAAGGTTTCAGTCATTATTTTAAAACTCACTTTTAGTAACATATCCAGATGGAGTACTATGAATTTAAAGGTTTCAGTATGATGTATCATAAAAATTACTTTAATTATGATTATGGTTTTTTGTTTCAAGTTTTTATTTAAATTATAGTTAGTTAACAAATAGTTTAATATTGGTATCAGCAGTAGAATTTAGTGATTCCTCACTTACATATAACACTGAGTGCTCATCACAACAAGTGCTCTCCTTATTACCCATCACCCATTTAGGCCATTCCCTATACACATCTCCTCCATCAAGCCTCAGTTTGTTCTCTATAGTTAAGGATCTCTTATGGTTTGTTCTCTCTTTTTTCCTCCCTGCACTATGTTCATCTGTTTTGTTTCTTAAATTCCACATATGAATGAAATCATATAGTATTATGATCATGTTTTAAGGGAACTATATCAATGATAATTTCTTTCTGTTCAAGCACTTGCATATTTAAAACACTGAGGCTTTATTTCTGATTAAAATGAAAATGTGAAACATCCTTTCATCACTTTGAATAGTGAGAAGGAAATTAATTGCTTTAAGGAATATAAGGATAGTAAAAAAGGAAAGTAAAGTGTCTGGTGTCCAAAACTGTGCCAAAAAACTGAACAGTCAAAAAAAACCCAAAAAACAAAACAAAAAAACAAGACTTTTATAACTTTTTTAAGTTTATTTTTGAAATAGAGACAATGCTAGTGGAGGGAAGGGTAGGTAGAGAGGGAGACAGAAAATCCCAACCAGGCACTGCATCATCAGTGCAGGGCCTGACATGGGGCTCAAACTCACAAAACCATAAGATCATGACCTGAGCTGAAACCAATTGTCAGACACTTAACTGAGCTACTCAGGTGCCCAAAAAGCAAAGTTTTTATAATCTTAAGTGAAACAATTTATAGTGAGAATCATTAGCAAAAGTTTGAAGCAATTATTTTACTTTGATAAACTAATATACGGATGTGAGTGAGCTCTCAGTACTCTTAATTTTTCTACATTCATTTTTATGTACAGATTTGTTGCAAAACATACATTACTTACACAGGGAAACTAAAGGGACTGCATTTTAGAAAGGCTATACTTTGTAGCTCCATTTTGTCAGCACAGAACCTGCTTGGGATTTCTCTCCCTCTGTTTCTGCCCCTACCCAGCTTGCTCTCCCCTTCAAAAAAGAAAATAATGAAGTAATAAACATAAAAAAAAAATTAGAAAAGAAGAAAGTTTCCATTTCTGCTGTTTCTCTGCTAAGTCCCATTAATTCATGTTCTATATTTTGCATCTGAGTAAACCAAATAAACTATGTTCCCATTATAAAGAGAGACAAGAAAGTTAATCATTCTCTAAGTGCATCCTAGTTTTATCTAGGGAGATGCTTGATGACATCTAAAAAGAATCAGATCCCACACATGTTCCAGAACATCAATTTCAAATAAAACTTAGTGGCATTAACATCAATACCTCCTACCTTTGGTGATTTATGGAATAACACCTATTGTTCACCTGACACTCACCCTTTGATCTGATCCTACCTTGGATTCCTGAAGGAACACATACCCTGGAACCCTTTCCAATATAAAACCTTAACCTCAAGTTATGGAGAGACTCACTTCTTTTCTGAGTCTCCCAGACACTCCATCTGCTATATTCTATCACTTATGTTATTCAATAAACTCTGTCCTCACTTCCTCCTGGCTCCTGTTTGATTTCTATCCTGTATGAAGCCAAGGACCCTCTTGGCTTGTTCTGCAGGACCCCCTCTGGGTCCTCAGACCCAGCCTATCTATGTCATTACTGTTACATTGACTTTTAGGCTGCCCTCATGCTTAATGTAGCACATTTTTCAATTTAGAAGGCAGTACATAAAATAGAAAACAGTATTTAATCAGACATTTTGAAAAACCAATAACTACTTATTTTAAGGTCAGGTCATTTAGTGAAAAAATATGTATACATAGTAAAAAAATCATATTAGCCTATACGATTTGCCTTTTATGATAGAAGACAAGCAGTTGAGGAAAATAAGCCCAACTAAAATTTTCTCTACAATGACTGACTTTGAGTTATTAATTTGTGTGAAGCCCAGGGCTCTAGATATTATTCTGAGTATTTCATGATGAATTTAGCATTTGTTCTACTCTAGCTTTCTCCAAAGAAGGAGGGCAGGGTTGTATCAGTAGAGCAAACAGGAAGAAGCTTCCACTTGTATGAAACTATCGTGTCTCTGTTTCTAAAATATGGTATATAGTTTATTTGTTTTACTTTTTCCTTTCAAAAGAATGCAACCATAATAGAGCTAAATAAGATTTCAAAAACAATGACTAGGATGACATCTTAAAAATAGAATTAGAACCTCTTTATCTAAAGATGAAAGTAGTTAGGGGCACCTGGGTGGCTCAGTCGGTTGAGTGTCCGACTTCGGCTCAGGTCATGCTCTCATGGTTCCTGAGTTCGAGCCCTGTGTTGGGCTCTGTGCTGACAGCTCGGAGCCTGGAGCCTGCTTCAGACTCTGTTTCTCCCTCTCTCTCTGCCCCTCCCTCACTTGCACTCACTCTTTCTCTATCTTTCTCAAAAATAAGTAAACATCAAAAAAACTAAAGATAAAAGTAAATTTTAAAACAAATAGAATAGATGAAACTGCTGACAGTAGTTTGCTATAAACATACTAGTTTATTTTCCCCAAGAAAAGAAACAGGATGAAATTACACTAGTGTAGGCAGTCTCACAGTAATAGAAATTCATTTAAATATCTGTAGCTTAAAAAAATCATAATTTCTGTGGATTTAACAGCAGACAGAAATAATTTTAAAATTCGCATTAATTTAGAACTCATTCCACAAAGTTAAGCCATCCTCCCAAATGGGTCTTTGTGTGCCTAGTTAAAATAAAACAATTCATTAATTTGAAAAAATAGAGATTAAAAACCAAGGTTTATAATTAACAAACATATGATATAAATACATTTTCCAAGTTCACAATGAATTCTAACTGATGAAACATTTCAAAACATGATTTTTTAAATGTTTATTTATTTATTTTGAGGGAGGGGTGGAGTAGAAAGAGGGAGAGAGAGAATCTTGAGCAGACTCTGTGCTGTCAGTGAAGAACCTGACACAGGGCTTGATCTCATGAATAGTGAGGTCATGACCTGAGCCAATAGCAAGAGTCTAATGCTAAACCAACTGAGCCATCCAGGTGCACTCAAAAATAATTTTTAGCCAGCAAAGCTAACACTTTGGAATGAAAAGTTCCTTTTCTCTTTATTCTCTTTTTCTCTGAAACAAACAAAAAAGATGCATAATACTTTGTCAGGAAAATGTATAAGTAAAAATCAATCCCTGATGTTTCTGGACTTTTATAAAAAACATATAATTATAACTCAGCAATTATTATAATAAATGTGTCTTTTTTACAGTTTGAATAAAAGATGTATTTTGAATAAAACCCTGCTACAATAAAAAGCATCACTTAATTTTCAAAATGTCAACAATAAACTTAAAAAACAAATAGGCTCAAGAAATTAGATTTCTTGGAATTCTATCCTAATGTTATTTATCTGTAGGGGTTCCATTTTCACATAAAAGTAGTTCATCTCATGATTCTACTGTGATTTTAGAAAATAGCAGCTATTTTTCCTAATTATCTTGATATGATATAAAATATTTATTAAAATAAATCAAGAGGAAAGGTTCTGGTAGAGTAGGAGATCCCTAGGCACATTTCATACCAGGAAGACCACTACATAACTATCCTAAATGCATCCTAATGCATCCTAAATGCCCCAGAAATTGACCCAAAGACAGAACAAATTCCACAACTAACAGGAGAGAAGAGGCTACATCAAAGACAGGGCATGCACAGACATGATTTGGGGGAGAAAAAGATCAAAGGTGCTGTAGCGGGGCGGGAGAAGTGGTCACAGAGAAGGGTGAGAGAGAAAGGAGCATACAGGGGACACAAAAAGAGAACATTTACGCCCACCCATTGGCTTAGAAAACAAGAGAAGCTGAATTTCCTGAGTTCTTGAAACCAACTTAATAAAGCCTGGAGTTTTAAAGGTCAGTGGGCTTGGCTGGGATAGAGCCCACTGTACTGCTCCTGAAGAGAAGGCAGGCAAACAACCTGAGGTCGGGGAGGCAGACAGTATGGATTCAGTGATTTGAGAAGTCTCTGAGCCACACAGTGGGTAGATTATTCCCTCTTATCAGAGCACTTTGATGACAGGCCTCATTCATGGTGACACCATTCTGGGAATAAAGGAGCTGGCTGGTGCCATTTCCTCCTCCAACCCTTAGCTCAAACACTGAGCCATCTGCAGGAATAAACACAGCACCTAAACTAGCTGCCTAAATTGCTTATACCAAGCTCCACTCCTTTGTTCTCTGGCAAGATTGCTGTTCTCAGTCAAGCATGCCCCAGCATGATATGTCCCTTCCCTACAACACCAGGAAAAAACCTTGCCCACACCACGTCTCCTGATGAGAGATCTGCAAGGCCTCAGTTTTCTGGGGAGTGGTATCAGGTCTTATTTCATAAGCAGACCATAGCACACCTAGTTAAAATTCACCATATGCAGGCCAAAGACCGAACACTTCCCACAGCAGGTAAGGAGAGTTTCTGCAGAAGAGTAGCTTGAAGAATAAAGCAGCCAAAAGCACAACAGCAGAACACACACAGTACAATCCAGAGACGTCATGATCACTACATGTCATGTATCTAAGTTATGATCACTACATGATCCCTTCTTTTAAAACCATTACTTTCAGGAGCAGAGAAAATAACTGGCTTTTCTAACACAGAGAAGTCAGAGACTTTGACAAAATGCAAAGACATAGAAATTTATCACATGTGAAAGAACCAGATAAGGCCATGGCCAGACATCTAAGTAAAACAAATATAAATAATATGCCTGATTGAGAACTTAAAGTAACAATCATAAAGGAATTAACCAGGGTTGAGAAAAGACATCAGTGAGACCTTACCACAGAGATAAAGGAGTTAAAAAGGAATCAACTAGAGATGAATAATGCAATGAAAGAGAAACAAGCTTGATGCAATTACCAGCAGGCTGGAAGAATCAGAAGAATATATATGACTTAGAAGAGAAAATAATGAAAAATAATGAAGCTGAACAAAAGGAAGAAAAAAAAAGTTATGGAATATGAGAATAGGCTAAGGAAAATCAGTGACTCCATGAAACATAATAACATTCATATTATGAGTCCCAGAAGAAGAAGAGAAAAGGGGGCAGAACATTTATTTGAAGAAATAATAGCTGAAGTTTCTCTAATCTGGAGAAGGAAATGGACATCCAGATCCAAGAAGCACAGAGAACTCCCATCAAAATCAACAATAGCAGGCCAAGACCAAGACATTTTGTAAGTAAATTTGCAACATATAGTGATAAAGAAAAAAATCACAAAAGCAGTAACACAAAAGTCCTTAAATTACAAGGAAAACCCATAAAGAAAACTGGAGATCTCTCCACAGAAAATTATCAAGCCAGAAGGGAGTGGCATAATATGTTCAAAGTGCTGAGTGAAACTACAAACTAACTTTTAGTTATAGACTGTATAATTGTACATTTTGATTAATATAATTTTTTGTCAAGTTAGCTAACATACAGGGTATACCGTGTGCTCTTGATTTTGGGGGTAGATTCCTGGGATTCATCACCCAGTGCTCATTTCAACAAGTACCCTCCTCAATGCCTATAGCCCATTTTCTCCTCTCCCCTTTACCCCCATCAACCTTCAGTTTTCTCTCTGTATTTAAGAGTGTCTTATGGTTTGCCTGTCTCTCTGTTTGAAACTATTTTTCCCTTCCATTCCCCTTACCATTATGGAAAGTTTGTCAAGTTACACATATTGGTAAGTGGATAAAGAAGATGTTGTTTATATATAAAATAGAATACTACTTGGCAATAAGAAAGAATGAAATCCTGCCATTTGCAACAACACGGATGGAACTGGGGGGTATTATGCTAAGTGAGATAAGTCAGTTAGAGAAAGACAGATATTATACTGTGGGGAATCAGTTTAAGAATTATCTGAGCTTGTACTAATGGTTTAACAAGGCTTAAGGTGGAAATCCACCACAGGGAAAAAGCACCCCAGCATAGAACAATGCATAGAGTAGAAAGCAGCATCCATAGGACAAAAGTGTCCAAGACCAAGTAGAGGCAGAAAGCCACCATAGCAGGGTAAAAAAGACCAGAATTTATCATTGAGTAAAACAAAGCATAAAGCATAAAGCCTCTACAGGGCAAAAATGCCCAGAGCTAATTAGCGAGAAAAAATGCCTTGTTAACCCTGAGGTAGCATGCTCTATCTGTCTTAACCTCTAGAAAGGTTAAGATAATCAGACACAGTGCCTGGTGCCTGCAGTAAACAGTCATCTGCTTGGCACCAGGACTTTGATTTGTATTGACCCTAAACCCTAACACTACATACCTTCAAAACACCCACTTTCTCTCACACACATGAGTTAATGATCACTGTTTTATTATCTCTTTCTGCACATTCATCACGTATGTAAGCTTTCTGATCCTAATAAATACAGAGCAAAGACACTTACTCAGGGCTCTTATCTCCTTCCAGACATTAGCCTTTCTCATATTCAATTCTGTGTCTTCTCTCTTGCTGGACAAGAAAGAACTCCAGACTCAAAATCTTCGACATCATATGTTTTCCCTCATGTGAAGAATTGCATATTTTTAGCAACTTAAATCTTATGTAGTAAATCCTTATTAAATATACATATTAAAATTTAATATGGCTAAAGAAATGTTAATGTAGTTTTCCTAAAACTTATTCTTTCACTGTTTGAAACTCTAAAGTGGCCTATTGTTAATTGTCTTAAAAAAAACCTCAGAAATCTTTATAGAGTAACTTTTAAAATGTATCACTTGCCAGGGTGCCTGGGTAGCTCAGTCCGTTAATCATCTGACTCTTGATTTTGGCACAGGTCATGATCCAACGGTTCATGAGAAAACCTGCATCAGACTCCATGCTGACAGTGAGGAGCCTGCTTGGGATTCCCTCTTTCTCTCCCCTTCTCCCATTCGTGTGTGCTCTCTCTCCCTCTCTCTAAAAAAATAAATAAACATTTAAAAATAAATTAATAAATAAAAATTATCGCTTGCTGATTCATGTTTTTATATTTACATGCCAACAATAAATTGTATTAACAGTATAAGTTTTATACATGACTATAACTATCTGTTTTGTGAAAAATCTGACATATCAGATGATTTTTAAATGAAACACAAAAATGGTTTAGTTAAAAAAAATTCTGAATGGGAAAATTCTGCAGACAAAAATACTCTATCCAACAATAATATCATTCATAATAGTTGGAGAGGTAGTTTCCCAGACAAACAAAACCTAAAGGGAACCTGCTCTGAAGAATTGTTGAAGAGGACTCTCTGAGTACAAAGGAGATACCGAAAGTGACAAAGACAAGAAAGGCTTAGCGAAAATCTCCAAAGCCAATAATGAACCAAGTAATAAAGTGGAAATAAATACACATCTAACAGTAATTACTCAGAATGAAAATGGACTCAACACTCCCTTCAAAAGACATAGGATGTCAGAATGGAAAACAAAAACAAGACCCACCTATATGCTGCCTACATGAGACTCATTTTAGACCTAAAGACAGCTGAAGATTGGAAGTGAGGGGATGGAAAAATATTTATCATGCAAATGGAGTCAAAAGAAAGCCAGAGTAGCAATACTTACATCAGACAAACTAGATGTTAAGACAAATACTGTAACAAAAGATGAAAAAGGGCATTATATCATATAAAAGGGGACAAACCAACAAGATCTAATTATTATAAATATTTATGCACTGAATATAGAAACACCCAAGTATATTAAACAATAACAAATATAAATAAACTCACTGATAATAATACAATAATAGTAAGGGGCTTAAATATCCCTTTTGCATCAATGGACAGATCATCTAAACAGAAAATAAACAAGGAAACAATGGCTTTGAATAACACACTGGACCAGATGAACTTAACATATATATTCTGAACATTCCATCTTAGGCACAAGAATACACATTCTTTTCAAGTGCACATGGGACATTACCCAGAATAGATAACATATTAGGACACAAATCAGGCCTCAGCAAAGACAAAAAGATTGAAATCATACCATGTATCTTGTTTAACCACACTATGAAACTTGAAATCAACCACAAGAAAAAAATTGGAAAGACTGAAAATACTTTGAGTGTATAAAAACATGCTATTCCATGGGGGAGGGGAAGAAAAAAAATGGTTAGAGAGGGAGGGACCCAAAACATAAGAGACTCCTATAAACTGAGAACAAACTGAGGGTTTAAGGGGGGGGTGGGAGGGAGGGGTGGGTGGGTGATGGGTACTGAGGAGGGTACCTGTAGGTATGAGCATTAGGTGTTGTATGGAAGCCAATTTGACAATAAATTTCATAATAAAAAAGACACGCTACTAAAAAATTAATGCGTCAACCAGGAAATCAAAGAAAAAATAAAAAATAAAATAAATGTCAACAAATACAAATGACAACACAATGGCCCCAAACTCTTTGGATGATGCAAAAGCAGTCCTAAGATGGAAGTGCATAGCAATACAGGCCTACCTTAAGAAGCAAGGAAAACCTCAAATAAACAACCTAACCTTACACATAAAGTAGCTAGAAAGAAAAACAAGCAAAAATAAACACAAATGAAGCCTAAAGCCAGTAGAAGGAAGGAAATAATGATTAGAATGGAAATAAATTGTATGAAAACTAAACGAAAACAGAAACAAAACAATAGAACAGATCAATGAAACTAGGAAATGGTTCTTTGAAAAATTAATACAATTGATGAACCTCTAGCCAGACTTATCAAAAATAAATGACAGAGGTCCTAAATAAATAAAGTCATAATTGAGAGAGAGTAGAAATAAATCAACACCACAGAAAGAAAAAAAAATATTTGAGAATATTATGAAAAACTATATGGCAACAAATTGGACAACCTGGAAAAAAACAGGTAAATCACTTCAAACATATCAAATACCAAAACTGTAACAAGAATAAAAGGGAAAACGTAAACAGACTTATAACCAGCAAAGAAATTTAATTAGTAATCAAGAAACTGACAACAAATAAAAGTCCAGATACAGATGGCTTCACAGGCGAATTCTACCAAACATTTGGAAAAAAAGCTAATACTTATTCTTCTCAAACTATTCCAAAAAATATAAAAGGAAGAAAACTTCCAAACTCACTCTATGTAGCCAGCATTATCCCGGTACCAAATCCAGATAAAGACACCACTAAAAAAGAGAACTACAAGCAATATTTTTGTTGAACATAGATGCAAAAATTCTCCATAAAATACTAGCAAACCAAGTCTGAAAGTAAGTTGAAAATCATCCACCACAATCAAGTGGGATTTATTCCTTGGTAGCTAGAGTAGTTCATTAATTACAAATCAATCAATGTGCAATATCATATTAATAAAAAACTGATAAGAACCATACAATTCTTCATATAGATGCAGAAAAAGCATTTGACAAAGTACAACATCTATTCATGATAAAAACTCTCAACAAAGTAGGATGAGTGAACATCCCTTAATATAATAAAGGCCATACATGAAAAACCCACTACTATATTATCTTCAATGGGAAAAAACTGAGATCTTTTCCTCTATGGTCAGTAACAAGTCAGGGATGGCCACTCTCTCCACTGTTATTTAACAGAGTATTGGAAATTCTGGCCTCAGCAAACAGATAATAAACTAATAATAATAATAATAATAATAATAAAATGCATCCAAATTGGCAAGGAAGAAGTCAAAGTTCCATTATTTGCAGATGACATAATAGTGTATATAAAAAACCTGAAGAATTCCACCAAAAATTTTGTAGAACTGATATATAAATTCAGTAAAGTCACAGGATACAAAATTAATGTATAAAAATATGTTGCATTTCCATACATCAGTAATGAAGCAACAGAACAAGAAATCAAGGAATCAATCCCATTTACATTTGCACCAATAAGATACTTAGGGTTAATCCTACCTCAAGACATGAAATACTTGTACTACAAAAACTATAAAACACTGATGAAAGATATTGAAGATGAGAAAATGAAATTGAAAGACATTTCATGCTCGTGGATTGAAAGAGCAAATATTGTTGAAAAGTCTCTATTTTCCTGATGAGGACGGACGTTGAGCATCTTTTCATGTGCCTGTTGGCCATCTGGATGTCTTCTTTAGAGAAGTGTCTATTCATGATTTCTGCCCATTTCTTCACTGGATTATTTGTTTTTCAGGTGTGGAGTTTGGTGAGTTCTTTTTAGATTTTGGGTACTAGCCCTTTGTCTGATATGTCGTTTGCAAATATCTTTTCCCATTCAGTTGATTGCCTTTTAGTTTTGTTGATTGTTTCCTTTGCAGTGCAGAAGCTTTTTAACTTCATGAGGTCACAAAATCAATGTATAGAAATCAGTTGCATTCTTATACACTAACAATGAAGCAACAGTAAGACAAAGAAACTGATCCAATTCACAATTGCACCAGGAAGCATAAAATGCCTAGGAATAAACCCAACCAAAGATGTAAAAGATCTGTATGCTGAAAACCATAGAAACTTATGAAGGAAATTGAAGAAGATATAAAGAAATGGAAAAACATTCCGTGCTCATGGATTGGAAGAATAAATATTGTCAAAATGTCAATACTACCCAAAGCTATCTACACATTCAATGCAATCCCAATCAAAATTGCACCAGCATTCTTCTCAAAGCTAGAACAAGCAATTCTAAAACTTGTATGGAACCAAAAAAGACCCATAATATCCAAAGTAAGTTTGAAGAAGACCAAAGCGGGAGGAATCACAAACCCAGACTTTAGCCTCTACCACAAAGCTGTAATCATCAAGACAGCATGGTAATGGCACAAAAACAGACACATAGACCAATGGAATAGAATAGACTCCAGAATTGGACCCACAAAAGTATGGCCAACTAATCTTTGACGAAGCAGGAAAGAATATCCAATGGAAAAAAGTCTCTTTAACAAATGGTGCTGGGAGAACTGGACAGCAACATGCAGAATAATGAAACTAGACCACTTTCTCACACTATTCACAAAAATAAACTCAAAATGGATAAAGGACCTGAATGTGAGACAGGAAACCATCAGAATCCTAGAGGAGAAAGCAGGGAAAAACCTCTCTGACCTCAGCCACAGCAATTTCTTACTTGACACATCTCCAAAAGCAAGGGAATTAAATGCAATAGGACTTCTTGTGATATGTTGAATAAAAATGGTGAGAGTGAGTATCCTTGTTGTGTTCCTGATCTTGAAAAGCTTTCACTGTTTCACTATTGAGAATTACAGTAGTTATGGGTTTGCTGTATATGATCTTTAATATGTGGAGATACATTTTCTCTATACCCAGTTATTTCTTTGAGAATTTTCATCATAAAAGAATGTTGAATTGTGTCAGATATTTTTTCTATGTCTATTGTGATGATAATACAATTTTTACCCTTTTTCTGTTAATGTACTTATTATATTTATTGATTTAGGGATGTTTAATTATACTTTCATCCCTGGGATATATCTTACTTGATTTACTGTATGATCATTTCAAACTATCATTGTATTTGACTTGCTAATATTTTTGTTGTGGATATTTTTGCATCTGTGTCCTTTAATGATATTTGTCTGTAATTTTCTTGTATTGTCCTTGACTGGCTGTGATATTAAGATGATGCTGGCCTTGAAAAATAAGTTTAGAAGTTTTGTTCAACTATCCTTTTCAACAATTTTAAAAAGAAATAATATTAGTTATTGTTTAAATGTTTAAATCTGACCCTCTACTTTGATGGTATGTTTTTAATTACTGTTTCAATGCCCTTGCTGGTAATTGTTTATATTTTCTATTTCTTCATGATTTATCCCTGGTATTTGTATGTTTCTAGGAATATATAAATTTATTGTAGATTGTTACTTTTTGGCATATAATGGTTCATAGTATTCTCTTATGATGATTGTATTTCTATGATATTAGTTGTAATGTCTTCTCTTTCATTTATAACTGTATTTATTTGAATTTTCTCTCTTTCTTGTGAATTCTAACCAATAGCTTGCCTTTTATCTGTATCTCTTCACCTTTAGCTGATTTTTAGTGTGACTTGTAAGATTTTTATATATTGTAACTAGAACTAATCTGACAGACATTTGTATTGCAAATATTTCTCCAAATATAAATTTTCATTTAACTTGCCTTTTGAAGATTATACTTTTTAATTTTAATGAAGCATAATTATTTATTATATATTTATTTTATGGATAACACTTTTTCTCTCCTGTTTATTTATTTGGACTACTTGAAGTTACCAAAAAAAATTTTTTTTAAATTTTCTTCTAGTAGTTTTACAGTGTTAGCTGTATCTCAAATTAGATTTTCTCTAAGCATGAGTTCAGCTTCAGGTGCTTCAGTTTGTACATTGACAAGCATATATTTCAACACATTTATAAAAAGACACTATTCCCCCAGTGAAGTATTCCAAAACTTTTTATTGGCCATTGGATTATGTTGGCATCACTATTAAAGATCAAACACCTGGGATGCCTGGGTGGCTTAGCTGATTAAGCATCTGACTCTTGATTTTTAGTCTAGGTCATGATTTCACAGTTTGTGAGATCAAGCTCTGCATCAGTCTCTGTGCTGACAACATGGAGCCTGCTGGGATTCTCTCTCTCCCTCTCTCTCTGCCCCTCCCCTGCTCTATCTCTTTCAAAATAAATAAATATTTAAAAACATAAAAGAACCAAATGTCTATGAATATATATTTTTAACTTTTCTAATTTTTTATTTTAATTCCACAATACTTAACATACAGTGTTATATTCATTTCAGGTATACACTATAGTGATTCAATAATTATATACAGCACCCAGGGATCATAACAACAAGTGCATTTCTTAATCCCCATCACCTATTTAACTCACCCACCCACCTCTCCTACCCTCTGGTAACCACCAGTTTGTTCTCAATGGTTAAGAGTCTATTTCTTGGAATGTCTGTCTCCCTTTTCACTATGCTCATTTCTTTTGTTTTGCAAATTCCACATTTGAGTGAAATCATATGGTATTTGTCTTTTTCTGACTTATTTCACTTAGTGTTATATATGTCAGCTCCATCCGTGACACTGAAAATGTCAAGATTTTATTATTTACAGCTGAATAATATTCCATGTATTTAGATATAGACAATATTCTGTCCCATTGACCTATTTATTTTTTGCAGTTAGCAAATAGAATATTGTAGCTTCATAGTAAATCGTAAAATAAGTAGTATAGATAACCCAACTTTATTATTTTTAAATGAGTTTTGGCTCTTTTGGATTTCCATATAAATTTTCAAAACAGCTTGTCAATTCCTTTCACCCACTCCCACTCTTTATGCTATTTTTGTCATATGTGCTATTTCCATATATGTTATAAACACCAAAATCCATTGCTTTTATTTGCTTTACACAATCAACTTAATGTTAATAAATAAGGCTAGGGAGGCCTATATATTTACCCAGATATTTTAACATGTTCATTTGTTTTCATTCCATTTTGTAATCTGAATTTCTAATACTATTTATTTCCATTCTTTAGCATTTCTGGTTGTGGAGATCAGCTGGCAATTAATTATGTTGCCTCCATTTTTAAGAGTATTTGTTGGATAAAAATTAGAGTTTGACAATTTGGGGGGAATAATGAAAGTAGTTCCGCTGCCTAGATTTGTGTAGTTTCTTATTAGAAATCAGTCATAATTCTTACTACTGTTTTCCTGTATATCATGTATATTTTTTCTGTTTTAAAGATTCCTCTTTTTCTGTTTTTTTTTTCTAGCTGTTTGACTATCGTATGCTTAAGTTTATCTCTGTACTTATACTTCTTGTATTTTAGTGAGCTTGGAGCTATGGTTTGATATTTTTCTTCAAATTTACAAATTTTCAAAACAAATTTCTTTAATTTTTTTCCTTTGTTGTATTCTGTTTTTTTTTTTTTAATTCTGTATGGAACTCTATTATGCATATGCAGTGTCACATGGTTCATTTAATTATTTTTTTATAAAACTTTTATAAGCTTTATATTTCAGATTGTAAAATTTCTACTCATCTGTCTTCTAATTCAATGAATCTTCTTTGTGGTGTTTAATCTTCTATTAATCTCATCTAATTATTATTATTTTTATTTCAGATATTGCTGTTTTCAGAGCTAAGATTTTCCTTTGGTTGTTTTTCAGGTATTCAAAATCTGTCTGCTAAAGTTCTCCATATCTTTACTCACTATATTCACCTTTCCTTGAGATTCTTTAACATATTTATTATAATATAATTTATATATCTGTTAATTACAAATTGATTCCTTCTGCTTCTATTGACTTTTTTTGGGGCCTCATAATTTGTATCACATTTTATTGCTTCTTCAATTGTCTAGCACTTTATGTTTATATGCTGACCATTGGGATTGGTATGTGGTACAGACTCTGCATTTTCTTCTTTTCCCAAAGATAATTGACTTTTTTCCTTTAAAGTAGCTAAGTTACTGAAGAAACACTTGAGCTAGTTGTCACTTCATTTTAGGCTTTGTTGAGTTAGGTCTGTTGATTTTGCTCTTAATGCTAAGACATAGCCCTTAGTCCTGGGGTGTGTCTGTCTCTTATGGCAACTCTTCTGGAAATTCAATGGAAAGCATTAGGTTTTTCCTGAGTCCCCTTATATTGATGGGTCTTCAATTCACCAGCATCTTGCAGCTACTGAAATTTGCTCAACTCTTTCAAACATCCTTTAGCCTTTTTTTTCGTAGTCTGTTCCTCCACTGTTTTTTCCAGTTTATTTTAGTGGGGTTCCTATAAATTTGATTATTTACTGTCACTTAGGGACTTGCAACATTTTCATTTGTTTGTTTCCTGGGTTCTTTTCCTGTAGAAGTAAAAACACTTGATCGTGAGGGGGGGACCCAAGATGGCAGAACAGCATGGAAGTTTTTTGTGTGTCTTGTGTCCATGGAATACAGCCAGATCAACACTAAACCATCCTGCACCCCTAGAAAACTGATTTGAGGATTAACACAACAATATGCACAACCTGAACCACAGAATTCATCAGGTATGTGGCGCAGAGAGGTGAACTTGGGGAGCAAGAAGCCGGGGAGGGCAGGGAACCGCTTTTGTGGGTGGAGAGAGGACGGAGATGGGGGAGGGAATATGGGGGAAGCACCCCTCTTCAGAGACAGCTGGAGATAAAGTGGAAAACTGGACACAGCCCCAGACACTAAATTAAAAAAGAGACAAAGAAGAAAGGAGAAAGGAGAGGGTTTAAATTCCAAGACTGTAAACAAGGGGAGCAGAGTCTGAAACTCCACTGCTCAATACCTAGCAGTGCTCTGATGGGAAGGGCAAATCCCCATGAGCAAAGTGAGGTCTGGGAGGTTCTTGGCCCACATGGGGAAAAGCAGTTCCACTGCTGGAAGGACATTTGGTACAGACTGTTGAGGCCGCCTGGTCCCAGCAGACCCCAGAGAATGGCCACATTTGCTGGTGCTGGAACAACGTCATTAAAGGTGAAGCCTGGTGCCAGATGTGTGTTGTGATTTTCCATAATCCATGAAAACCTGCTGCTACACTTTCTCCTGAACTTTTTCTGGGACGGGCTGGCACCTGGCCACAGTCTCGGGACACCAGCAACAGCAGGGTCCATCAAACGTTCCTGTGTTCTGCTGACATTCGACCATTGCTCTTTGAGACCCTCCCACAAAGGGGCTGAACAGGTCAAAACCAAAGCCCTTCAGAAGTAAGGGGCCGGGGAAAATAGTCACTTCTGAGACAAAACTCGGGAGAGATGTACTGCCTAGGGATTGGTCACGGACAGTGAAAAAAACGGGGAGTGGACAAAAGCTGAAGACAGAGGCTGGGAGTGCGATTGCTGATTGCGGAGAACAGAGTTCCGATACTAGAGACTGGGTAACTCAGTGGCAGCATTTTCATAGCTCCCTCCCATGCACATGAGCACCTATGAGTGCCACAACAATCCACCCTAATAGGCTTGCAGTGCCATCTAGTGGAGAACAGGCTCTATACACGAAGCCCTGCCCAACTGGGCCAACCACGCTCTTCAGGAACACAAGCCTCACCGCCTACTTAGGTTATGGACTATAAAGCACTTCATAGTCAGACTTCTAGGGGAAAACGAAGTAATTTTACTCGTATTTCAATCTGTTACCCCAATATCTATTCAATTTTATTTTTCCCCTCTTTTTCACTTCTTTTGTTTTTCTTGAATACAGAAAGAGAAAAGAAATTCATTTTTATTTTCAACTTTACTAAAAGTATTTTTCTTTAATTTTCTTACTACAGTTTTTACTTCTATGTAATTTTTTTTCAAATTTCGATTTTACTTCCATCATTATATTTTAGTTTTCTACAGTGTATTCACTAAATACACTGTAAAAATATAGTGTATTGTTAAATTTTCAAAATATTTTCTTTTTTCCTTTTTTCTATTTTTTGTTTCTTTTCTTTTTCTTGAATACAGAAAGAGAAAAATATTTTAATTTTAATTTTCATTAAAATATTTTTCTTTTTTTCTACTATATTATTTGATTTTGTGTAATTGTTTTCAAATTCTATTTTACTTCCATCATTTCATTTTAGTCTACTTCAGTGTAATTATTTTTTTCAAACTCTCAAATGATTTGCTATTTTCCCCCCTTTTTTTCTTTAATCTATCAAACCACTTTCAACACCCAGACCAAAACACCTAGGATCTAGGGTCATTTATTTGATTTGTGTGTGTGTGTGGTTTCATTTTTAAATTTCAATATTTTTTTAATATTAAATTTTTTATTTTAATTTTTCTACCTCATTAATTCCTTTTCTCCTGAAAAATGATGAAACTAAGGAATTCACTACAAAAGAAAGAGCACAAAGAAACGACAGCCAGGGATTTAACCAACACAGATACAACCAAGATGTCTGAACCAGAATTTAGAATCACGATAATAAGAAAACTAGATGAAGTTTAAAATAGGCTAGAATCCCTTTCTGTGGAGATAAAAGGAGTAAAAACTAGTCAGGATGAAATTAAAAAATTCTGTAACTGGCCCCAGCGGTAAGGATAGATAAGACAGAACAGAGAATCAGTGATATAGAGGACAAACATATGGAGAATTATGAGGCAGAAAAAAAGAGGGAGATGAAGGCAAAAGAGCACAATTTAAGAATTATAGAAATCAGTGACTCATTAAAAAAAAAGAACATCAGAATCATAGGGGTCCCAGAAGAGGAAGAGAGATAAATAGAGGTACAAGGGTTATGTGAGCAAATCATAGTGAAAACTTGCCTAACCTGGGGATAGACACAGACATCAAAATCCAGGAAGCACAGAAGACCCCCATTACATTCAACAAAAACCAGCCATAAACAAGGCACATCATAGTCAAATTCACAAAACACTCAGGCAAGGAGAGAATCATGAAAGCAGCAAGAGAAAAAAAAGTCCCTAATGTACAAGGAAAGACAGATCAGGTTTGCAGCAGACCTATCCACAGAAACTTGGAATGCCAGAAAGGAGTGGCAGGATATATTCAATGTGCTGAATCAGAAAAATATGCAGCCAAGAATTCTTTATCCAACAAGGTTGTCATTCAAAATAGAAGGAGAGACAAAATGTTTCCCAGACAAATAAAAATTAAAGGAGTTTGTGACCACTAAATCAGCCTTGCAAGAAATTTTAAGGGGGACTCTCTCAGGGGAGAAAAGATGAAAATGTAAATAAATAAATAAATACCGAAAGCAGCAAAGATTAGAAAGGACCAGAGAACACCACCAGAAACTCCAACTCTACAAGCATCATAAAAGCAATAAATTCATATCTTTCAGTACTCACTCTACAAGTCAATGGACTCAATGCTCCAATCAAAAGACATAGGGTAACAGAATGGATAAGAAAACAAGATCCATGTACATGCTGTTTACAAGAGACCCACTTTAGACCTAAAAACACCTTCAGATTGAAAGTAAGGGGACAGAGAATGATATATCATGCTACTGGTCAACAAAATAAAGTCGGAGTAGCCATACTAATATCATACAATCCAGCCTTTAGAATAAAGACAGTATCAAGAGATGCAGAAGGAAATTATAACATAAACAAGAGGTCTATCCACCAAGAAAACCTAACAATTGTAAATATTCATGACCCAAATGTGGTATCACCCAAATATATATATCAAATAACAACAAATATAAATAAATTAATTGACAGTAATACCACAATAGTAGGAGACTTCCACACCCCACTCACAGCAATGGACAGATCATCTAGTCAAGAAATCAACAAGAAAACAATGGCTTTGAATGACACACTGGGCCAGATGGACTTAACAGATATATTCAGAACATTTCATCCTAAAGCAGCAGAATATACATTCTTCTCCAGTGCACATGGAACATTCTCCAGAATAGACCATATACTAGGACACAAATCATCCTTAAGTAAGTACAAAAAGATGGAGATCATACTGCGCATATTTTCAGACCACAACACTATGAAACTCGAAATCAACCACAAGAAAAATTGGAAAGGTAGCAAATACTTGGAGACTGAAGGACATCCTGGTAAATAATTAATTGGCTAACCAAGAAGTCAAAGAGGAAATTAAAAATATATGGACTTTGGGGCGCCTGGGTGGCTCAGTTGGTTGAGCCTCTGACTTGGGCTCAGGTCATGATCTCACAGCTTGTGAGTTTGAGCCCCGTGTCAGGCTCTGTGCTGACAGCTTGGAGCCTCAGAATGCTTCAGATTCTGTGCCTCCCTCTCTCTCTGCCCCAACCCACTCGCATTCTGTCTCTGTCTCCCTCAAAAATAAATAAACATCAAAAAAAATTAAAAAGAAAACTGTATGGACGTGAATGAAATGATAACACCACAATCCAAAACATCTGGGATGCAGCAAAGAAGGTCATAAAAGGAAACTATATAGCAACCCAGGCCTTCCTAAAGAAGGAAGAAAGATCTCAGATACACAACGTAACCTTATGCCTTAAAGAGCTGGAAATAGAAGAGCAAATAAAGGCCCAAAACAAGAGAAGACAGGAACTAACAAAAATTAAAGCAGAAATTAATGCTATCGAAACAACAACAACAACAACAACAACAAACAGTAGAGCAGATCAATGAAACCAGAAGCTGGTTCCTTGAAAGAATTAACAAAATTGATAAACCAGTAGCCAGTTTGATTAAAAAAAAAAAAAAAAAAGGAAAGGACCCAAATAAATAAAATCAAAATGAAAGAGGAGAGATCAAAACCAACACAGCAGAAATAAAAACAAAAATAAGAGAATATTAAGAGAAATTATATGCCAATAAAATGGACAATCCAGAAGAAATGAACAAATTCCTAGAAACTATTACACTACCAAAACTGAAACAGGAAGAAATAGAAAATTTGAACAGACCCATAACCAGTAAGGAAATCGAATTATTAATCAAAAATCTCCCAAAAAACAATAGTCTAGGGCCAGATGGCTTTCCAGGGGAATTCTACCAAACATTTAAGTAGGAGATAACACCTATTTGCTTGAAGGTGTTCCAAAAAATAGAACTGGAAAGAAAACTTCCAAACTCTTTCTATGTAGCCAACATTATCCTGATTTGAAAACCAGACAGAGACCCCACTAAAAAGGAGAACTATAGACCAATTTCCCTGATGAACATGGATGCAAAAATCCTCAACAAGATATTAGCCAACTGGATCCAACGATACATTAAAAAATTATTCACCACAATCAAGTGGGATTTATACCTGGGATTCAGGGCTGGTTCAATATCTGCAAAACAGTTAATGTGATTCATCATATCAATAAAAGAAAGGACAAGTATCATATGATCCTCTCAATAGATGCAGAGAAAGCATTTGACAAAATATAGCATCCTTTCTTGATAAAAACCCTCAAGAAAGTAGGGATAGAAGGAGCATACCTTGAGATCATAAAAGCCATATATGAACGACCCAATACTAATATCATTCTTAATGGGGGAAACTGAGAGGTTTACCCCTAAGGTCAGGAACAAGACAGAGATGCCCACTCCCACCACTGTTATTCAACATAGTATTGGAAGTCTTAGCCTCTGCAATGAGACAACACAAAGAAATCAAAGGCATCCAAATTGGCCAGGAGGATGTCAAACTTCCACTTTTTGCAGATGAAATGATACTCTATATGGAAAACCCTAAAGATTCCACCAAAAAACTGCTAGAACTGATCCATGAATTCAGCAAAGTAGCAGGATATAAAATCAATGCTCAGAAATTGGTAGTATTCCTAGACGCCCACAATGAAGGAACAGAAAGATAAATCAAGGAATAGATCCTATATACATTTGCACAAAAACCCATAAAATACATAGGAATAAATCTAACCAACAAGGTGAAAAATCTATACACTGAAAACTATAGAAAGCTTATGAAATAAATTGAAGAAGAAACAAAAACTATAAAAATATTCCATGCTCCTGGATAAGAAGAACAGATATTATTAAAAGGTCGATACTACGCAAAGCAATCCACATATTCAATGCAATACCTATCAAAATAACCCAGGTATTCTTCAGAGAGCTAGAACAAATAATCCTAAAATTTGTATGGAACCTGAAAAGACCCCGAATAGCCAAAGCAATCTTGAAAAAGAAAACCAATGCAGGAGGCATCACAATCCCAGACTTCAAGACATATTACAAAGCTGTAATCATCAAGACAGTAAGGTAATGGCACAAGAACAGACACTCAGATCAGTGGAACAGAATAGAGAACAGAGATATTGACCCACAAAGTATAGCCAACTAATCTTTGACAAAGCAGGAAAGAATATCCAATGGAATAAAGAAAGTCTTCAGCAAGTGGTGCTTGGAAAACTGGACAGCAACATGCATAAGAATGAACATGTAACACTTCCTTACACCATACACAAAAATAAACTCAAAATGGATGAAAGACCTATATGTAAGTCAGGAAGCCATGAAAATCCTCGAGGAGAAAGCAGGCAAAAAACTTCTTTGATCTTAGATGCAGCAACTTCTTACTCAACACATCTCTGGCGGCAAGAGAAACAAAAGCAAAAATGAACTACTGGGACCTCATCAAAATAAAAAAGCTTCTGCACAGTGAAGGAAACAATCAGCAAAACTAAAAGGCAACCGACAGAATGGGAGAAGATATTTGCAAATGATGTATCAGATAAAGGGTTAGTATCCAAAATCTATAAGAACTTACCAGTCACAACACCCCAAAAACAAATAATCCAGTGAAGAAATGAGCAAAAGACATGAATAGACACTTCTCCAAAGAAGACATCCAGATGGCCAACCGACACATGAAAAAATGCTCCACATCACTCATCATCAGGGAAATACAAATCAAAACCACAATGAGATACCACCTTACACCTT
>NC_064817.1:70562322-70629739 GCF_023721935.1 Panthera uncia | reverse complement strand
TGAAAAAATGCTCCACATCACTCATCATCAGGGAAATACAAATCAAAACCACAATGAGATACCACCTTACACCTGTCAGAATGGCTAACATTAACAACTCGGGCAACAACAGATGTTGGTGAGGATGCGGAGATAGAGGATCTCTTTTGCATTTTTGGTGGGAATGCAAGCTGGGGCAGTCACTCTGGAAAACAGTATAGAGGTTCCTCAAAAAACTAAAAATAGAACTACCTTACAACCAAACAATTGCACGACTAGGTATTTATCCACGGGATACAGTTGTGCTGTTTCGAAGGGACACATGCACCCCAATGTTTATAGCAGCATTATCAACAATAGCCAAAGTATGGAAAGAGCCCCAATGTCCCTCGATGAATGAATGTATAAAGAAGACGTGGTATATATATATACAATAGTGTATTACTTGGCAATCCAAAAGATTGAAATCTTGCCATTTGCAACTACGTGGATGGAATTAGAGGGTATTGCGGTAAATGAAATTGGTCAGTTAGAGAAAGGCAAATATCATATGACTTCACTCATATGAGGACTTTACAAGACAAAACAGAGAACATAAGGGAAGGGAAACAAAAATAATATAAATCAGGGAGGGGGACAAAACAGAAGAGACTCATAAATGTGGAGAACAAACTGAGGGTTACTGGAGGGGTTGTGGGAGTGGAATGGACTAAATGGGTAAGGGGCACGGAGGAATCTACTCCTGACATCATTGTTGCACTATATGCTAAATAATTTGGATGTAACTTAAAAATAATAATAATAATAACAATAAAAGAAGTGAAAAGACTCAAAGACAGATATAAGCTGAATACCTAATGCATAAGCTGTGGTAGAAAAGATCCAAGTTCAGAACTCTGAATGTTATCAGAGAGCTATGTATTCCAGGTTCACCTGCATGTGGATTATGATATTGAGTATGTCTCCTTAGGTGTGTTTCAGATTATGATGAGTTATATATTTGTAGTATGGTTATTTACTTATAGATTATTCATACCTAAGTGGTAAAACTTTGAATTTTCATGTTTCTAATGCTATGTAAATAAATAAAGTACTTTTTTCTTATACAAAGTATCTCCTTCTTTACACTGTATGGTTTACTTCATAATATCTTTTATTTCATAAAGTTTTCTTTTGGAAAAAAAAGTATCTCTTTCCTTTTATAGTAATTCTTTTTTTTTTCTTAAATTTTTTTTTAACATTTATTTATTTTTGAGACAGAGAGAGACAGAGCATGAGCGGGGGAGGGGCAGAGAGAGAGGGAGACACAGAATCTGAAACAGGCTCCAGGCTCTGAGCTGTCAGCACAGAGCCCGACGTGGGGCTCGAACTCATGGACTGTGAGATCATGACCTGAGCCGAAGTCGGACGCTTAACCGACCAAGCCACCCAGGCGCCCCTATAGTAATTCTTAATAAGCCATTTTCCTAAGTCTGAATATAAATCATACAACGATTCATCATATGAACAACATATGATTCACATTAATTATTTTCTAAGACTGTTATTCTAGTGTTGTGATCTATTATTCCAGTACTGTAGAATTTGTACCTTTGTAATGCAGTTACAAAATTTTGGGAGGATATTTGTTATTTAATTTAAGGTCTATATTTGATTTTTTAAAGAGAAATGAGTGAATTGAGAAATCAATTCACTTTTATAAATTAGTCTAGTTTCCAACAATTAAAGAAATATATATTTACAGCAAGAGTGTGAGGTATTGAGTGTGTGGACATCATATACTAAAGCATGAACAGTGTCCTTTCTAATATAACAACATATGCAATAAATCATTTTAGCTGATATTATGAAGCTATGTATTTGTGTTGTATGTTACATATTTAGATGAATTTTAAAATCAAAAGTGTAAGCTATGACTGTCTATAGATTGCCTCAAAATTCTAAAGACTGACACTGTTGATGTTGTAATTCTGGCTGCCTTAATGATATACTACTATTTCCAAATTCTTTAATCATTTTTGAAGAATCATCTGTGATGGTCATATAAACTAAAGAATAGCTGCAGCTGGTTTATGTAAATGGTCATCAGAATGTATTTAATCAGATTTAACTTTTTCTGTATTATGTATGATGAACAATATAAGAAAAGCCTCTATTCATGGCTCTAATATAACTGCTTCCATTAATATTTTAAAATTTTGGAATTAGCTGAAATGTTTTATAATACTCAAATATTTTTCAGACTATCATACAATTTTTTCTACTTGATATATTTGACTTCTTGGACATCATTACTAGTCACATAAAAGGTGCAAGAGACAAATAAAGTTTTCAGGGGAAGAAACAGCACATAAGAATATAATTGATGAGTGAATATAGGAAATAATTCAGGGGCACCTGAGTGGCTCAGTCAGTTACGCATCCGAATTCAGCTCAGGATATGATCACACAGTTCATGAATTCAAGCCCCATTTTGCTCAGAGCCTAGAGCCTGATTCATATTCTGTTTTCCCTCTTTCTCTGCCCATCCCCTGCTCATGATGTCTCTTTTTCTTTCTCTCTCAAAAATAAAAAAAAAACATTTTTAAAAAGCTTTAAAGGGAAAGAATTCAATGAAAAAACATAATACTATATTACATTAATAATTATATTAACTGTACTATATTGATTACATTATATTATATTTTTCTGTATCACTAACATTTATCAATTAAAAAAACAAACAAATGTAACTCTGTTAATACTTCTCATGAGTTATCTTACAGGATTTAATTTCAAAACAGAAATTAATATTGATATATTAATATACAAATATAAATATATAATATAATACTAATACAAAATATTTTCTTCAATTTTATCCTTATTATTTCTTATTTTCCTAATTTCATCTTAATTTTTTAGAAATGGAAAGTAAGGGGCACCTGGATGCCTAGTTGGTTAAGTTTCCAACTTCGGCTCAAGTCATGATCTCATGGTCTGTGAGTTCAAGCCCTGCATAAAGCTCTGTGCTAACAGGTCAGAGCTTGGAACCTCCTTCACGTTCTATGTGTGTCTCTCTCTGTCCTTCCCCCACTTGTCCTCCATCTCTCTCTTTTTCAAAAACAAACATTAGAAAAAGAAAACAAATGCCAAGCAATAAAGGATTTAAGATGGTAAGAAGTAGGGGGACCCTGGGCTTTTGACATGCCTTGAAAACAACTGGATTGGGATCAGATTACTTGTAAAACCCAGGAAGTCGAACTGCAGAACAAGAGAAGGATCTCCACAGTTGGAGGGGGACATGGCAAGTGCAAGGTGTGTGGATTGGGATAGGAAAGAGAAAATGGCAGAGTGATGGAGGGCATGGAACTCTTTCCATGGAGAGACAAAAGAGAGAGAAAGAGCGGCCCAGATAGTGAAGCATTGAGTTAGCGCAAGAGGAAAACCTCTCTGGACCATGGACTGGGGAACAGGAAGTACTGTGTGTCTCAGTTTTTTGTTTGTTTGTTTGTTTGTTTCTTTTTTTAAACAACTTCTGGAGCTCAAACTCTGAGGTTTTGGAAGTGCACAATTGTCTCTGGAGTGGAGCTACAGGCGTGGTCCTAGTGAAGGAGGGAGCTGGCTCCAGAGTGCACACCGTGTGTTGGTGATCTCTGGGGCACAGTGGGAGGGAACAGTCCCCCTCATAGTGTACTTTTGGAAGAAGGCTTATTGCTTCCCCAAGGACAAAAGACTCTGCAGGTACCAGCTAAAGGCCTTTCATCAGCAAGGTAGAGAGGTTCTACTCTGGGGCAGGGAAGCAGAGCCATGCTGTGTGGGGTCCTTTAAGACTTTGGGTTTTGAATCCCATCTGAATGCCAAGGAGAAGCACAAGATACTGGAGGCATAGGGAGAGCTAACTGCCCTCATTATTCTGTGACGTCTGCCTAAACAGGTGCTGAGATCCCCAGTCTAGGGATGAAACATTGAGGTGATGCCATTCTTCTCCCCCCAACAAGAACATGATAAGACTTCAAAGAACAACACAGCAGCCCGCAGTGGAGGCAGGACCTGGTTACACTATACCTTGCCCCTCCATGGCAGGCAATTGCTTATTTATTGGGGCAAGACTGAATTTGACCCAACTCAGCTGGCCTCTCCTTCAGACCAGTATAGACACCACCCTTAACAGAAAATTCTTTTTTTCTTTTTCTCCTCCCTCTTCTTGTTTTCTTTTGGAATCAAGCTCATATCATTTTTTTATTAGTTTTTTCATCATGTCTTTTGATCTTTTTTCGGTCAAGCTCACTTATCCTTTTTTCCTTCTTTTTTCTTCTGCTTTTCTTCTTCTTTCTTTGTTTTTATTTTTCTTTCTCTTTCTCTGGAATCATGCTTATAGTTTTTTGATTCTTAGTTTGGTTTTCTTGTGTCACCTTTTGTGTTTCTCTGTGTTTCCTTTTGCTCATTTTAAGAGATAAGGCTTCCCCCATTTATTTTTTCCCAGGGTTGTTTCAACACGCAAATCAAAACACACCTAATTAAAGGTCCAAACACTCCACCAATGAAAGCAAGGAGGAGTTCTGTAGAGTACTGGCTAGTGGGAAAGAGCAGCCACAATGCAACAACAGAGTTCATGCAACACACAGCAAAAAGATTTCCTGGAATTCCATGCCATGGAGACTGTATGACCCCTTTGGAATATAATAGTACTCTCAGGTGCAGGACACATAACAAGTGTTTGAAAAAAGCAAAAGATAGAAACGTAGCAAAATGACAAGATGGAGGATTTGCCCCAAAAGAAAGGTCAAGAGGAAATTACAAAATTACAGCAAGAGTCTCACTCAAAACAGATACAAACAATATATATGAACACTAATGTAGAATAACAGTCATAAGACTACTAGCTGGGCTTGAAAGAATGATAGAAGATATCAGAGAAACACTTGCTGCAGATATCAAAGAACTAAGAACTAGTCAGGATGAATTTTAAAATGCTATAAATTAGATGCAGTGAAAGTGAAGATTGAAGAAGCAGAAAAGAGGCAGAGGTTTATTTGAACAAATTATAGGTGAGAACATCCTTAATCAGGGAAGTAGACAGGCATCCAAGTAAAAGAAGCACAGAAAACTACCTTCAAAATTAACAAAAACAGGTCAACACCAGGACATATCATAGTGAAGCTGACAAAATACAAAGATAAAGAGAGAATTCTAAAAGCAACTATGGACAAAAGATCCTTAACCTAAAAAGGTAGACACATAATGTTAGTGGCAAACCTGTCCACTGAAACTTGGCAAGCCAGAAGGGAATGGCATGAAATTTTCACTGTGCTCATTAGTAAAAATATGCAGCCAAGAATCCTATATCCAGCAAGGCTGTCATTCAGAATAGAAGGAGAGATAAAGACTTTCCCAAACAAACAAAAGCTAAAAAGTTTATTATCACTAAAACACCTTGCAGGAAATCCTAAGGGGGACTCTTGAGTGCAAAGCAACAAAGACCATAAAGGACCAGAGACATCATCAGAAGCACAAGACTTACATATAACGCAAATGGCACTAAATACCTACCTTTCAATAATCATTCTGAATGTAAATAAATAAAATGCCCCCATCAAAAGACATAGAGTGTCAGAGTGGATTAGAAATAAAAAAACAAGTCCATTTATATGCTGCCCACGTGAGACTCATTTTAGACTTAAGGACACCTGCAGATTGAAAGTAATGGGATGTAGAACCATCATGCTACTGGAAGTCAAAAGAAAGCTGGAATAGCCATACTTATATCAGACAAACTAGATTTTAAAACAAAGACTGGAAAAAAGTTGAAGAAGGGCATTGTGTAATAATTAAGGTGTCTAAAAGAGCCAAAAAATGTAATTTTATGCCCCCAATGTGGAATAACCTAAATACATAAATAAATTAATAACAAACACAAATTTGATAATAATACCATAATAGTAGGGGACTTTATTTTTTTTTTTAATTTTTTTTAGTTTATTTTTGAGAGAAAGTGGGGGAGAGAGGAGCAGAAAGAGAGGAAGACAATCTGAAGCTTCTCCAGGCTCTGAGCTGTCAGGACAGAGCCCAACAAGGTGTTTGAACTCACAAACCATGAGATAATAACCTGAGCAGAAGTGGGACACTCAACTGACTGAGCCACCCAGGTGCCCCAGTAGGGGATCTCAATACTCCACTGAAAGCATTGGACAGATCATCTAGGCATAAAATCAATAAAGAAACAAAGGCTCTGACTGACATTGGGCCGGATGGACTTAGCAGATATATTCAGAACTTTTAATTCTAAAGCAGCAGAATATGCTTCTTTCCTAGTGCACATTAAACCTTCTCCAAAATAGATGATTTACTGGGTCACAAAACATCCCTTAACAAGTATAAAAAGAATTAAATCATACCATGCAGGATTTGAGATCAAAATGCTATGAAGATTGACATAAACCACAATTAACAATTTGTAAAGCCCCCAAACACATGGAGGTTAAAGAAAATACTACTAAAGAATAAATAATTCAACCAGGAAATTAGAGAATAAATTAAAATATATATGGAAGCAAAGGAAAATGAAAAGATGCCAGTCAAAACCCTTTGGGATTCAGCAATAGCAGTCCTAAGAGGAAAATACATTGCAATTCAGGCCTATCTCAAGAAGCAAGAAAGGTCCCAAATACATACACAACCTAACCTTACACCTAAAGGAGTTAGAAAGGCAGCAGCAAATAAAGCCCAAAGTCAGGAGAAGAGAAGTAATAAATATTAGAGCAGAATTAAACATTGTAGAATTAAAAAAATAGTAGAACAGATCAATTAATTTAAGAGCTGGTGTTTTGAAAGAATAAACAAAATTGATAAACCTGAAACACGACATCTCAAAAAGAATAGAGAGAGGACCCAAGTAGATAAAATCACGAAAGAAAGAAGAGAGATCACAACACCACAGAAATACAAATAGTTATTATAGAATACTAGAAAAATTATATGCCAAAAACCGGGACAATCTGGAAGAGATGGACAATTTCCTAGACATTCATACACTACCAAATCTCTAACAGGAAGAAATAGAGAATTTGGACAGACCCATAACCAGCGAAGAAGTTTAATTGGTTGTCAAAAATCTCCCACCAAAGAGTCCTAGGCCAAATGGCATCCCAGAGGATTTCTAACAGACATTTAAAGCAGGGTTAATACCTATCTCAAACTGTTCCCAAAAACAGAAATGGAAGGACAGCTTCCAGACTCATTCTATGAAGCCAGTGTTATTGTGACTCCAAAAGCAGACAAGATCACACTAAAAAGGAGGATTATAGGCCAATATCCCTGATGGACATGGATGCAAAAAATCTCAGTGAGATACTAACAACTCGAATTCAACAGTACATTAAAATAATTTTTCACCATGATCAAGTGGGATTCATTCCTGGGCTGTAAGACTGTTTCAATTTCACAAATAAACCAATGTGATACATCACATTAATAGAATAAAGGATAAGAACCATATGATCTTGTCAATAGATTCAGAAAAAGCATTTGACAAAATGCAGCACTCTTTCTTCATAAAAAACCCTCAAGAAATTTGTGATAGAAGTAAAATACCTAAACCTTATAAAAGCCATATATGAAAGCCCCACAGCTGATATCATCCTCAATAAAGAAAACCTGAGAACTTTTCCCCTGAGATCAGGAACACAACAGGGATGTCCACTCTTACCACTGTTGTTTAACATAGTGTTGGAAGTCCTAGCCTCAGCAATCAGGGAAACAAACAAACAAATAAACAAACAAAAAACAACAAGAAGACTAAATGAAAGGCATCCAAATTGGCAAAGAAGAAGTGAAACTTTCACTCTTCAGAGATGACATGATACTCTACATGGAAAACCTGAAAGACTCCACCAAAAAACCTGCTAGAGCTGATACAGTAATTTAGCTAAGTCATAGGACATAAAACCAATATACAGAAACCAGTCACATTTCTATACACTAATAATGAAGCAACAGAAAGAGGTATCCTGGAATTGATCCCATTTACAATTGCAGCAAAACCGCTGAAATACCTAGGAATAAATCTAACCAAAGAGGCAAAATATCTGTGTCCTGAAACTATAGAAAGCTTATGAAAGAAATTGTAGAAAGCACAAAGAAATAGAAAAACATTCCCTGCTATTGGATTAAAAGAAAAAAATATTGTTAAAATATTTGTACTACCCAAAGCAATCTACACATGGAGTGCAATCCTAATCAAAGTAGCACCAGAATTCTTCGCAGAGTTAGAACAAGCAATCTTAAAATTCGTATGGACCCACAAAAGATCCCAAATACCCAAAGTAATGTTGAAAAAGACAACCCAAGATGGAGGCACTACAATCCCAGACTTCAAGCTGTATTACAAAGGTGTAACCATCAAGACAGTATGGTATTGGCACAAAAACAGACACATAGAACAATGGAATAGAATAGAGAAGCCAGAATTGGACCCCCAAATATAAGGCCAACTAATCTTCAAAAAAGCAGGAGAAACTATCCAATGGAAAAAAGAATCTTTTCAAATCGTGCTGGGAAAACTGGAGAGCAACATGCAGAAGAATGAAACTAGACCTCTTTTTTACACCATGTGCAAAAATGAATTAAAAATGGATGAAATACCTAAATGTGAGACAGAAAAGCATCAAAATCCTTGAGAAGAAAATAGGCAGCAACCTATTTGAACTCAGCCACAGCAACTTGTTATTTGACATGTCTCTATAGTCAAGGGAAAAAGCAAAAGTGAACTATTGGGACATCGCCAAGATAAAACCTTCTGCACAGCAAAGGAAACAATGAACAAAACTAAATGGCAATTGGCAGAAATGGAGAAGATAGTTGCAAATGACATGTCAGATAAAGGGTTAGTATTCAAAATCTATAAAGAACTTACCAACCTCAGCACCCAAGAAACAAGTAATTCAGTGAAGAAATGGGAAAAAGAGATGAATAGACACTTTTCCAAAGAAGACATCCAGATGGCCAACAGACACATGAAAAGATGCTGAACATCACCCATTGTCAGGGAAATACAAATCAAAACCACACTCAGATACTACCTCACACTCATCAGAGTGGCTAAAATTAACAACTCAAGAAAGAGCAGATGTTGGCGATAATGTGGAGAAAGGGACACCCTCTTGCACTTTTGGTGGGAATGCTAACTGGCACAGTCAGTCTAGAAAACAATGTGGGGTTTCCTCAAAAACTTAAAAATAAGAATACCCTATGACCCAGCAATTGCACTACTAGAAATTAACCAAATGATACATGAGTGCTGATTTGAAGAGTCATATGCTCCCCAATGTTTATGGCAGTGCTATCAACAATAGTTAAATTATAGAGAAAACCCAAATGGTCATCGACTGATGAATGGATTAAGAAGATTTCGTATATATGTACAATGGAATATTAGCCATCAAAAGAAATTAAATCTTGCCATTTGCAACAACGTGGATAGAACTGGAGGGTATTATGCTAAGTGAAATAAATCAGTCAGTGAAAGACAGGTATCATGTGATTTCACTCATATGTGAATTTGAGAAACTTAACAGATGGAAGGGGAAGGGTAGGAAAAATAAGATAAAACAGAGTGGGAGGCAAACCACAAGAGACTCTTTAAAAAATTTAGTGTTCATTTTTAAGAGAGAGAGAGAATGCAAGCAAAGGAGGGGCAGAGAGTGGGCAGACACAGAATCTGAAGCAGGTTCCATGTTCAGAGCTGTCAGCACAGAGCCCGATGTGGGGCTAGAACATGAATTGTGAGATCATCATCTGAGCCAAAGTCCAATGCTTAACCAACTGAGCCACCCAGGCGACCCCATAAAAGACTCTTAAATACAGCAAACAAACTGAAGTTTGACAGGGGTGGGGAAAATGGATATTGGGCTTTAAGGGGGGCACTTGTTGGGAGGAGCACTGGGTGTTACATGTGAGTTATGAATCACTGGAATTTACTCCTGAAGCCAAGACTACATTGTATGTAAGCTAACTTGAGAATACATTTTTAAAAAACAATAAAGCTATAAATATATTATGAGCTCACTTCATAGATGACCAAATAATAATTTATATTTTATTTGTTATATTTGTCATATTGTATTTGTCATTTTGCTCCTAATTGTACATTAATTTCCTTTTTTTCTTTTTTTAATGTTTTTTTTTTTAATTTCAGTTAGTTAACATATGGTGTTTTATTAGTTTCAGGTATAGAATATAGTAATTTAACACCTGCATCCTTCATCCTGTGTTCATCACAAGTGCACTCCTAAACCTCCATTATCCATTTGACCCATCCTCAACTCACCTCCCCTCTGGTAACCATCACTTTGTTCTCAATAGGTAAAATCTATTTTGGGGTCTCCTGGGTGATTCGGATGGTTAAGCATCCGACCTCAGCTCAGTTCATGATCTCATGGTTTGTGAGTTCGAACCCCCTACCAGATAAGCTCAAGCCTCATCTCACGGTTTTGGTGGGCTTGAGCATTGCTCTAGGCTCCACACCCTCTCTCCATCTCTCTCTGCACCTCATGGAATTTTCTCTCTCTCTCTCATTCTGCCCCTTACTCACTTGCACTCACTCTTTCTCAAAAATGAAATAATAAAAAAGGATCTTACCTTTGCCTTTGTCTAAATCACTCTATATTAATAAAATATAGGTAAGATATTTAAATTAATTAATTAATTAATTAATTAATAGATGAATACATAAATAAAATATGTTATGTCTCTTTTTCCTTTTGCTAATTTGTTTCATAATTTCACATGAGTGTATTTGTCTTTCTCTCACTTATTTTACTTAGCATAATACTCTCTAGCTCTATCCATGTCATTGCAAATGGCAAGATTTTATTCTTTTTACGGTTGAGAAATGCATCGGCTAAGTATACCACATATTTCTTATCCATTTATCTGTCAGCGGACACTTGGGCTGCTTCTGTAGTTTGGTTATTATAGATAGCACTGCTATAAATACTAGGTGCATATGTCCTTTTCAATTAGTATTTTTGTATCATTTGGGTAAAAACCTAGTAGTGCAATTGCAGGATCATAGGGTAGTTCTATGTTAAACTTTTTGAGGAACCTCCATACTGTTTGCCAGAGTCACTGCACCAGCTTGCATTCCCACTAACAGTACAAGAGGGTTCCACTTTCTCCATATTTTTGCCAACAACTGTTGCTTCTTGTGTTGTTGATTTTAACCATTCCAAAATGTAGGAGGTCATATATTTTTGAGGTTTTGATTTGCACTTCCCTGACAATCGGTCATGAGCATCTTTTCATATGTCTGTAAGCATCTATATGTCTTCTATGGACAGATGTCTATTCAAGTCTTCTGCCCCAAACTGGTACTTTTAAAGTGCTGTAATGCATTTAATTACATGCTACTTGACACTTGTTCCTTTTATGTTTTCACTATTTATTTTTGTTAGAAATGTTAGTATTAAAAATCAAATAATGAAATTTCCCATAAGTCTTGCCATTATACACAAATTTGATTTCCTTTACAGACGTGTGCAAAGCTTGATGTATTATTTTATTACTATAGTCTGTTGATTATTCTGTTGGTCTGTCTATGAATAGAATTTTAACATTGTAATATACATATATTTCATTTTATTTATTGGTTGTATATACTGCACATAGAAATATAAGGCATCTATCTCAAGATTTCTATAAATCCGAAGTGCTTATAGTGCTCAAAAGTCCTTCCTCTTGACATTTTACACTATAACCCATATGGTAAAAGTAAAGGGAAGCTGTATTGTTCTCAGATAGTGTATTTTTATGAGGAATTTTAAATAACAATTTAGAATCTGTTAAACATATTAAAGATAAAATAGGTAAAACAGTAAATGTTTCTTAATGAAATAATCATTTTAATTAATTCAATAAAACAAGTATGTTTATAGTTTTGTCTTATTTTTATAAGATAAACATTTTAAAACAATATTGCATTATTACACACACTGATATACATTATAATAAAAAATCTCTTCCATTACTACTAGAAACATAGATTCATAAAGTAGGAACGTAATAAACTTATAGGAAAACTAGGTATATTTGAAAGCTATTTTGAATAAAACTGTTTTGAACTGTATTAAGACAAATATTTTAACAAAACTTTATTGTCTATCACTTAAGTTAAGCACCTCCCTTATATCTGATGCTAGATGACATTGAAATTTGCAAGATACTGACAAGAAATGAAATTGCGTTTAAGATATTTATACACAGTAACCATAATTTGTTTTTGTCTAGATCTGTACAAAGTCAACCAAGTGGTTCACTTGTTGGGGCAATAGAAATAAACTAGGACTGTCATGAGAAAACAAAAATGTATAGGCACAGAGACATTTACTGAAGGTTACTAACCTGGACACTGGCTTGTTGCTGCATTTTATAATTTTATCCAAATTTCAAGCTTCTGTGCCTTGGTGCTACTGCCCCTTGGGACAAACTTGCACCAGCCACAATGTGACAAGACCTGCCCCCAGAGGACCAAAGCAGGTCTGCACCAGGCCAGGTCCCTAATGTTTGGAGTTTTTAAACTCAACCAGCTGGCCTTGGATAGACCCAGGGGAAGAGAAACATCAGCAAACACGGCAGCAAAGCACACACAGTATACACCAGAATCACTTCCTGAAGAGCCAAGCCCTGGAGAGAAAATGACCTCTTCTTCATAAAGTGATTACTCTCAGGATCAGGAAACATAACAGGATTTTCTTACACACAGAAGAAGACAGATACCTATAAAAAATGCCAAGACAGAGGAATTCATCCAAAAAGAAAGAACAAGCAAATGTCATGACCAGGGATCTAATGAAAACTAATATGGGATACCCGAGTGGTCCAGTTGGTTAAGCATCCAACTCTCGTTTTTGGCTCAGGTCATGATCTCATAGTTTCATGGTTTAGAGCCCCACATTGGTCTCTATGCTAATGGTGTGATGCCTGCTTAGGATTCTCTGTCTTCCTCACTGCCCCTCCCCTATTCACACTGTCTCTGTCTCTCTCAAAATAAATAAAGAAACTTAAAAAATTAAAAACAAAACAACACAAACAAAAACAAATGTAAGTTATATGCTTGTTCCAGAATTTAAAGCAACAATAATAAGGATACTAGCTGGGCTTGAGAAAAGCATAGAGGACACCAGGGAGTCCCTTGCCACAGAGATAAGAGACCTAAAAACAAATCAGGCTAAAATTAAAAAAAAAATGTTAAAACTGAGATGAAAAACTGATTAGATGTAATAACCACAAGGTTGGAAGCAGCAGAAAAATGAATATGTAATATAAAAGACAAAATTATGGAAAATAATGAAGGTGAAAAAAGAGGGAACATAAAATTAGATCATGAATGTAGACATAGGGAACACAGCAACTCCATGAAATTTGTATCATAGGAGTCCCAGAAGAGAGGAGAAAAGGGGAAAGATTTATTTGAGGAACTTATAGTAGAAAACTTCCTTAATCTGAGGAAGGAAACAGATATCCAAATCCAGGAGGCACAGAGAACTCCCATCAAAATCAATAAAAGCAGACCAATACGAAGATTTATCATAGTTACATTTGCAAAATACAGAGATGAGAAAAAAAAGCTTAAAAACATAAAAGATTAGAAGTCACTAACTTACAAGGGAAGAAAAATAAGGTAAGAAGCAGATCTCTCCACAGAAACTTGGCAGAAGAGAAGGGAGAGACATCATATATTCAATGTGTTGAATGGAAAAAAATCTGCAGCAAAGAAAACTATCCAGCAAGGCTATCATTTGGAATAGAATGAAAGAGAAAGAGTTTCCCAGACAAAGAAAAACTAAAATAGTTCATGTCCACTAAACTATCCCTGCAAGAAATATTAAATAGGACTCACTGAGTGGAAACGAAAGAACAAAAGTGGCAATGACTAAAAAGGAATAGAGAAAAGCTCCAGAAACCATGACTTAAATAATACAATGGCAATAAATTCTTATCTATCAATAACCACTGAATGGAAATAGACTAAATGCTCCAATCTAAAGACAGAAGGGTTCAAAATGTATAAAAAAAGACACATTTATATGCTGTCTACAACAGACTCATTTTAGACATAAAGCCACCTGTAGATTGAAAATAAGGGGATGGAAAACCATCTATCAGGCTAGTGGACATCTACAGAAAGTCAGAGTAGCAATACTCATATCAGACAAGATTTTAAACCAAAGACTAAAACAAGAGATGAAAAAGGGCACTCTATCTTGATAAAGGGGACTATCCAACAAGATTTAACAATTGTAAATATTTATGCTTCAAAATTGGCACACTCAAATATATAAAACAATTAATAACAAACATAAAGGAACCCATTGATAATACAATAATAGTAGGAGACACTAACACCTAACTAACATCAATGGACAGATCATCTAAGAAGGTAATCAACAAGGAAACAATGGCTTTGAATGACACACTGGACCAGATGGACTTAACGGATATATTCAGAACACTTCATCCTAAAATAGCAGAATACACATTCTTTTTGAGTGCACATGGGACATTCCCCAGAATAGATCACATACTAGATCATAAATCAGACCTTGAACATTAAAAAAGAATGAGATCATGCCACTCATATGTTCTGACCACAACACGATATAAGTTGAAGTCAATCACAAGAAAAATTTAGGAAAGACCACAAATACATGAAGGTTAAAGAATATCCTACTAAAGAATAAATGGATCAACCAGGAAATTAAAGAAATAAAGAAAAAACATGGAAACAAATGAAAATGATACACTACAATCCAAAGCTTTAAATCTAGTGAAAACAGTCCTATGAGGGAAGTATATAGCAATACATGCTTACATCAAGAAGCAAGAAAAATCTCAAATATGCAACCCTTTCACTTAAAGGGGCTAGAAAAAGAACAATAAATGAAGCCTGAGGCCAGCAGAAGGAGAATAATAAAGATTATTGCAAAAATAAATGACACAGAAACAACAAAAACCTAGTAGAACAGATCAGTGACATCAGAATCTGGTTCTTTGAAACAATTTATAAAATTAATAAACCCCTAGCCATATTTATGAAAAAGAAAAGAGAAATGTCTCAGACAAATGAAATCATGTATGAGAGAGGAGAGATCACAACCAACACAACATAAATACAAACAATTAAAAGAGAATATTATGAAAAAACTATATGTCAACAAGTATGGAAAACTGGAAGAAATGAATAAAATCCTAGAAACTTATAAACTACAAAAACTGAAACAGGAAGAAATTGAAAACTTGAACAGACTGATATGCAGAAATAAATTGAATCAGTAATCAAAAAGCTCCCAAAATACAAAAGTCTAGGGCCAGGTGGCTTCCCAGGGGAAGTCTACTAAATATTTAAAGAAGAAGTAATACCTATTTTTCTCAAGGTGTTCCAAAAAATAAAACTTCCAAATTCATACTACAAGGCAAGGATTACTTTGATTCCAAAACCACACAAAGGCCCCACTAAAGAAGAGAATCACAGGGCAATATATCATGAACATGAATGCAAAAGTTCTCAACAAAATACTGATAATTGGATCCAATAGTACATTAAAAGAATCATTCACCGTGATAAAGTGGAATTTATTCCTGAGTTGTATGGGTGGTTCAATATTTGTAAATCAACCTGATATACCACATTAATAAAAGTAAGGATAAAAGCCATATGATCCTCTCAATGGATGCAGCAAAATCATTTGACAAAATATAGCATCCTTTCTTGATAAAAACCCCAAACAAAGTAAGGATATAGAGAACATACTTCAACACCATAAAGGTCATATACAAAAAAACAATAGCTAATATCATCCTCAATGGAGAAAAACTGAGAGTTTTTCCTCTATCGTCAGGAACAAAAGAGGGATGCCCACTTCCCCCAGTTATTTAACATAGTACTGAGAGTTTTTTGCTTCAACAATTAAACAAAAGGAAATAATAGGCATCCAAATCAGCAGGAATAAGTCAACCTTTCACTATTCACTGACTACATGATATTGTATGTGTAAAATATAAAAAACTCCATCAAAAATTTGATAAAAATGAGACACAAATTAAGTAAAGTCACAGGACACAAAACCAATGTGCAGAAATATGTTGCATTTTTATAAACCAGTAATGAAGCAGCAGAACAAAAAATCAAGGAACCAATTCCATTGACAATAGAACCAAAAACCATGAGACACCTAGGAATAAACCTAGCAAAAGAGGTAAAGGATCTATAATCTGAAAACCATACAATGCTATGGGAGAAATTGAAGATGAGAGAAACAAATGAGGAAAAATTGAAGATGAGACAAAGAAATGGAAAAACATTTGATGCTCATAGATTGAAAGAACAAATATTGCTAAAATATCTATACTACCCCAGAAATCTACACATTTAATGCAATATCTATTAAAATACCACCAGCATTTTTTACAGAGCTAGAAAAAAATCATAAAATTTGTATTGAACCACAAAGGGCCATGAATAATGAAAGCAATTTTGAAAAAAAATAAAGTAAAGCTGGAGACATCACAATACTGGACTTCAAGATATATTACATAACTTTAGTCATCAAGACAGTATGGTGCTGGCACAAAATAGACTCATAGATTAATGGAACAGAACAGAAAACTAAGAAATACACTCACAGCTATATGGTCAACTAACTTTAACAAAGCAATATTCAATGGAAAAAGGCAGTCTCTTCAAGAAATGATGGTGGAAAACTGGATAGTAACATGTTGAAGAATGAAACTGGATCACTTTCTCACACCATACACAAAATACATTTAATTTGGATGAAATGTGAGACAGGAAACCATCAAAATGCTAATGGATAACACAGGAAGTAACTTCTTTGACATCAACCACAGCAACTTCTTACTAGATGCATCTCCAGAGACAAGGGAAACAAAAGTGAAAATGAAGTTGAGACTTCATCAAAATAAAACCTCTGCACAATAAAGGAAACAAAACTAAAAGGCAACCTTTGGAATGGGAGAAGATATTTGCAAATGACATATCTGATAAATGATTAGTATCCAAAATCTATAAAGAACTTATCATACTCAACACCCAAAAAATAAATAATCCAGTTAAGAAATGGGCAGATGTAAATAGACATTTTTCCAAAGAAGACAGACATATCTCCCAGAGACACATGAAAGGATGTTCAATGTCACTCATCATCAGGGAAATACAAATCAAAACTACAATATCACCTCACAACTGTCAGAATTGCTGAAATCAACAACGTAAGAATTAACAGATGTTGATGAAGATGTGAAGAAAGGGAAATTCTCTGCACTGTTTCTGGGAATGCATACTGGTGCAGCCACTATGGAATATAGTAAGGAGGAAAAGTTACAAATAGAACTACTCTATGATCCAGAAATGTACCACTAGGTATTTACTAAAGGTTATAAAATTACAGACTCAAAGCACACATGCACACTTATGTTTATAGCAGTATTATCAGCAATAGCCAAATTACAGAAAAAGCCCAACGTCCATTGACTGATGAGTGGATACAGAAGATATGCTCTATATATAGATATAATGGAATATTATTCATTAAAATTAATGAAATATTTCCATTTGCAATGATATGAATGGAGCTAGATGATGATAAGCAAAATAAATCAGTGAGAGAAATAAAATGCCATATGATTTCACTCACATGTCAATTTAAGAAACAAAAGAGATGAACATAGGAGAAAGAAAAAAGAGTGGTACACCATAAAACAGACTCTTAACTATAGAGAACAAACTGAGGGTTAATGGAAGGGGGGTTGGTGGGGGGATGGGTTAAATGTGTGATGGGTGTTATGGAGGGCATTTGTGATGAGCACTTGGTATTAAATGTTAAGTGATGAATCTCTAAATTCTACTCCTGAAGCTAATACTACAATATATATTAACTAACTGGAGTTTACATAAAAATTGAAACAAACAAAAATGTTCCTGGATCACACATAAAAACTAGAATGGATCATCAATCAGACTGAGATAAAAATGACAGTATTTCCAATACTATCATGAAATAATCAAAGGATAATGTTACAGAAAACAAGATTCACAGTGGGCCACTTACCTTTGAATTTAGGGTTGTTTCCTCTTCTGAGAATGAAGTCCTATCCTGATCCTTTATCATTTTATATCTAAAAGGAATCTTTGAAATTTAGTTTGTACTGTAATCAAGAATACTAGAAACTACAAACCTTGGTAACCACAATTCCTTGAATCATCCTGGCATTTGTTGACAATGAAGAACAGTGAAGCAAATTTGAGCACTTTGAAACTAAATCCATTTTAAAATTAAATTTCATCCCTGCAGCACTGAGCAATGAAAGGCAGATAAGAGAATGTAATTCAATCAAGTAAGAGCAAAGCTTTAGTATGTCAATAAAATAATACTCTGGTTACTAAATGAGTAATAGAAGGTTCAGTAAAAGAATACGCTGCTAAATAAATGAATAATGATTGCTCTCAACTAGGAGCATTTGTGGAGAGATTTTAGTTGTCACAACGGGTAATGGTGCTATTAACATCCAGTGGGTAGGGGCTAAAGATGCTGCTACAATTAATTACAGAACTCCAAAACAACAACAAAGAAGTTATTTATCTTTTAATATAAAAAAACTCTGAACTAGGCTACAGGCAAGAGAAAGGAGTTTTAAATATAAGAATATATAAGTATATGTAAATATATTTAATATAATTTTAAGATTTTTACCAACAGTGTAAATTCCAAAGACAGATTTTCCTTTAAAATCTTGTTCATTCTTTGCAACGTTTTTAAATTATACACTGTGTGAAAAATTATTTACAATATTTTTAAGTTATCATACACTGTGTGAAAACTTCATTAAGTCTCATATCCAAGTGAGTTACTTCTTCTATGCTGCTTTTACATAGTATGCATATTGATTTTTATTGTTAATGCATAACACTATCAGGTACTTATTTGATTAACATAACTCTTTTTGCTACTGTACTGAGAGAACCTTGAGAGCTGACATTATGTTTTTTGGTACTTTATAACTAGAACCTAGGATATTGCCCAGAAAATCCTCATTAAATGTTAGTTGAATTTTGTTGAATTGAGTCTTAAGAAAATTAATTTCTTATCTTTTATTTGAAATATTTTCTACAGCTGTAATTAAATAGTATGATATAATGGCTATTCATAAATAGTATGACCATGCTAGTCTAGCTACCTTAGGAACCATGCCAGTCATATTTGACTTTTGTTTTTGTCTTAAAGGAAAGAAATATGTATCAATCATGGAATAGTTTAGTGGTTGTGTCTAAAGAAAATTATCACCAACTCTTTGTGTTTCCCAAGAGTTATATGCAGGTAGTTGCTATTATCTCATGTAATTTAAAAGGGATAAAAGTTTCTCTAATTTTTGCCTAAGTTTAGTATGCCTTCAAAGTTGGAGAAATTAACTCAAGAATTGCCTATAAGAATTTCAGGTTATTAAGATTACCTTTATAAGTGGGATGTTTACAGTTGACAAATAATTGCTTTCTTTCAGTTTACTTTTTTTAACCTCATTTATTTTCCAGATTATATTTTCAATGATTTAAATAAATAAAAATTCCAATTTCAATTTTATTTTAGCAAAAAGACTCATCAAAGACGATAGACTAAGTAATTCATACTTGGTAATATTAATAGTGAAAAAAAAATGTTTTCATAAACTTTGTGGCTTCAACACCCAAAATTCCATAGGGAATCAGAGAAAGAATTTCGATCTTCATAGTTTCTAGTAGCCAAAACTTGAGTAAATGTCAGAAGACAAGGACAAATTTATATGCAATTTTGCCTCATCTCCCTAACTGATATTTCATCCCAAATACAGTCTATTTAGTGTAGGTTACTGAACAAAATTATAAACAGTTGTCAGCTGCCCCCAACCTTATCATCTATTCTGTCTTATCTGAAAAGGAAAATAAGTATTTTTCTTTTTCTTTTTTTTTCTTTTTTTTTTATTTCTCTTGAGTCTTCTGTACAAGAGCAGAGAATAGAGAGGGAGAAAAATTCTAAAACTTCAAACCTGTGATTCTTGTGGATGGACCGAGGAGAAAGTTGAGCAAATATCATTTATCTTCCAGCCTCATAACCTCCATCCATGAATACCTAATTGTGCTGCTCTCATTGTTGTGGAAATTTACCTTCTAATGAACATTTATATGCATTCATTTTAATTATTTTAGGATTTTTTTTTTTTTTGGTTTTATTTTTAGCACTTTACTTCTTCACTACAACAGCATGTTTGACTCTGGGAGATAGCATAAACTAACTTGTAGGGAATTTTCCCTGCTTATTGGGATGTTTCTACTATTGTCATCCTCATTCATTCAAGTCCTAAAAATGTGTAGTAAAGTTTTCAGTAGTGAAGGCTTTTTTAGTTTATTAATCATGGGGTTTCGAGAAGTCCCTACAGGCTTGCCTCTGAATCAAAGGGAGAAATAAAAGATGCCAAAATCTATTTTGCCTAGTTTCTTTCTACATAAGAAATACTAAGTATTGAATGAAGTGTTGTTTGTTTGTTTGTTTGTTTGTTTTTAATCTATGTATTAGTGAAGAAATAACAGTCTCTAACCTCAAGGAGCATATATTTCAGTGTTTCCTCATAAGCAGAAATAGTTATATCTCATGTTTCACAGTGAAAAAAAAAACATGGCATGTCAATTAATCAATATTATAAAGGTATTTCTTAAATGATACTGTTTGATGTTTTAGCAAATAAAATATCAATATCATTGAATAATTGCCTTAGACTTATTGTACAATTTTAAAGATTCAGGTCTTACACTTTCGTCTTTAATCCATTTTAAGTTAATTCTTGTGAGTGGTGTAAGATAGAGTTTCAATTTCATTATTTTGTATGTGAATATCCAGTTTTCCAAGCAAAATTTGTTGATAAGACTCACGGTTTCCCATGAGTATTCTTGGCTCCCTTGTGAAATATTAGTTGACTGTATATGCATGGGTTTATTTTTTTTGTCTGTTTTATGCCATTACTATACAGTTTTGATTACTAACACTTTGTGATACAGTTTGAAATCAAGGAGTGTGATGAGTCCAGCTTTATTCTACTTTCTCAAGATTACTTTGGCTATTTGGGGTCTTTTGTGGTTCCATACAAATTTTAAGATAGTATTTTTCTGTATCTTTAAAAAAGTCATTGGAGGGGCACCTGGGTGGCTAAGTTGGTGAAGCTTCCCACTTCAGCTCAGATCGGATCTCCTGGTTCCTGGGTTCAAGCCCCACCACTGGCTCTGTGCTGACAGCTCAGATCCTGGAGCCTGCTTCAGATTCTGCATCTCCTTCTCTCTGCCCCAACCCGCGATAATGCTCTGTGTCCCTCTCTCTCTCTCTCTTTCAAAAATAAATAAACATTAATTTAAAAAAACCTGTTTTTAATGTTTATATTTGAGAGAGAGAGAGAGAGAGAGAGAGAGAGAGAGAGAGATGGAGACAGAATCTGAAGCAGGCTCCAGGATCTGAGCCATCAACACAGAGCCCAAAATGGGGCTCGAACTCACAAGCCATGAGATCATGACCTGAGCCGGTCAGACCCTCAACCGGCTGGCGCCCCTAATTTTTTTTAACAAGTCATTGGAATGTGTGGATTGGAATCTCATTAAATCTCTAGATCACTTCAATAGTAGGAACATGTTGACAATATTTATTCTTCCAATCCATAATCATGGGATATATTTCTTTTTTAAGTTTTCTTTTTTTCTTTTGGAGAGAGCACAAGCAGAGGAGGAGCAGAGAGAGGGGGACAGAGATCTGAAATGGGCTCCATGCTGATAGCAGCAAGCCCAATGTAGGGCTTGATCTCACCAACTGTGAGATCATGACCTGAGCTGAAATGGGATGCTCAACCAACTGAGCCATCCAGGTGCCCCAAAATATGGGATATCTTTCCGCTAAGTTGTGTCTCCTTCAATTTGATTCATCAGTGCTTTACAGCTTTCAGTGTATAGGGCTTTCACCTCTTTGGTTAAGTGTATTCCTAGGCATTTTATTGTTTTTGTTGCTTTGTAAATGGAATTGCTTTCCTTTTTTCTCCACATAGTTTGTTTTTAGTGTATGGAGATGTAACTGATTTTTGTATGTTAATTTTGCACCCTGAAACTTTACTGAAATTGTTTATTAGTTTTAACAGTCATTTGGTGTAGTCTTTAGGGATTTTTATGTATAGTATCATGTCATTTGAAAACAATGACAGTTTTAATTCTTCCCTTCTAATTTAGATGTCTTTTTTTTTCTTGCTTAATTGCTGCAGAAGGGATTTCTAATAATATATTGAACAAAGTGATGAAAGTGGCAACTTGATCTTAGAGAAAAATTTTTCAACTTTTCACCATTGACTATTATGCTGTCTGCGGGGTTTGCCATAGATGTCTTTATTTCATCTTGAGATAACCGTATAATTTTTATTATTCATTTTTTAGTTTATTTGTTTTGAGACAGACAAAGGCAGTGGAAGTTGGGGAGGGGCAGGGAGAGAGAGAGAGAGAGAGAGAGAGAGAGAGAGAGAGAGAGAATCCCAAGCAGGCTCTGTACTGTCAACAGAGAGCCCAATATAAGGCTGGAACTCACAAACTGTGAGATCACGACCTAAGCCAAATCCAAGAGTCAGATGTTTGACCAACTGAGCCACCCAGGTGCCCCTTATCCTTCCTTTTTTAGGTGGTGTATCATGTTTACTAATTCTTGTATGTTGAACCATCCTTGCATCTCTGAGAAAATACTCACTTGATCATGAGGCATGACCCTATTAGTGACCTTTTGAATTTATTTTACTAATATTTTGCTAAAGAGTTCTGTATCTAGATTCATGAGGGACATTGGTCTGTAATTTTTTTTTTCTTGTAGAGTGCTAGTCTAGCTTTGTATCAGGGTTATCCTGACCTTATAAAATGGGCTTGAATGTGTTTCCTTCTCTCTCTCTCTCACTCTCCCCCCACCCCCTTTTGGAAGAGTTTAGTTGAGAAGGATTGGTATTAGTTTTTCTTCAAATGTTGGGTAGAATACACCAGTAAAGGCTTTGGTACTGGGCTTTACTTTTTTTTTTTTTTTTGAAAGTTTTTGATTACTTATTCAATCCCTTTCCTGGTAATTGATTTCCCCTGATTTTCTATCTCTTAATGATTTATTCTTAGTTGGTTCTATGTTTCTAGGAATTTATTCATTTCATCTAGGATATCTACATGTTTGGCTTATAATTGTTCATGGTCATCTTTTGTGATCTCTCGCACTTCTGTGATATCAGTTTAATTTCTCCTTTTTCCTTATAATTTTATTGATTTGAGTCATCTGTCTTTTTTCTCAGTCTAGCTAACAATTTGTCCATTTTGTTGATCTTTACAAAAACCAACCCCATTTTGTTGATCTCCTCTTTTGTCTTTCTAGTTTCTATTTCTTTTTTATTTCTGTTCTACTCCTTATGTTTTCCCATCTGCTAACTTTGGGTTTAATTTATTCTTTTCCCAATTTCTTGAAGTGTAAATTTAAATTGTTTACTTGAGATCTTTTGTTTCTTAATGCATGTAAATTTCACTAATTTTTTAGTACTTTTAGATTTCTTTTTTGGTTCATTATTCAGGAACATGTGGTTTAATCTTCACATATTTGTGAATTTTTTAGTTTTATTTTTCTAATTTATATATAGTTTTATACTGTTTTGTTTAGATAAAGCTTGACATGATCAGTATTCTTAAATTTATCAGGATTTATTTTGTGGCCTAACATATGATATATTCTGAATAATGTTCCATGTGCACTTGAGAAGAAAGCATGTCTGGTGCTATCGGATGGAATGTTCTGTGTATGTGTATTAGGTCCATGTGGTCTTATGTGTCATTTGACTCCAATTCGTTATTATTAATTATCTGTCTAATTGAACTATCCATTCCTGAAAGAGAGGCATCAAAGTACTCTGCTAACATTCTATTGCTTTCTATTTCTCCCTTCAAATCTGTAATATTTGCTTTATGTATTTATGCATTTCTTTGTTATGTGAATAAATATTTACAAATGTTATATCCTGTTGAATAAGTTGACACCTTTCACAACAATGGCTTTCTTTGTCTTTTGTTACAGCTTTGGCTTAAAATCTGTTTTCTATGATATAAGTATAGCTACTCCTGCTCATTCTGGTTTTCATTAGCATTGACTATTTTTTCCACCTTTTCACTTTCCATTCCTATATGTCCTTAAATCTTATATGAGTCTTTTGTAGATAGCATATAGTTGGATATTATTTTTCTATACATGTAGCCACTCTGTCTTTTAACTCAAGAATTTAATCAATTTATATTAAAAATAACTGTTCATAGACATGGACTAACTATTGCCATTTTTAAAATTTTTTTTTTTGTTGTTGTTGTTCTCCCTTTGTTCTTTTCATCCTCTCTTGCTCTATTCTTATGTGATTTGGTGATCTCCCTAGTAGTATGCTTTGATTTCTTTCTCTTTATATTTTTTGTGTATCTATTAGAGGCTTTCATTCTTTGTGGTTACCATAAAGCTAACATAAAATATTTCAAAATAGTCTATTTTAAACTGATAACTTAAAATGCATACAAAAACTCTTCCCATTTTGTCTATGATGTCACAATGTACATCATTTTACATTGTCTATCCATTGACAGATTATTGTATATTTATTTTTAATGATTTTGTATTTTAACCTTTATACTAGAATTATGTGATTTATCCACCACCATTACATTAGAATTCTGATTTCAACTATATATTTACTTTACCTGTGACTTTTATACATTCACATGTTTTCTTGTTACTAATTCAAGTGTGTTTGTTTCAGCTTGAATAACTCCTTTTAACCTTTCTTGTAATGCTGATCTAGAGGTGATGAACCCCTTCTGCTTTTATTCGTCTGGAAAATTCTTTATACCTCCATTTCTGGAGGACAACTTTGCCAGGTAGTCTTTTTGATTGGCAATTTTTCCTTTTATGTCTTTCAATACATCATCCAACTTACTTCTGGCCTTCAGTTTCTGCTGACAAATCTGCTTAGAGTCTTAAGGGGGTTCCCTTGTATATAATAAGGTGTTTTTCTTTTGCTGCTTTTAAGATCCTTTCTTTGCCTTTCACTTTCGACAATTTCATTTTAAGGTGTCTTTGTGTCTGTTATCTTATTTGTTGCTTTTGGGGCTTCCTATATCTGGATACGTGTTTCTCTTCCCTGGTTAAGGAAGTTTTCATCCATTATTTCTTTCAATATATTCTCTAGCTCTTCCACTTTTCTCCTTTTGGGACTTGTATAATGTGTATATTGGTCCATTTACTGGAATACCGCAAGTCCTTTAAGCTACCTTAACTCTTTAATTTTTTAAAATTTCTCTTGATTCTCTAATGCAATGAATTCCATTCAACTGTCTTTGATTTTACTGATTGTTTCTTCTGCTTTATGTAGTGTGCTGTTTAGCCCCTCCAGTGTATTGTTCACTTTAGTTATTGTATGCTTCAGTTGTGTTGTTTCTGTTTTGTACTTTTTTTTCATGAAATTTATTGTCAAATTGGTTTCCATACAACACCCAGTGCTCATCCCAAAAGGTGCCCTCCTCAATACCCATCACCCACCCTCCCCTCCCTCCCACCCCCCATCAACCCTCTGTTCTCAGTTTTTATTTTTATTTTTTTTTAATTTTTTTCCAATGTTTTTTATTTATTTTTGGGACAGAGAGAGACAGAGCATGAACGGGGGAGGGGCAGAGAGAGAGGGAGACACAGAATCGGAAACAGGCTCCAGGCTCTGAGCCATCAGCCCAGAGCCTGATGCGGGGCTCGAACTCACGGACCACGAGATCGTGACCTGGCTGAAGTCGTACACTTAACCGACTGCGCCACCCAGGCGCCCCTGTTCTCAGTTTTTAACAGTCTCTTATGCTTTGGCTCTTTTAAAATATTTTCTCTCTTTGTTGAAATTCTCACTCTGATCAAGCATTGTTTTCCTGATCCTTATGAGCATCATTATGATTATTATTTTTAACTCTCTATCAAACAAATCCTGTTTTACTAAAGTTGACTTTTGGAGATTTATCTTATTTTTCTGTGTGTAACATATACCTCTGTTTTTTTTTTTTTTTCATTTTCCTTGACTTGGTGTTGGTTTCTATACATTAGATACAACAACCATCTTTCCCAATCTTGACAGACTTGTCTCATGTAGGAAGTGAAACTTGTCAATCAGCCCAACCTGATTCTCTGGTTGTATCTCAATCTTATGTAATTGCCCAAATGGTATTATTTGTTCTTAGTGGCTCCCAGTAGTTGTGGGTGTGTCAACACTCATCAGTGTTCCAAAGAGAAAGATTTCATTCAACACCTAAGTACAGGCTAAATAGAAGCTTAACTTTTAGGAAATAGCTGGGAAAGTAGGCAATTTTGCCCCCATGCAGAAACTAGGAGATGGACATTATTTCCACTGCTCCTTCTGTGCTGAGCCCAGGTGAATAGCCATGAGTGGTACATCTGTGCCTAATAAGAACTGCTTGTTTGTAGACTTATGTAGGGCTCAGGAATGCAAGCTCTGTTGGCTAGGACCTGTCAATTGGGCAACAACTGTAAAAGCTGGGGCACAAGACATGTGTACAACTCCTTCATGGGAGTTATTTATGACTTGGTTTTATTACTGTATCAGGCTAGAGGGAGAAGGTTGTGGAGGTGTACACAGTTTAGTTTTGGGGATAATCACAGCCAACCTCTAGATGCCTGCCATATTAGAAGCCTGGCTCTTAGGTGGCAAGCTTTTAAAGTATACAGATAAACCCTTTCAGGAAAAGACTGAGGAATGGGCAGTTTTACCTGCTCTCTCTGTGCTAAGCCCTAAGAGATAGTTAAGCACTGTTTCTTTGTTTGCTACAATCCTGTGGGACTAATGAATGGAAGTCTCATTGACTATTAGAGTGAGATGATTCAGGATCTAGTCCCTGTCAGTGGCCATAAATCGGGGGGGGGGGACACACTTATGTAGACAACTCCTTTCAGGGAGATAGTGGCAATTTGGAGTGGGCTGGAGGGAGAAGGCATGAGAAGCAACATGCAGACTTCCCCAATTTCTAGGGAGGCTCACAGCCAGCTTCCAGAAATCTGCTAAATTAGAAGCCATAGACTCAGCCAACACGCTTTAAATTATGTAGATAAACACTTTTCAGAGATCTCCAAAGAGAAGGGTGGTTTCTTTTTCTGCACCCTCTATTTGAACTTTTAGGGGATAATCCCAATGAATGTTAATGCACCCATCAAGAATGGCTTCTTTATTTGTTGTAGTCATATGGATCTCATGAATACAAGTTACATTAACCTCCAGAGATCTCTGTTTTGGGGGTTTGTCCCCTGATGTAATTATTAAAGTAGGGGCACTCGATGTTGGTTTCAAACCCTTCACACCTCAAAGAGAATCTTGGAGTCAGAGATTCCTTCACAATTGTTCTGGGAGTGGGTTTTATGGCAAGAATGTGTCTCAACTTTTTCTACTTGTTTTGATGTGGGTATTTCCTCATTCTCTAAATATATAGAAGTTGCTTAACCACTTGTACATTCCATTGGAGGAGGGGAGTTCAAGAGCTTCCTGTGTCTCCATCTTGGTCAACTCCTCCTCCTCCTTTTCCTCTTTCTTTCTTTTCTTTCTTCCTCTTCTTCTTCTTCTTGAACAATTTTTCCAGATATAATATTCTTGGTTGGCAGTTTTTAACTTCAGCACTTTGAATATGTCATTTCAGTCTTTCCTAGACTGCCATGTTTATGCAGAGAAATCTGCCCATAGTTTAATAAGGTTTTCCTTGTATGTGATGAGTCACTTTTCTCTTACTGCTTTCAAAATTATTTCGTTGACATTTAATATTTTGATTATACAGTATCTTATAGTGACATTCTTTGGTTTGGTCTTTCTAGGAATTCTTTGAGCTTTCTGTACCAGGATATGTATATTTCTCCCAAGATTTGAAATGTATTCAGATAATAGTTCTTTAAACAAACTTATTGCCCCTTTCTCTCTGTCTTCATTTCAGAGTCCCATGTTGTGAGGGTTCATTTACTCTATGGTGTCCTATAATTCATGTAGAGTTTCTTGACTCTTTATCAATCTTTTTTTTTTCTTTTTTGTTCCTCTAACTAATTTTAAATGCTGTGTCTCTAAGTTCTCTGGTTCTTATGCATGATGAAGTCTGTTCTTGATCTCTCTATTAAATTTTTCAGTTTTTTCAGTAAATTCTTCATCTCCAGTATTTTTCTTTGGTTCTTTTTCATGGATTTTCTGTAATACACGTCTCATTTTTTAATGCATTATTTTCATTATTTTCTTTGCTTGTCTGTCTTTGTTCTCTTAAACTTCAGTTTTCTTAAAATCCTTTTTAAAATTATTTTTAATGCAAATAATAGATCTCAATTTCTTGGAGCTTCATTAGTTTCCTTTGGTGGTTTTATATTTGTCTGATTCTTAGTGAAACATGTATTTTGCATTGGTATATTTGAAGGAACAAACACCGCTTTTAGTGCTCATGGGGTGGTTTCAGCAGGTAATGGCCTTGTCCTGACTGTTCTCAGGCTGATCAATTATCTCTAGAATCACAGTTGTGCTAGTTTGGGGCTAATTATGTGGTTGCTTCTCAATATGTGTAAGGGTCCACAGTTTATGTGTTTGTTACCAGGGGCTTAGTTGATTTTATTTTGTCCTTGGTTGGATGCAACTGCCTCCAGTACCTTTTTCATCAGTGTGGTGCTGGGACAGGAGAGTCCACTTCAAGTTCCACAGTTGTATCCTCACTATGCAGCTTTATTAAGAGCTGAAGCTCCTTCCAGGTCCATGAGAGTGTTGGTTAGTCATTGAATGGGTACCTGGGTGGTCAGGACTGTCCCTGGGCCATGGCTGAGAGAGGCTGAAACCAAGCCCCAGTGCTTTTTCAGGTTCAACAGTCAAAATTGGTGTCTGAAGACATGACTGGGAACATATTGGCGTGTCTCCTAACGTGCTCCTGAGCAGGCTAAACTGCTTCCTCACCATGGCTGCAGGACATGGAGCTATCTATAGGGCTATTTTACTATTTCCTAAATTTGACCAGTTTTATGATATTTCAGATATCTTTCACCAGGTGCTGCTCACTGGATTGTTCATGGATTGTAACTGGGAGGGGCTAGAACCAAGTTCAGGGCCATTTCATGATCTTTAAATATACAGATAGGGGTGTTTCCTGATGATTTTCTGTGCCAGTAGTACTGATAATAAGCTGCAGCTGTGAGGGTGCTAGAAGTAAGCATAGGCATACTTCAGAGACATTGTGGGTTTGGTGTCAGACAACTGTAATAAAGTAAAAGTCACAATAAAGCATATCAAATGAATTTTTTGTCATCCTTATGCATACAAAAATTATGTTTACACTATACTAAAGTCTATTAAGTGTGTAATAGAATTATGTCTAAAAAATAATGTACATACCTTAATTAAAATATACCTTCTTGGTAAAAATATACTAACCATCATATGAAGTTTCAGCAAGTCATGATCACTGATCATAGATTATCATAACAAATATAATAATAGTGAAAAATTGAAATATTGTAAAAATTACCAAAATGTGACACAGAGACACAAAGTATGTAAATGCTCTTGGAAAAAAATATGCTAATAGACTTGTTTGATGCAGGGCTTCCAAAAAACCTCCAATTGGTTTTAAAAAAACACATTATCTGTGAAGCAAAATAAAATGAGGTATGCCTATCTGGAACTCTTTCAGTATCTGTGGGGATACAGACAGAAATGCCTGCTGTTTGGACACTAAACCCACAAGACTGTGGGCTGACAGCCTGTGGAGAGCAGAGAATAAGGCCCTTTCAGGATTTCTAGTGGCAAAGATGATGGTATATACTTCTGGCCCCTTTGTCATCAGCTTCTAAAAAACTCTTCTCAAATTGGGATGTTAGTATATGTGTTAGATATGGCAGAAAAACAGACATAAAATCTTAATATGTGTTTTCCATTTGGGGATAATATTGTACAACTATTACTTGTGACAGAATTGATTAAAGCTACAATAGAGAGTGTGGGGAATAAGTTTAGGAATTCCCTGAGCTTGCACCAATGGGTTAACAAGGCTTAGGAAAAAAGCATCCAAGAATAGGTAAACGGGGTGAAAGCATCCCTAGCACAGAACAAAAGCAGAAAGCTGCTTCCAAAGAATGAAAGCAACCAGAATAGGTAAACAAGGCGAAAACACCCCTAGCATAGAACAAAAACAGAAAGCTGCTTCCACAGGATGAAAACTTCCAGAACAGGTAAACAGGGTGATAGACCACTGTAGCAGGGTGAAATTGCCTTGAGCTAATTAGCAAAAGAAAGGTGCCTTGCTGACCCCGAGGTACCATGTTCTATCTATCTTATCCCCTAGACAAGTTAAGATAACCAGACAAGGCATATTGTGCCTGCCATAAACAGCCATCTGCTCAGTGCCAGGATTTTGTTTTGTATTGACCCAAACCCCTAACACTGCATGTCTTCAAAATCCCCTTTCTCTCACACACTTGAATTAATGATCACTGTTTCATTGTCTCTTTCTGCACATCCAGCATGATGGTAAGCCTTCTGATCCTAATAAATACAGAACAAGGACCCTTACTCAGGGCGCTTGTCTCCTCCCAGACATTAGCCTCTCTAGTATTTAATTCTGTATCTGCTCTCTTGCTGGACAAGAGAGAACTTCAGATTCAAAGTCTGTGACAAAAGACCATGATTTATTTTCTTCATTTAGAATGTATGAAAGCCAAAATTAGCAGGATATATATTTTGTTGTTTCATGGGTTAACTAAATGAGGGTTACACTAGAAAATAACTCAACTATGAAAATGCAGCAACATCTGTCCTTTTGCTTGACTTAGATTTCAGTGGCATAACTGGAGTATGTTTCAAGTTTATTAAAAACATTGCAAAATGCATAATGACTTTCCTTGCTAAGTAGAACTTTTGCTTAAACTCAGAGACTTCAAGTAAAGATTACAATGATATATTGAGTAAAAATAATACTTCTTTAAATATAAGTAGTTAATCACTTGAAAAGGAAAACTTGATCTCTGAGTACAATAATGATGACTGAAAATTGCATTATGAAATTAGTGCCTGATATAAATTTTGTTGAATGTTGGTTCTGAATATGAATTAATTTATCACCATATTAAAAGTGTTAGAGATGTAAAAAAGTGTTCACCATATATATGTTATTAAAAGGTATGCTTATGTGGCAAAGAAATATAGCATATTTCATACGTATTTTTTCAAAATTGTATCACAATTATATAATAGGGATAATAAATATATCTTACTGCACTTTACAAAGAATAATGATCAGACATCATTGTAAAATAAAAAACCTTATTGTAATATTAGGGGTAAATATTTGATTATGTTATTTTTTAAGATTTTATTTTAATTTTAATTCCAGTTAGTTAAAATACAGTATTGTATTGATTTCAGGTTTAAAATACAGTAATTTAACACTTCCATACATCACCTTGTGCTCATCACAAGTTCACACCTTAATTTCCAAGACTTATTTAACCTATCCCTCCCCCCACCTCTGGTAACCATCAGTTTGTTCTCTATAATTAGGAGTCTATTTATTGATTTATTTCTCTCTGCCTTTTTTTTGTTTTTTCAGTTACACACATGAGTGAAATCATATGGTGTTTATATTTCTCTTACTTATTTCACTTAGTATTATACTCTCTAACTCCACCCATGTCATTACAAATTGCAAGATTATATTCTTTTTATGGTTGCATACAAATGCAAAAGATTTCCATATGTTGATTTTGTATACTGCAACTTTACTGAATTCGTGTATCAGTTCTCACAATTTTTTGGTGGAGTCTCTCTGATTTTCTATACAGAGTAACCTGGCATCTGCATATAGTGAAAGTTTTCCTTATTCCTTGCTAATCTGGATGACTTTTATTACTTTTTGTTGTTGTTGTTGTTGTTGTTGTTGTTGTTGTTATGGCTAGGACTACCAGTACTATGTTAAATAACAGTGGATGAAATGGACATCCCTCTCCTGTTTCTGACCATAGAAGAAAAGTTATCAGCTTTTCCCCATTAAAACCCATTAGCTGTGGGTTTTTTATATATGGCCTTTATGAAGTTGAGGTATGCTACCTCTATCCCTACTTGGTTGAGGGTTTTTTATCATGAATTGATGTTTTACTTCGTCAAATGTTTTTTTTTTCTACATCTTTTGAAAAACTCATATGGTTCTTATCCTTTCTTTCATTTTTTTTTATTTTTTAAAAATTTTATTTATTTTGAGAGAGACAGAGTGAGTGGCAGAGTGACAGGGAGAGAGAAATAGAATCCCAAGCAGACTCCTCACTGTCAGCAAAGAGCCCAACACATGGATCAAACTCATGGACCATCACATCATGACCTGAGCCTAAATCAAGAGTTGGACCCTCAACCAACTGAGCTACTCAAGTGTCCTATCCTTTTTTCATTAATGCGGTGTATCACATTGATTGATTTGTGAATATTCAACCATGCTTGCAGCCCATGAATAAATCCCACTTGACTATGGTGAATGTTTCCTTCAACATATTTTTGGGTTTTGTTTGCTAATATTTTATTGAGAATTTTTGCATCCATGTTCTTCAGGGATACTGACCTGTCGTTCTCTTTTTATTTCTTTATTTGGAGACACACACACACACACAGAGGGAGAGGGAGAGGGAGGGAGGGAGGGAGTTTGCAAGCAGGGGAGGGGCAGAGAGACAGAGGGAAAATCCCAAGCAGTCTCTGCACTGTCAGCATAGAGACCAACAAAGGGTTTGATTTCATGAACCATGAGATAATGACCTGAGTGGAAATCAAGAATCCGATGCTTAAGTGACTGAGCTACTCAGGCATTCCTGTAGTTCTCTGTTTTTAATGAAGTCTTTGTCTGGTTTTAGTATCGGGGTGATGTTGGCCTCATAGAATGAATTTAGAAGTTTTTCTTCCTTATCTATTTTTACAAATAGTTTCAGAATGTAAATGTTTGGTAGAATTCTTCTATGAAGCCATCTGTCCTGGACTTTTTTTTTTTTTTTTGAGAATTCTCTGTTCATATCTTCTGCCTATTTTAAAACTGGATTATTTGTTCTTTGGGTTTTGAGTTTAGTATGTTATATACATATATATATATTGGATAATAACTTGTACAGATATGTCACTTGCAAATGTATTTTCTCCCATTCCTCAGGTAGCCTATAAGTTTTGTTTATTGTTCCCTTCACTTTGTGGAAACTTTTTTATTTTGATGTAGCCACGATACATTATTTTTGCATTTGTTTCCCTTGCCTCAGGAGATTCATCTTAAAAGAAGTTGCTATAGCCAATGTGAAAGAAATTACTACCTATGTTCTTTTCTAGGATTTTTATATTTTCAGGTCTTAAATTTGGTTCTTTAAGCCATTGTCTATTTATTTTTGTGTATGGTGCAAAAAGTGGCTCATTGCAATTCTTTTGCATGTTGCTCCTCAGTTTGCCTAAAATCATTTGTTGAAGAGACTCTCTTTTACTCATTATTCTTTCCTGCTTTGCCAAAGATTAATTGACCATACATTTGTGGGTTTATTTCTGGGATTTTTATCCTGTTCCATTGATCTATGTCCATTTTTGTGCCACTACCATACTGTATTGATCACTACAACTTAAAAATATAACTTGATTTCCAGAATTGTAATGCCTCCAGCTTTGATTTCTTTTTTTAAGTTTGCTTTAGGTACTCTGTATTTTTGTTCCATACAAATTTTATAAATGTTTAAACTAGTTTTCTGAAAAAGGTCATTGGTATATTGATAGCAACTGCATTAAATATGTTGATTTCCTTGGGTAGTATAGACTTCTTAACAATATTTTTTCTTTCCGTCCATGAACATGGAATGTGTTTCCATTTCTTTGTGTCTTCTTCAATTTCTTTCCTAAGTGTTCCAAAGTTTTCAGAGAACAATTATTTCACCTCTTTGATTATGTTTATTTCTTGGTATCTTATTATTTTTGGTGCAATTGTTGATGAGATTAATTCCTTGATTTCTCTTTCTCCAGCTTCATTATTGGTGTATAGAAATGCAACAGATTTCTGTACATTGAGTTTGTATCCTGCAACATTACTGAATTTGTGTATTAGTTCTTTAAGTTTTTTCCCAAAGTTTTTTGGGTTTTGTATGTATAGTATTGTTTCATCTGCAAACAGTGAAGTTTTATTTCTTCCTTACTGATTTTGATTTTTTTTATTTCTTATTTTGTTCTTTTTTTTGGGAATTGGGCAGGGGGATCTGATTGCTGTGCCTAGAACTTCCAGAGTGCTAAGTTGAAAACAGTGGTGGGATTGGACATCCTTTTCTTCTTCTTGACCTTAGGGGAAATGGGCTCAATTTTTACCCATTAATGTTATTACCTGTGGATTTTTCATGTATGGACATTATTATGTTGAGGTATGTTCCCTCTAAACATTCCCTATTCAATGGATATTGTATTTTGTCAAAAAATTTTTTTTCTGCTTTCTTTGAAAGGATCATATGGTTCTTATCCTTTCTTTTATTAATGAGGTGTATCACATTGATTTGCACATGTTGAATCATACTTCCAACTCATGAATAAATACCATTTGATTGTTGTGAAAGATATTTTTAATGTATTCTATTGGATTCCATTCACTAGTATTTTTTTGAGAATTTTTGCATCTATGTTTATCAGGGATATTGGATATTGGCCTTTAGATCTCTTTTTTAGTGTTGTATTTATTTTTTTATAGTATCAGAGTAATGCTGGCTTCCTAGAATGAATTTTGGAAGCTTTATTTCCTTTTCTATTTTTTTGAATTGCTTGAGAAAAAAAAAGGTATTATCTCTTTTTAAAATGTTTAGTAGAATATTCCTTTGAAGACATCTCATCCTGGACTTTTCTTTTGTTGTTGGAAGAGTTTTGATTTCTGTTTCATTTTTTTTTTTTTTGCCAGTTATGGATCTAATCAAGTTTTATATTTCTTCCTGATTCAGTTTTGGTAGTATATATATTTCTAGGAATTTATCCATTTCTTCTGCATTGTCCAATTTTTTGGCATATATTTTTTTTTCATAATGTTCTTTAATGATTGCATTTTTGTGGTATTGGTTAATTCTCTTCTTTTTTGATTTTATTTATTTGAGTTCTCTTTTTTATTTTCTTAGGTGTGGCTAGAAGTTTATCAATTTTGTTGATGTTTTTCAGGGAAAGAGTTTCATTGATCTGTTTTATTTATTTTTAGGTTCAATATCATTTATTTCTGCTATAATCTTATTTCCTTTCTTGTGTTGGTTTTAGGTTGTGTTTGCTCTTTTTTCTATCTCTTTTAGGTGTAAGGATAAGTTTTTATTTGAGATTTTTCATGCTTCTTGAGGCAAACCTATATTGCTGTAAACTTCTCTTTTAGAGGCACTTTTGGTGTATCCTAGATATTTTAGACTATTGTGTTTACATTTTCATTTGTATCCATGTATTTTTATTCCATTAACATTTTCATTTGTACCCATGTACTTTTATATTTCTCCATTATTTCATGGTTGACCCATTCTTTAAAAAATAGTTTTACTGGGGCACCTGGGTGGCTCAGTTGGTAAAGCGGCCGACTTTAGCTCAGGTCATGATCTTGCGGTCTGTGAGTTCGAGACCTGCGCCGGGCTCTGTGCTGACAGCTCAGAGCCTGGAGCCTGTTTCAGATTCTGTGTCTCCCTCTCTGACCCTCTCCTGCTCATGCTTTGTCTCTCTCTGTCTCAAAAATAAATAAAAGTTTAAAAAAATTAAAAAAATAGTTTTACTTATTTTTCAGAGATAGAGAGAGAGAGAGAGAGAGAGTTTGAACGGGAGGGGGGGCAAAGAGAGACAGAGACACAGAATCAGAAGCACGCTCTAGGCTCTGAGCTGTCAGCACAGAGCTTGAACTCATGAACCATGAGATCATGACCCGAGTCAAAGTCAAACATTTAACTTACTGAAACACCCAGGCGACCCAATGGTTGACCCATTCATTTTTTAGTAGCATGTTATTTAACCTCCATGAATTTATGTTTGTTTTTTTGCAGATTCCTTCTTGTTCACTTCTAGTTTCATAGCATTGTGTTCAGAAAATATGAATGGTATGATCTCAATTTTCTTGAATTATTGAGATATTTTGTGGCAAAATATGTTATCTATTCTGAAGAATGTTCTATGTCCACTTGGCAAGACTGTGTATTCTGCTGTTTTAGGGTGAAATATTCTTAATATAGCTCTTAAATCTATCTGTTCCAGTGTGTCATTCAAATCCAGTTTTTTGTTGTTGGTTTTCTGTTTAGAAATTGATGTAAATAGGTTGTTAGTGTACCCTATTTGTATTACTATTGATTAATTTCTTTATGTTTGCTATTAACTGTTTTATGTATTTGGGTGCTCCTATGTTGTTTGAACTTCTTTTTGGATTGTCCCCTTTGTTATTATATATAGTGTCTTTATTTTTTTTTCTGTCCTTACATTCTTTTTTTTAAATTTATTTTTAATTTTTTAATGTTTATTTATTTTTGAGAGAGAGAGAGACAAGAAAGAGTGTAAGCAGGGGAGGGGCAGAGAGAGAGGGGAACACAGAATACGAAACAGGCTCCAAACTCCAAGCTGTTAGCACACAGCCCGACATGGAGTTCAAACCCAAGAACTTCGAGATCAGGACCTGAGCCCAAGTTGGACACTCAACCAACTGGGCCACCCAGGCACCCCACAAACTTTGTTTCAAAGCCTATTTGTTTTAAAGTTTATTTGTATAAGTATTGATATTCTGGTTTTCTTTTGACATCCATTTGTATGATAGATGTTTCTCCATTCCTTTTATGATAGATATTTGTCCATTCCCTCACTTTCAGTCTGCAGGTGTATTTAGGTCTAAAATGGGTCTTTTGTAGAGAGCATTTGGATTGGTCTTATTTTATCTGTCACCCTAAGTATTTTGATTGGTTCATTTAGTCCATTTACATTAAAAATTATTATTGATAGATAGGTATTTATTGCCATGTTATTACTTGTTTTGTCTTTTTTTCTGAAAAATTTTCAATGATCCTTTCTTGTCTCTCTTTCGTGATTTGCTTTTTTTTGGTATTGATGTACTTGGATTTTTTTCTCTTTATTCTTTTCATATTTATTACCAGTTTCTGATATATGGGTACCATTAGTTTATATATAACCTTTTTTTGTGTATAGCAGTCTATATTAATTGGAAGTTCAACTAACTTGAGTTCATTGTTTTCTCCTCTCCTCCTCCTATTTTAAGTATATATTATCATATTTTATGTGATTTTTGTGAGTTTCTTGAATTTTTTGCAGACATTTTCATTTCTACTGCTTTTGTGTTTCCTGGTTTTTTTTTTATTGTGAGCTTGGTTTGTCTTTTCCACTCAAAGAGTCCCTTTTCATATTTCTTATAGAGCTATTTTAGTGGTCACGAAGTCTTTTAGTTTTTGTTTTTTTGGGAAACTCTTTGTCTCTACTTCTACTCTGAATAATAGCCGTCCTGCATAGAGTATTCTTGGCTGCAGATTTTTTCCTTTCAGCACTTTGAATATATCATACTCTTCCCTTCTATATTACCATGTTTCTGTTGAAAAATGTCCTGCTAAACTTGTGAGTTTTCCCTTGTAAGTTACTGACATCTTTGGTCTTGATACTTTAAAATGTTTTCCTTTATCACTGTATTTTGCAAACTTAATTACAATATGTCTTGTTGTGGGTCTGCTTTTGTTGATTTGGATGGGATTTCTCTTTGCCTTCTGGATCTTGGTAGCTGTTTCCTTCTCCAATTAGGAACTTTTCTGCTATTATTTTTTCAAATAAACTTTCTGCCCATATTCTCCCTTCTTCTGGTATTCCTATAATTTGAATATTATTACATTTGATGTACTCACTGGCTTCCTTAAGTCTATTCTATTTTTTTGCATAGTTTTTTTTCTCTTTTGTTTAGTTTGATTACTTTCCATTACTCTGTCGTTTAGACCACTAATTCATTCCTCTGCTGTTCATTCCATCAAGTTTGTTTCTCATTTTGTTTATTGAGTCCTTTATATCTGCTATGTTATTCTTTACATCTGTGTTAAGGATCTCAATCATGTTTTCCCCTTTTTTCCAAATCCAGTGAATATCTTTTTGTTCATTGCTTTAAGCTCTCAATGAGGCATACTATTTATATCTGTTTATTTAGATCTCTGGCTGTTGCCTTGTTCTGTTTTTTTTTTTTTTTTCATTTGCAATAGATTTCTCTGTGTCCTTATTTTGTTTGCCTCTCTGTTTCTGTGTTTTAAAAAATTCAGTTGTGTCCTGTTTTTGAAAGTAGTGACTTTATAAAAAAAAGAGGTCCTGGAGTCTCCTGAAGTGCAGTGTCCCTTGTTCCCACATCCTGGCCATTCTGTAGATATCCCATGTGTGTTGCTTATGCCCTGCTGTTATGTCTGAGTCACTTTTCCTTTCAAGGCTGTCATCTGTACTGACTTTTTTCCTGTTGTGGGCTGTGCTTGCTCTTTTTATCATTAGTTGGATTCAGACAGACCAGTTTTGGGAACATGGGAGTAAGCAGTAGTGTTGGCAACATTTGTGCTGGGCCACTAGTCTTATGATAGGTCTCCAGAAATACTAAAGCACCCGAGGGTTGCATGCCAGGGTGGTTGAGGGCATGAGGCTTGGCACAGTGTTGAGCTATATAAATAGCTGGCCCCAGTGCTATAGCTGGGTGTGGTGTGCAGTGACAGCTTTCACCTGGTGGCTGAAAGCAGCATGTAAAACAGCTGGGGCACTTGGCTGGGCATGGCACATGGAAGTGGCTCTGGCCATGGCCTGGTGCCGTGGGATGATGAGTGTAGCTTGCTGTGGCAGTTGTGACTCTAGTGGCTGAGCCAGGTGCATGTTAAATTTTAACCAAGTTTTTCCTTAGCCCATGGCCAAAGCTAGCAGACTTGGAGTTGGTGAGTTTTCAGGAGAACTCATGGGCCTATCCCAGTGCTAGCAGATTAGTTAGCAAGTGTTTGTGCACCTTTGCTTCCCTCAGGTGGCTCTATGTTATGCTGGGGGTGGGAAAAGAAAATGGCACCTACCACCTCCCTCATTGTCAGAGCAGTCCCCCAACACACTACAACATCAGTACGAACAGACTTTCCTCCCATTTACATTCAACATTGTGTAAACAGCCATTTTTATATTTCCTCTTCATTCAAGCTATTATATTGTCACGAGTGGTGACCCAGCTATGATTTGCCTTCTTTGCTAGCCAAGTGGTGAGCCAACTAAATTTTAAAGCTCCACACTCCATGTCCTAATGGTTTTACAAACTCAAGGCATTCAGCTCCTCTGGTTTTTAAAACCAACGTTATTGGGATTAGTTTTCCCCATGTGAACTCCCTGGTGTGAGGGCTTGTTTCTCCGCCCTCTCCAAGGGTGCATCTCCCTTCTGATGGCAGTCTCCCTTCCCCTTTCTAACTTTCCTAAACTTACAGATGTAGTCTCTTCTCTGTGTTTAGTTGTGGAGTTTGTTTTGTCAATCTTTAGATCACTCTTCAGTTTATTGACTTGGATGTGGATGATACCTAGTTGTAAAAATGGGATAAGGTGAGTTCAAGGTCCACCATTTTCCAATGCTTCTCCTAGAATACTTGGTTTTATGTGCAAATATTAAGATTATGTTTATTTTTTTTGCTTTCCCCCCTTTTTTATTTATTTAAATTTTAGTTGATTAACATATAGTGCAATATTGCTTTCGGGAGTAGAATTCAGTGATTGATTACTTACATACAACACCCAGTGCTCATCACAACAAGTGCCCTTCTTACTACCCTTCACCTATCTAGCCCATCTCCCACCCACTTCCTTCCATCAACCCACAGTTTGTTCTCCATCATTAAGAGTCTCTTGTGGTTTGTTGCCCTCTCTTCTCTTCTCCTCCATTCCCATATGTTCATCTGTTTTGTTTCTTAAATTCTACATATGAGTGAAACCATATGGTGTTTGTCTTTCTCTGATTGACTTATTCCATTTAGCGTAGTAAAATCTAGTTCCGTTTGCATCACTGCAAATGGAAAAAATTCATTTTTTGATGGTTGAGAAATAGCTCATTGTATATAAATATATACCACATCCTCTTTTCCATTCATCGGTCAATGGACATTTGGGTTCTATCCATAGTTTAGCTATTGTTGATAATGCTGCTACAAACATTGGGGTTCATGTATCCTTTAAAATATGTATTCTTTATTCCTTTGGGTATATACCTCATAGTGAAATTGCTGGGTTTTAAAGTAGTTCTATTTTTAGTTTTTGAGGAAACTCCATACTGTTTTCCAGACAGGCTGCACCAGTTTGCAATCCCACCAACAGTGCAAGAGGGTTACTCTTTCTCCACATCCTCGGCAACACCTGTTGTTTCTTGTGTTCTTTATTTTAGCCATCCTGACAGATGTGAGGTGCTATCTCATGATGGTTTTGATTTGTATTTCCCTGACGATGAGTGATACTGTGCATCTTTTCATGTGTCTATTAGCCATCTGGATATCTTCTGTGGAAAAATGTCTATACATGTCTTCTGCCCATTTCTTAACTGGGTTATTTATTTTGGGGTGTGGATTTTGATAAGTTCTTATAGATTTTGGATACTAACCCTTTCTCTGATATGTCATTTGCATATATCTTCTCCCATTCTGTCAGCTGCCTTTCAGTTTTTTTTTGTTTCCTTTGCTGTGCAGAAGCTTTTTATCTTGAAGAAGTCTCAATAGTTCCAGCTTGCTTACATTTACCTTGATTCAACAACATGTTTAGTAAGAAATTGCTGCAGCTGAGGTTAAAGAGATTGCTGACTGTGTTCTCCTCTAGTATTTTGACTGATTCTTGTCTGACATTTAGGTCTTTCATCCATTTTGAATTTATTTTTGTGTATGGTGTAAGAAAGTGGTCCAGTTTCATTCTTCTTCATTCCGCCACCCAGTTTTCCCAACATTTATTGAAGAGACTGTCTTTTTTTCCAAGGATATTCTTTCCTGCTTTGTCAAAGACTAGTTGACCATATAGTTGTGGGTCCATTTCTGGGTTCTCTATTCTCCGTGTCTGTTTTGTGCCAATACCATACTGTCTGGATGATTATAGCTTTGTGATGCAGCTTGAAGTCTGGAAATGTGATGACTCCAGTTTTGTTTTTCTTTTTCAAGATTGCTTTGGCTGCTTGGGGTCTTCTGAGGTCTCATACAAATTTTAGGATTGTTTGTTCTAAACCTGAGAAAAATCCTGGTGGCATTTTGATAGCAATTGCATTAAATGTTTAGACTGTTTTGGGTACAATAGACATTTTTTTTTTAATTTTTTTTTCCAACGTTTTTTTATTTATTTTTGGGACAGAGAGAGACAGAGCATGAATGGGGGAGGGGCAGAGAGAGAGGGAGACACAGAATCGGAAACGGGCTCCAGGCTCCGAGCCATCAGCCCAGAGCCTGACGCGGGGCTCGAACTCACGGACCGTGAGATCGTGACCTGGCTGAAGTCGGACGCTTAACCGACTGCGCCACCCAGGCGCCCCTACAATAGACATTTTAACATTATATGTTTTTCTAATCCATGGGTATGGAATGGTTTTCTATTTCTTTGTATTCTCTTCAATTAATTTCACAAGTGTTCTGTAGTTTTCTGAGTATAGATTGTTTACCTCTTTAGTTAGGTGTATTCCTAAGTATCTTATTGGTTTTGGTGCAATTGGAAATGAGATCAATTCTTTGCTTTATTTTTCTGTGGTTTCATTATTCATGTGTAGAAATGCAACAGATTTCTACACATTGATTTTGTATTCTGAGACTTTTCTGGATTTATGTACTAGTTTTAGCATTTTTTTTGTGGAGTCTTTTGGGTTTTCTACATAGAGTATCTTGTTCCTGACCATAGGGGAAAGATTCTCAATTTTTCTCCATTGAGGATGATATTAACTGTGAGTCTTTCATATATGGTCTTTATGACATTGGAGTATGTTCCATTTATCCCTACTTTGTTGAGAGTTCTTATAAAAAAATGCATGCTATATTTTGTCATATGCTTTTTCTACAGCTATTAACAGGATCATATGTTTCTTATCCTTTTATTAATGTGTTGTATTGCATTGATTGATTTATTCATATCGAACCAGCCCTGCATGTCCAGAAAAAAGAAATTTCAGTAGATCACAGTAAATGATTCTTTTAATGTACTGTTGTATTAGATTTTCCAGTATTGGGCTGAGAATTTTGGCATCCATTTTCATCAGTGTTATTGGTCTATAATTCGCCTTTATAGTAGGATCTTTGGTTTTGGAATCAAGGTAATGCTGACCTCATAAAATGAGTTTGGAACGTTTCATTCTTTTCCTAGTTTTTGGAACAGTTTGAGAAGAATATTTATTAATCCTCTAAATGTCTTTTAGAATTCCTGTGGGAAGCCATCTGCCCAATGACTCTTGTTTGTTGGGAGATTTTTGATTACTGATTCAATTCCATTGCAGGTTTTGGGTCTATTCAGGTTTTCTATTTCTTCTTGTTTCAGTTTTTGTACTTTGTGAGTTTATAGGAATTTGTCCATTTCTTCCACATTGCCCAGTTTGTTTGGATATAATTTTTCACAGTATTATCTTATAATTGTTTGTATTTATTTTGGTTGTGATCTCTTCTCTTACATTTGTAATTTTACCTATTTTGGGTATTTTTTTCTTTTTGGGAAGTCTGGCTAGGGGTTCTCAATTTTGTTCATTCTTTCAAAGAGCCAGATCTTAGTTTTTTTGTGTGTTTGTTTGTTTGTTTGTTTGCTTTTTGGTGTGTTCTACTGTTTTTCCTTTTTTTCTATATAGCTTATTTCTGCTATAATCTTTGTTATTTCTTTTCTTGTGCTGGCTTTAGGCTTTATTTGCTTCATTTTCTGGTTCCTTTAGGTGTAAGTTCAGGTTGTGTATTTGGGACCTTTCTTGCTTCTTGAGGTAGACCTGAATTACAATGTATTTTCTGTTTAGGACTGCCTTTGCTGCATTGCAAATGGTGTGGACTGTTGTGTTTTCAATTTATTTTGCTTTCATATATTTTTATGTCTTTTTAAATTTCTGGTTAGCTCATTCATTCTTTAGGAATGTTCTTTAACATCCATGCATTTGAGGACTTTCTAAACTTGTTCTTGTGGTTGACTTCAAGTTTCATAGCATTATTATCTGAACACATTTATATAATAGACCCTTATAGCACTTATACTATATGTATTATAATATGTTATGATTATAGCATTTTTATACCTGTTGAGGACTGAATTGTGATTCAGTATGTGATCTGCTCAAGGGATTCTTCCAAGTGCACTCAAAAAGAATGTGCATTCTGCTGTTTTAAAATGAAATGTTCTGAATGTGTCTGTTAAGTCTCTCTGATCCAGTGTGTCATTCAGAGCCATTGTTTCCTTGTTGATTTTCTGCTTAGATGATCTGTCCTTTGCTGTAAGTGGAGTGTTGAAGTCCCCTACTATAGTTGTATTATTATCAATAAGTTTATGTTTGAAATTAACTGATTATATATTTGAGTTGCTCCAAGTTGAGAGCATAATTATTTACAATTGTTAGATCTTTTTGATGGATTACACTTTCATTATGATATAATGCACTTTTTCATCTCTTGTTAAAGTCTTTGTTTTAAAATCTATTTTGTCTGATATAAGGATGGCAACTCCAGCTTTTTTTGATGTTCATTAGCATGATAGACCGTTCTCCATCCCCTCACTTCCAATTTATAGTTGTCTTTAGTTCTAAAATGAATCTCTTGTAGGCAGCATATAAATGGATCTTGTTTTTCATCCATTCTGAAACCCTATGTGTTTTTATTGGAGTATTTTCCCCATTTACATTCAGAATGATTATTGAAAGATATGTGTTTAGTGGATTTGTCTTACCTGTAGAGTTGGTGTTTCTAGTGATGCTCTCTGGTCCTTTCTAGTCTTTATAGACTTTGGTCTTTATTTTTTTTTTCTCCATTCAAATTGCCCCCCTTAAAATTTCTTGTAGTGCTGGTTTACACAAACTCCTTTAGTTTTTTGTTTGTCTGGGAAACCCTTTATTTCTCCTTCTATTTTGAATGACAACCTTGCTGCATAGAGTATTGTTGGATACATCTTTTTTTCTTTTTCCTCTTTTTTTCTTTATTTTTCTTTTCTTTTCTGTTCTTTTTTTTTTTTAATTCAGCACACTGAATATATCTTGCTGCTCCTTTCTGGCCTCCAGTTTCTGTGGACAGATCTGTTGCAAACCTGACCTGTCTTCCTTGTAGGTTAAGGGCTTTTTTTTCCTTGCTGCTTTTAGGGTTCTTTCCTTGTCTGTGTATTTTGTGAATTTGCCTATGATATGTCTTGGTTATGGCCAGCTTCTGTTGAAGTTGTTGGGAGTTCTCTGCACTTCTTGGACTTTGATGTTTGTGTCCTTTTCTAGATTCCTGAAGTTTTCAGATACATTTTAAGCTATAATTTAAGTTAACTTAAACTTTTTGCCCCTTTTCTCTCTCTTCATCTTCTGGGCCTCTTATGATAAGAATGTTCTTATGTTTCAATAACTTTCTGAGTTCCCTACATGTGCCTTTGTGATCCCTGATCTTTGTTACTCGCTTGAGCTTCGTTATTTTCCATAATTTCATCTTCTATATCACAAATTCACTCCTCTTCTTCACCCATCATTTTTCTACTGCCTCCATTGAGGTTTGCATCTCCATTATAGCATTTTCTATTTTGTCGTGACTAGATTTTAGTTCTTTTACCTCTGAATAAAGGGATTCTCCTGTGTCTTCTATGCTTTTTTCAAGCCCAGCTAGTATCTTTATAATTGTTGTTTTAAATTCTGATTCAAATATCTTACTTATATTAGCATTGACTAAGTCCCTGGCTGTCACTTCTTCCAAGTCTTTCTTTTGAGGTGAATTTCTTGCCATTTTGGAGGAAGAAAAAGCAATAATAACTGAGTGAAATAAAAATGTAAAAGTTATAAAAAGTCAAATGTAAAAAGTTATATTATGTGTATTGTGGTCTTCTTGTTAAAAGAAGCTTGATAGAAAAAAGTTAAAGGAGAAAACAAGAAGAAAGAAAAAAACTTAAAAATAAGAAAAAATAAAAAAAATAATAAAATATAATAATATAAAAATAAAATAAAAAATTGTTCTTTATGTATTCAGGAAACAAAAGGAAAGAAAAACAACAACAAAAACAGAAGCAGCAACAACAACACAAAACAAATAGAAAACAGACAAAAAAAACAATAGGGCTGTAACTTTTCAGTAGTCTATGGTCAGTAGACTAAGCTCATGGAAGGAATTTCTGCTGGTCTTCTGGGAGATGTGCCTGCTCCTCTGATTCTCAGGCCTACTACCTCTACTAGTGGAGATATGACTGGAGGGCACAGGTGAGTGGGGCTTGAATTAAGGGCTCCATTCTCCATATAGTGGCACAGTTTTGCTCACTGTCATCCATCAGTGTTGGTGGGCTAATGGTGAAAATGTCTTTACCCGCTATTTTTTTTATATATATATTTTTTTGAGAGAGAGAGAGAGAGCTGTAAGTCCAGAGTTCAATATGGGGCTTGACCCACAAACTGTGAGGCCATGATCTGAGCTCAAGTCCAAAGCTTAATGGACTAAACCACCCAGGTGCCCCTACCCTGCTTTCTAGTCTCCAGAGTGGGAATGTGATCCCATCTTCACAGAAATGTGATCAGTCACCCTTGCTGTCTCTTCTCCTTCTGTCAGCTCCCTGCCTTCTCCTTGTCTATGTCTGAGCTGTCCAGCCACCAAGCAACACTTTTCTCCATAGTTTTATCTCAGGCATGCTCTGTTTCCTACTCCACATTTCAGAGACTCCTGAGGTTTGGACCTGAAGTGATCTTCTGACCAAAGTTCTCACTGAGATGTGGCCGGCTTGTTCCAGGAAACAGTGGTGCCACTGCACAGTGGTAGTGGCTCAAAATTTATAGTAAATCACAACACACACCTGGCACCAGGGTTTGCTGCCCTCAGTAGGTGTCTTTGTTGTGGCTTGATGGCACCCCCTAGGTCTTTTGCCCACAGAGTGGCCATATACCTCTACTAAATGCATTCCAAGTAGGGGAACCACTTCTCCCTCTGTGACCCAGGGGATCCTGAGTCTGCCTTCTCCCAGGGCTCTGTCCTGCTTCCTCACTGGAGCACCATCAGGGCCTGATCTTTGAAACTTCAGACCCTGTGCAGAACTCTGTATTTAAAACACACACACACACACACACACACACACAAAACGGGTGGTATTGAAAGATTTTCCTTTCCCCCCATCAGTGGTTTCAGGGAACAGTTTTCTTGTGCAGTCTCCTGTGTGTTTTCACTCTTTATTTTTAGCTGTTTCCACGCAGAGTGCTTTCTTGCACAAACCCAAAGGTACTGCTCTCTCTCCCTCTTTTTCTCTGCTCTGTGAAAATGCACCCCTCCTCTCTTCAGCACCACAGCTCTTCTCTCCCCCAATTCATCCCTCTGAACCGTGTACCTGCCACATTCACTTCCTCGGATTATGCAGATTGTTCTGTTAATCCTCAGATCAATTTCCTAGGTGTTCATAATGGCTTGATATTGATCTAGCTGTGTTCAAGGGAGGAGACAAGTCCATGGGTCCCTTACCATTCCACCATCTTGATTATTCCTTATGTTTATTTGGTGGAACATGCTTGATAGTTTTGAGGTAAAAATTTGACATGACAGTTACATTAGACATTTGTAATTATATTCCTTGGCCAAAATATATTTGAAACATATACTCTTTATATTATGTTGATTTTAATGAAAAGAAAAAAAACATGATCTAATAGATGTAACCCTTAGATCAATGTTAATTTCGTGTTTTCAGTTCACCCTTTAATCTTAGTAAAAGCTGTCATCATTTAACCTTTGAAATTCTGTTAAATATGCAGCTTATTGCTTAAGGCAATTACTAAGCTTTTAAAATCAGTAACTACAGGTTTTATATGAAGTAGCTTAATGTTATTATTTTTGACATGTTCTTGATCATTTATTATGGAGTCATGCTCCTTTCTCAAAATTTCTGATACTGTTGTTTTTACCTCTGAAATGACTGATTCTGTCTCCCTATTTTTATTTCTTTCTACTTAATTTAAACTTTTATTTTTATAATTAAAATAAAATAAAATTGACCTTTTTTGGGTACACTTCCATTAATTTTAGTAACCCACTACTACAATCAGGAATTGAACCTTTCCATCATCCTCCAAACTTCCCCATGCTATCTTATGGTGGTCAAACTCTCTCCCCATCCTTAACTCAAGAATCATAGAACTGTGTTATCACTAAAATTTTGTCCTTTTGAAAATGGCATATAAATGCAAGTATACAGTATGTTATTATTTAATAATATTCAACTGAGTAAATTTAAAGACAAAATTGTCTTTATTCAATGATTCATGAATCAGGCAGCATCCCAACTAGCAAACAGAAAGGCACTCCAAATAGTCTTTATACAAATGAAGGCTTTTATTGGCATAAAGAGGGTGAGAAAAAGAAAGAATATATTGTTTAAGGTAGCCACCATCTTTTGAAGGACAAAGGGGTCTATTGGGAAGATTACTTTACTAGAACTGACCAGTTATCTCTAGATTGACTGATTGAAGGTTCAATATATGGGAGAGGCTAAAACTACAATTAGGTTAGGTATTAAGTTTTGGTTTGCCAACATGAAGCTTAGTACAACTGATTCCATTTGGGGCTTCTTGTCTCTTTTTAACATTATGTATTTAGATAAGATTTTTTTACATAGCATAATGACTGTGATTCATTCAAGTTATTATTTATTTATTTATTTATTTATTATTTTTATTAAATTTTTTAAAGTTTTGATTAATTTATTTATTTTAAGGGAGAGAACATGAGCTGGGGAGGGGCAGAGAGAGAGGGAGAGAGAAAGAGATTCCCAAGTAGGCTTTGCACTGTCAGCACAGATCCTGATGCCAAGCTTGAACCCACAAACTGTGAGATCATGACCTGAGCCAAAATCAATAGTCAGACGCTTAACCAACTGAGCCACTCAGGCACCCTGAGGGAAATACTTCTTGATTATATATTCCATCTAGTGACCTATATGTTTATTATTTCACCTGTACTATATAGCTTTATTTACTGTAGATTCATAGTGCATCTTAAAATTTTTTCCATAATTTCTCCATCTTTCTTCATATTTTTCAAAAGAATTTCAATAAGTTTAGTGTCTTTGCCCCTCTATATCAATTTAGGAATAAGCTTTCTATATCTACAAAAATCATACTGACATTTTCATTGGAATTATGTTAAATCCACCAATGAAAATGGGGAAAATTGATATCTTTACTATGTTGAGTATTCCAACAAAATAATGTAATATGTCTCTCCATTTAGGTCTTTGATTCCTTTTATCAACATTTTACTATTTTCAGCATGAAAATCCTGCATGTTTTCTTAGAATGTTTTCTGCCTTAATGTTTTATTTTATGAAACAGCTTTACTGATATATGATTGATATATAGTTCACTCATTTGTAAAGTACAATTCAATGTTTTAAATATATTTATATTATTTTGCAACTTTCATCACAATTTAATTTTATAACATTTTTATCCATAAAATACATCTTGTGTGTAGGTGCAGTCAATCTCCATTTATTTTCCTCACCCCACACCCAGTCCTAAACATCTCCCAATCTGCTCTCTTTAAGTCTGCATTTCATATAAGGAATCATACTCTGTGTTGTCTTTTGTTACTGGTTTAACTTAGCATAATGTGTCAAGAGTCATCTACATTGTAGAATGTTGCAGTAGTTTATTTTATATTGCTGAGTAATGTTTTATGTCTCGATATTCCTCATTTATTTATCCATTTATCAGTTGGACATTTTAATTGTTTCCACTTTTTGTCTATTATGAATAATGTTGCCATTAATCTTTTTGTACAAGATCATCTGTGGGTGTATGCTTTCAATTCTTGGGTATATACTTAGAAGTAGGAATGCTAGATATGCTTAAGTTTTTGTGAAACTACCAGACTGTTTTTGAAAGTGGCTGTACAATTTTACCGTTCTACTAGCAATGCATGAGGGTTACAATTTCTCTATACCCTTTCCTACACTTGTCATTCCACATTTTTGATGACAGCCCTCTTAGTGAGTGTAAAGTGGTATCTCATTGTGTGTGTTATATGCATTCCCCTATTACTAATGATATTGATCACCTTTTCATGTGCATATTGGACATTTTTTATGTTTTTGAAGAAATAAATTATTTGTTGAAAAGAATATAAATTGTGTTGTGTCTTTAATTTATGTTTTCAATTGTTCATTGCTGTTATATAAAAATTCAACTGTTGTTGTTGGGTTTACCTTGTATCTTAGAACCTTGGAAAACCCAGTTATTAGTTCTCAGGTAAAGTTTATTGGAGTTTTCTTTTATGTAGAACATTATGTCATTTGCAAATGGGTACCTTTTTTTACAGCCTAGTTTTTACACTATATGATTTTATTTCCTTTAATTTTTTATTACACTAGTTAGAACATTCACTACTACATTAAATAGCAGTGATAAAAGTGCACATGCTTCCTTTATTACCAATTTTAAGGGGTAAGCATTAAGACACCATTAAATATAATGTTAGCTGTAGATTATTTGTAGGTTCTCTTTATCAGGTTAAGGAAATATCTTCTTCACTTGTTAAGTTGTTTATCATTCAAGGTTGTTGGATTTTGCCAAATGTTTTATCTGTGTATCAATTGAAACATTCATGTTTTTGTTTTCTTTGGACTGTTAAGATGGTGGATTACATTGATTAAATTTCCAATTTGAACCAATCTTACATCCACTGGGTAATTCCCTATTGATCACAATGTATAATTTTTATACATTACTTGATCTAATTTGGTAATACTTTATTTTGTTTTTTTTTCTATCTATGTTATGAGATATATTGTTCAGTTGTTTTGTTTTATTTAGATGCTATTCTATGGTTTTAGAAAAACCATCAGAGTAAGGCTGGCTGTATAAAATGACTTGAGAGTATCCTTATTCATTTACAGAAATAATTTGGGTAAATTAGCATTATTTCTTTTTTAAATGTTTATTAGATTTTTTTTCCTGTAAGATGGTCAGAATCTGGAGACTTCTTTTTCAGAGTTTTTGACTAATTATTTTTGTTCCTGGTGTTTTCTACTGTCATGTTTGTGGTTTTAAGAAATTGGTCAATTCTATCTATGTAATAAAATGTATTTTATACACAGTTTTTTCCAGAGTTTTTACTTATTATCCTTTTAATGCCTGTGGGTTTTGCAGTGATATGCTCCGTTTTATTCATGATATTAATAATTAGTGTCTTCTCTCTTTTATTTGTCTCTCTTGCTACAAAGTTGTTAATTTTATTGATCTTTGCAAAGAACCAGTTTTGTTTGCATTAAATTTCTCTCTTTTGTCTTTTCTATTCTCAATTTAATTTGTTTTTGTTAGCATCTTTATCATTCCTACCCTTTGGATTGCTTTGGGTAAATTTCTTGAGTTGAAGCACATATTAGTGATTTAAATATTTTCTTATTTACTAAGAAAGTATTAAATGTTATAACATAGCATGTGGCCACTTTTTAAGTTAATTTCACAAAATTAGATATATTTTCATTTTGGTTCTGTGCTAAACATTATCTGACTTCATGTAAGACTTCTTTTTGTGATGAACACTGTTGCATGTAGGTAATGAATCACTGAATTCTACTCCTGAAACAAATATTGCACTATATGTTAACTAAAACGTTTTTTAAGACTTCTTCCTTTATTAATTATTTAGAATATGCTGTTTGAATTTTTTAGTTTTGATAAATTGTTCTATTTTTTATGTGGGTGATTTCTAGTCCAATTACACTATGGTCAGAAAACATATTTTGTATAATTTCAGTTCTTTACACTTTTGTAAGGTTTGTTTTTTTGTGTGTGATCAAGATATGATCTACTTTGATGAATGTTCTATGTATAGTTGAAAAAATACGGATTCTACTTTTTTAGAGTGGAGTGTTCTACAAGTATCTATTAGATTCAGTTGGGGATTATATTGCTGAGTTCTGTGCATTTACTGATTTTATTTCTACTAATTTCAGTGATAACTAAGAGAAGACTCTTAAGATTTCCAATTATAATGGTGGAGTTGTCTAATTTTCCGTTCAGTCCTCTCAGTTACTGCATCATGATTTTTAAATCTTTGTTAGATACATATATATTTATGATTTTTACAACTTATTTGTCATTACCCTTTTAACATGATGTAATATCCTTCTTTATTCCTGGAGTTTTCTTTGATCTCATCTACCTATTTCGTAGGCTAATATATGCACTCTTATAATATATAATTTTCAAGCCCTTTATTTTAATCTTACCTATACCATTATACTTACATAATTTAAATATTAACAGCATATACTAGGTGTTATTTTAGTCATTTTGACAATATTTATCTTTTAATTGTAGTTTAACTGGTCCATCTTATATTGAATAATTTTGGGTACAGCCTGTACATTTTTAGTATTATATTATGATACTTTTTGTTTTGTCTGCATTTTTTGGAGAATGTTGAAATTCTGTTTACCAGTTTATCCACCTACTTGATTTCAAGCTTCAGCTTCCAACTAGCTAAGGCTGTCATATATAACAAATAAATTTACTGGACACCCAGGTTGATTTAAATTTCAGATAATCAATTTTTAATATAAGTAAGTCCATGCTATATTTGGGACATAATTTTACTAAAATATGTTGTTTTTCTGAAATCAAAATTTAACTGGGTTTCCTGGCAACTCCATGAACCACATTTTGTGAATTGTAGTTCCAAAGTTAGTTCTGTATTCAAAGACTTGCTATGTTACCTGGATCTCTTCCATGCATATGCAAGTTGAGAAAAGTGATCTATATATATTTGGTCTTACTAGAAAATTTATATATATATATATATATATATGTATACATATATACATGTATATACATGTATACATATACATATATACATATATATATACATGTATACATATACATATATATACATTTCAGTTCTTAAAATATTTGATATGCTCTTTAAGGACAGAGTCACATGTTTGACTGCAGAGTAAGTCCAAAAGTTTGTAAACAACTTTAAGAGATTACTTTCCCAAGCTCCTCCCTCTTGGTGATATTCATATTACTTTCTACTGTCCTGTAATGTCCTGTTTGGCCGGCCAGCTGTAAAACTGGGACTTTATTTATTCACACTGCTATGCATTTCTTGCAACTGTGCCTGTATCTGACACAGTAATGGAAGAAACAAAGAGGCAAAATGCAATGGGAGACACCCCCAATCTTTTTGGGACTATAGTTCTTCCAATTAGAAAGTTTCTATTCCTGGAGTTTTATGCTCCTGTAGTCCCCATTTGCCACTGATATAGCTCCTGCCACTATATCTGTCCTGAGATTGCTTGAAAGTTAAGACACTGGAGATCAAGAGAAAAGAAAAGTAAAAAAAATGGGGGAGTTCAGAACTTTCTCTGAGCTTTTAGAGACACCTCTAGACCAAATGAGAGGAAATTTCCTGAAGTACTCTCTGTGTTTAAGCCCCCTTCCAGGTTTTGATATGCCTTTAGTCTATGCCTGAGAATGAAAGAGGGAAAATTCTCAACATATTACAAATTTGGTGATACTCTGAATTTCATTCACTTTAATCCACCAGCAACTTTATACTTTTCAAAGACTGTAAATAACTGATCGAAGAATTTTTTTAGCTTTCGTAACTGCGATTCTCCAAGAGAAGCAGAGTGAGATATGCTTATGCTGCTTCCATTTTACTTGGAACTGGAGTGTATGCACTCATTTAAAATACTTTAAAGTATGTAAATTGTATTATATCTTAATAATTTAAAATTTCAGGCATTGAATAAACTAGTAGAGTTGACATTTAATCAAATAATTTAATGGATTAAGGGATTCAGTCATGCAATATTTTATGTAAAGAGTGTTTGAAGCAGTGAGCCTAGCAAGCGGAAATTAAGGATGCCACTGTGGCAATAGTGGTGTAAGTGAGACTAGAAAAGATGAGACGCTAGTTGGTAGGCAATATTTATAAGTTAGTGATGTCTGGAATCAGCCTTATGATATCAGCCATAGGAATGAATCTTTTTGGCAAATGGATTAGTTGAATTGTCAAATAATTGATGACATCAACAAGCAGGTTTGTAAGTTGGCATAAACAGATGGGTTCCTTTATGTAGCAGTTAAGTAATTTCTATAAGCAAGCATGTGACTTACCATGCAAGTGGACAACAAGAAGAAAGTCCTTTTCTGTAAGCTGTTAAGTGATACAGGTACTTTGGTTGGTGATGATACAAGGTAGATGTATGACACTGGAAGGTAGATCAGTAATAATGGCAATCAAAAGTATTTCTTCAGCACATAGGATGGAGATGTTAGTAGACAGGTGGGTCATATTAGCAACAACCATGTGACATACATAAACAGACATGCAATACTGATAGCATGGATTTGATCATCTATGGGAGAATCGAAATATGTAGATAAATAAATGTAAAGCAGGATAGGATTTGATTGATGTTATGAAATGTTGCAAATGAAATGAGAGTCTAAGCAGAATCATAATGTATATAGTATATTCTAAAAGGAATACTCTATCAAGACTGTAAACAAAGACAACTGCATGTTTGTTTTTAAAATAATTTTTTGATGAAACTCCATCTTAGGAAATTATTTTCTAAGTCCATTTATTTATTTCGAGACAGAGGGAGAGAACACAAGCAGGGAAGAGGCAGAGAGAGAGAGAGAGAACGGGAGAGAGAGAGAGAGAGAGAGAGAGAGAGAGAGAGAGAGAATCCCAAGCAGGCTCCATGCTGTAAGTACAGAACCAGACATGGGTATCAATCCCACAAACAGTGAAATCATGACCTGAGCTGAAACCATGAGTCAGATGCCTAACTGACTGAACCACCCAGGCGCCCCAAATTATTTGAGTTTTATATATCACTTGATCATTAATCACTATGAGATATGTTTGTCTTTTCATAAATGTTAGTTAACTAAGTTAACCAAACTAATAGTTGCTAGCAATACAATTTTAAAACACTTGACATTAACCTGAAACTTAAGGTTCATTGCACAACATATTGAAGAATCCTGATTTAAATTTTTAAGGAATTAAAAAAAGTCAGAGAATTTCAAATTTTTAATGCAACTATTATTTTATTTGGTAGATTTAAATATCTTAACTGATATTTAAAGTGACATGCCATAATTTGAGGGGCTCAGTCAGTTAAGCATCTGACTCTTGATTTCAGCTTAGGACATGATCTCATGGTTCGTGAGTTCAAGCTCCACATTGGACTCTGTGCTGACAAGGTGGAGCCTGCTTGGGATTCTCTCTCTCCCTCTCTCTCTCTCTGTTTCTGCTCCTCCCCAACTCCTTATGTTTCTCTCTCAGTCTCTATCTTTCTCTCTCTCTCTCTCTCAAAAATAAATAAGTAAACTTAAAAACAATAAACTGACATGCCATAATTTGAAACACAAAACTTTGAGTGCATTCATGTTATTTATTTATTTATTTATTTAGAGAACCAGTGAGGGAGGGGAAGAGAGAGAGGGGTACACAACCTTGGAAAATGGTTGTAAACTCAATTTTGTAGTAATCTCAAGACTGGAATATTCATAGTTTTAATATAAGGCTAGGTAAAGCTGGAGAAACAAAAGGCAGCATATTAGCTATTACTTAGATTTTCCCATCATACTGCTGTTTTGCCCAACATTGCCCTAGTACAAAGAAGAAGACAAATCTCTGACATCAAAGGAATTAAACATACTTTGAGATATATCGCTTAATACCTTACGACATGAGCACTCAATTGACAATGAAAACAGGAAAGACTACAAATAGTCCATAGAGGAATTGAGAAGAAGGATAATTATGAATGCCAGATGCTGAAGGGAACTTTAGTATAATATGGTAGTAAGTATATAAGTTTGCTGGGTTAGACTGTTTATGTAAGGGAATAGTAAAAGAATGGGTTTGAGGAAGTCTTTGATTGCCATACCAAAAAATGTGGACTGCATATGTGTTTGAACTTTATATGCTAACACCATTTAATAGTCATTAGATATGCTAAAATTTTCCCATCATTTTTTAAAAAAATAAATACCATTATTTAACAAATTTTAAAGGCCTATTACTCAGAGTCCTATGATAACTGCTCTCAGGGGCTACATGGTTAATAAATATGAAAATGAAGTAGTCAATAGAAATGGTGAGGAAAGGGGAACATATAGGAAAGGGTTACCTTTAGCCAAAGATAGTGAAAAATGAAATAGCCAACTTCACAATACAAAGCTTAGATTATTTCTGTATTTTAATATTTTTTTATTGTTGGATGATTGATGTTATTGTATTTCACATAGGTATGAAACCAAGTTAACATGTTTTCCCTGAAATTACCAGCAAGCATTATACCCCACAAAAGGTAAGCTCTAAGAATACACTTGCATCATTACCATCAATCATCTTTAATAACAACCAATGCCTACTTATACACTTCAGTAACAAAAATGCTTTTTGGAGGAAAGATGCTATATCTGTTTCCTAGGGCTGTCATTACAAACTAGAACAGACTAGGTGGCTAAAATAATGGAAATGTATTCTCTCAGTGTTCTGGATTCCAGAAGTCCATAATCTAAGTATCAGTACAAAAATGCCAATTACTTTAGGAGAGAATCCTTGCTTGCCCCTTCTGGCTTTGTATCTTGCCACTATTTCCTTCTTGCCCCAACAGAATTGCTTTTAATATCCATATTTCTATTAAAAATTTATTATATGTAATCTAAGCCTTTTTCTATCAAGCATCTCAAAATTCTTCCAGCATGTCCCAATTATTCAATTCCACAACATTTTCCATATATTTAGGTATTTGTTACAGTAGCACCCCACTTTTTAGTACCAGAATATATATTAGTTTTCTAGGGTGACCATAAAGAATTACTACAAATTTGGTGGTTTAAAACAACAATTTGTTTTTAATTTACTGAGAGAATGAAGTCCAAAATCAAGATGTCTTTGGGGAGATGCTTCCTGAAAAGGTTTTAGGGAAGAATAATTTATTGCTTCTTTCAAATTCTAGTAGCTGTTGGCAATCCTTATAAACACATCATTCTAATTTCTCCCTCCATCTTCACATTGCCTTTTCCTCTGTGCCCTGTTTTTTCATAAGGACATTTGGAATTAAATTAAGGGACATCTAGATATCTAAGGGTTATTTTATATTTAGATCCTTAATTACTTTGGCAAAGACCTTTTTCCCAAATAAGACCACATATACAGGTTCTAAGTGGGCATATCTTTTGGAAGGTCACCATTCAACATACTACAGATACCATACCCACACAGGCACATGCAAACAAACAATAAAAGTATGCTCAAACTATCACTAGGTAAGATCTTTCATGCTATGTATTTTGGAGATTATAAGTAAGTGATTAATGAGAAAGGAAGAAAAAATACTTGTTATTCATAATTTCAGCAGCTTACTCTCTGCTTCCATTTTTTCAATCTTTATTTTAATTTTTTTAGAGAGAAAGATAGACAGAGCATGAGCAGAGAGGGGGCAGAGAGAGAGGTAGACACAGAATCTGAAACAGGCTCCAGGCTCTGAGCTGTCAACACAGAGCCCGACACGGGGCTCGAATTCATGGACCACAAGATCACGACCAGAGCCGGAGTCAGGCGCTTAACTGAGCCACCCAAGCGCCTCTCTCTGCTTCCATTGTTTTGAAATCCCAGATACTGTTCACTTGCCATCAAATTCATCATTTTCTGGTTTCAATTTCAGTGGCTTTTTAGTATAGTCATAAAATGTTTCAACCAGCACAATTATTAATTTGAGAAGATTTTCATCACTCCAAAAGGAAACCCCATACTCATTAGTATTCCCATTTCTCCTCCACTAATCTCCTGGAAACCACTAATTTACTTTTATCTGTATATATTGGCCATTCAGGATATTTCACACAAAAGAATTACACACCATGTACCTTTTGTGAATGACTACATTAACTTAGCATAATATCTTCCACTTACCTTATCTGCAAAGCTCATTCATGTTATAGCATGTACCAGTATACTTTACTCCTTTTTATGTTTGAAAAATATTCCATTGTATGGATATAAAAAATTGTTTATCTATAAATGGATTGGCATTGGGGCAGTTTCCAATTTTTGGCTATTATGAATATGCTACTTTTAATATTTGTGTACATGTTTTTGTGTGAGTACATGCTTTCAATTCTCTTGGATATATAAATTATGGTGGGGTGGTGGGTATATAACATGTCTGTGCTAAAATTTTTGAGAATTTACCTCACTTTTTCAAAAATAGCTGCATCATGGATCTAATTTTCCACCGTTTTGCTAACAGTTACTATTTGACTTTTTGATTGTAGTCATATTGTAGGAATGAAATAGTATCTAATTGTGGTTTTGATTTGCATTTTCCCAATGACCATTATCATTTCATGTACTTACTGATTTTTGTATATATATTATATATACATATATATATTATATACATTTTGTACATATACATTATACATTTTGTATACATATTATACATATAACGTTTATATGTATATAAACTTTATATATAACTTTATATAACGTTTATATATATATATATATATAACGTTTCCTTATTTTTGAGAGGCAGAGAGAGACATAGCACGAGTGGGGGAGGGGCAAAGAGAGGGAGACACATAATCCGAAGGAGGCTTCAGGCTCTGAGATGTCAGCACAGAGACCAACGCGGGAATCAAACTCACGAACTGTGAGATCATGACCCGAGCCGAGATCAGATGCTCAAACGACTGAGACACCCAGGTGTCCCTGGTTTTTGTATATATTCTTTGTGAGAAATATCTATTTGATTTTTTACACATTTTTTACTGAGTATTAATCTTTTTAATGTTGATATTTTAAGTATTTTTGTATATTCTGGATATGTCTCTTTTCAGATATATGGTTTGCAAACATTTTCTCCCATTCTGTGAACTATTTTTTTTACTTTCTTGATTATATCCTTTGAAAGGCAAAGTGTTTCAATTTTGATGTTCAATTTGTTTATTTTTTTGCCACTTGTAATTTTTATGTCATATATAATAAGGCATCGTCAAACCTAACATCACAAAGATTCACACCTATATTTTTTGTAAGAGTTTAATTCTTATCTCTTAAATTTAGGTATTTGATCCATTTTGAGTTAATATTCCTATATGATCTAAGGGAGGCCCCAAATTTATTATTTTGCATTTGGATATTCTATTATCTATACACTATAGTGGAAAAGATTATTATTTCCTCTCTGAATTTCTTGGCACACTTATTAAGCATTAATTGACTGTAAATAGATGCATTTATTTCCAAACCTTCAATTTTATTTCATTGATTTACATGTGTACCTTTTTGTCAGAATCACAGTCTTGATTACTATAGCATTTAAGGTTTTTTTCTTTTTAATTTAAGTAATTTCTACACCCAATATGGGGCTTGAAACTACAACCTCAAGACCAAGAGTTGCAGACTCTATTAACTGAGCCAGCCAGGCACCCCAGCATTGTACTAAGTTTTGAAATTAAGAGTGTATGCACTCCAACTTCATTATTCTTTTTCAAGATTTTTATTTTTTTTGGCTACACTGGTTCCTTTGATTTTCCATACGAATTTTAGGGTCAGTGTCAATTTTAAAAAATAGTCAAGAATTTGTTAGAGAGAACTGATTTTGTAGGAAAATAAGCAAAAATATTTGTGACCTAAGGCTAATCTAGAAGTTTGTGTGCTTCACACTGATATAACTTTCTATAAAATTTAAAAAATAAAAAAGATTTTGGTAAACTGGACTTAATGAAAATTAAAACCTTCTAAGTTACTTTTCTTTTTCTCTTTTCATTCTCATCTCTTTGATAGTAAATCATTATGTAGAGTTCTCAAGGGATAAGGACTTGTATTCCACATTCTTAAAATGTAAAGTAGCTACAAAAATTATTTGAAATTCTTCTGTAAATGATATTTTTTTATTTATCTCAATTATTTATTGAAAAGTGTATATTAGTAAGGACTCATGGATATTTATTTTATATATTCAGTTAGTATACAATATTAAATTATTTGTATTGTTGGGCACCTGGGTTGTTCAGTCAGTTAAGTGTCTGATTTCGGCTCAGGTCATAATCTCATGGTTCATGAGTTTGAGCCCCGTGTCGGGCTCTGTGCTGACAGCTCAGAGCCTGGACCCTGCTTCAGATTCTGTGTCTCCCTTTCTGCCCTTCCCCACTCGTACTGTCTCTCTCTCTCTCTCTCTCAAAAATAAATAAAACATTAAATTTTTTAAAATAAATATTTTTATTGTTGATAAAATTGTTCCCGTTTGGCCTTGGAATCTCTTTCAGTTGACTTCTGTGTCTCTTTGATATACTCACATTGTTTTAATCTAGCATTCCCTTATTTTCTGACATTACAAGATGCCTTAAGCTTATCTTGCATATTTCCTGCTACAACCCTAGAATCAAACATTTCTGTAGGATCCTTGACTATACTTATTAGAGAATGGGATTAGAAACAAAGCTCTGAACATTACCAGGAAGATTTTACATAAATAGAAAAGATAATTCAAATTTTATATGGAAAGACCATGGACCAATAATAGCTAAACACATTTTTGAAAGATATATCAAATGGAAAAATCATTCTGTCAGATCTTAAGTTTTGTTTTATACCTACACTTATCAGGATAAGTTGGTACTCATGGAGGAATAAAATATTTATTTATATTTATATTTATGTATATGTATTTATATTTATATTTTTATTTATATGTAAAAGAGAGTAGACATCATAAAAATAGACCTGCACAAATATGGTTAACTGATTTTTTTGACAGAGATACAAAAACAATTCAATGGAAGAATAGCTTCTCAACAAATGCTGTTGTTTCAACTGGACATCAATAGGCAATTTTTTTTTTCTGATTCAGGTATAGTTAACATACAATGTTATATTAGCTTCATGTGTATAATATAATGATTCAACAATTCTATACATAATTACTGCTCATCATTATAAGTGTACTCTTTAAAAAAAAGTTTAATTTTGAGAGAAAGCACAAACAGAAGAGGGGCAGAAAGAGGGGGCAACAGAGTATCTGAAGCAGGCTCTGCACTGACAGCAGACAGCACGATGCAGGGCTTGAACTTAGGAACCATGAGATCATGACCTGAGCCTAAATTGGACACGCCACAATCTGAGAAACTAAGGTGACCCTATAAGTGTACTCTTAATCCACTTCACCTATTTCAACCCTCCCCCAACCACGTCCCCTCTGGTAACCATCAATTTGTTCTCTAAAGTTAAGATGCCATTTCTTGGTTTGTCTCTTTTATTCTTTGTTCACTTGTGTTGTTTCTTAAATTCCACATGAAATTCTATGGTATTTGTTATTCTCTAAATGGCATATTTGAGTACCATTATACCATTATCTATCTATATCTTATCTATCTATCTAGATATAGATACCTATCTACATTTATATCTGTTGATGTATATAGATAGATATAGAAATGGATATAGATATAGATATAGATATAGATATAGATATAGATACAGCTATAGATAGATATAGATAGATAGATATATCTACTTTAGCCATTAATGAATCAATGGAAACTTGGGCAGATTACAAATATGGCTATTATAAAAAATCCTTTAATAAACATAGGGGTGAATATATCTTTTTGAATTAGTGTTTTCATATTCTTTGGGTAAATACACAGTAATGGAATTACTGGATCATACATACAATAGTTCTACTTTTAATTTTTTGAGAAACCTCCATACTGTTTTCCACAGTGACTGCACCAGTTTACATTCCAACCAACATTGCAAGAGACTTCATTTTCTCCACATCCTCATCAACACTTTTAGTTTCTTGTGTAGTTCGTTATAGCCACTCTGACAGAAAGGAAGTGATACATCATTATGTTATTGACTTACATTTCCCTGATGATGAGCGATGTTGAGCATCTCTTCATGTGTCTTTTGGCCATCTGTATGTCTTCTTTTGAGAAAGGTATGTTCATATCCTCTGCCCACTTATTAACTGTTTTTTTTTTATTTTTCGTGGTGTGTTGTATAAGTTCTTTATATATTTTGTATACTATTTACCTGATATATCATTTGAAAATATCATGTCCCATTTAGTAGGTTGTGTTTTAATTTTGTTTATTGTGTCCTTTGCTGTGCAGAAGCTTGTTATTTTGATATAGTCTGAATAGTTAATTTTTGTTTTTGTTTCCCTTGCCTTAGGAGACATACCTAGAAAAATTTGCCATGGTCGATGTCAAGGAAGTTAATGCTTGCATATTCTTCTAGGAGATTTATGGTTCCAGGTATCACATTTAAGTTTTTATCCGTTTTAAATTTTCTTTTGTATATGGTATAAGAAATAGATCCCATTTCATTGTTTTATAAGTTGCTATTCAGTTACTCCAACACCATTTGTTTAAGACACTGTGTTTTTTTTTAATTGGGTAGTCTTTTCTGCTTTGTTGGAGATTAAATGATCATATAATTGTGGGTTTATTTATGGATTTTCTATTATTTTCCATTGATCTATGTTTCTGTTTTTGTGCCAGTACCATACTGTCTTGCTCACTACAGCCTTATAATATAGCTTGAAGTCTGAAATTGTGATGCTTGTTTTTCTTTTTCTTTTCCAAGATGCTGGCTATTGAGGGTCTTTTTACAAATACATATAAAATACAAGTTTTAGGATTGTTTGTTCTAGATCTGTGGAAAATGCTATTGGTATTTTGATAGGGATTAAGTGCATAGATTGCTTTGCATAGTATAGACATTTTAACAATATTTTTTCTTCTAATCCATGAGCATGGAATGTTTTTCCCTATCCTTGTGTCATCTTCAAATTATTTTATCAGTGTTTTATAGTTTTCAGAACACGTATCTTTTACCTCTTTGGTTAGGTTTATTCCTTTCTTATTTTATGTGTTTTTTGTGTGTGTGCATTGTAAACAAGATCAATTCCTTGGTGTCTTTCTGCTTCATTATTGATGTATAGAAATGGAACATATCTCTGTGTGTTGAATTTGCGTCCTACGACTTTACTATCAGTTCTAGCAAGTTTCAGGTGGAATCTTTTAGGTTCTCTACATACAGTACCGTGTAGTCTGCAAATACTAAAAGTTTGACTTCTTTCTTGAGAATTTGGATTCCTTTTATTTATTTTTGTTGTCTGATTACTGAGGCTGGAACTTCCAGCACTATGTTAAGTAACAGTGGTGACAGTGGACTTCCTTGTTTTGTTCCCGACTATGCAGGAAAAACTTGCAGTTTTTCCCCATTGATGATTATATTATCTGTGAGTTTTTCATACATGGACTTTATGATGTTGAGGTATGTTCCCACTATACTTTGTTAAAGGTTTTTATCAAGAATGGATGCTGTACTTTGTCAAATTTGTGTTCTGCGGAGGAACAGGGAAGATGGCGGCATAGGAGGACACTGGGCTCACTGCACGTCCTGCTGATCACTTAGATTCCACCTACACTGCCTAAAGAACACAGAAAACCGCCAGAGGATTAGCAGAATGGAGTCTCTGGAGCCAAGTGCAGACGAGAGGCCCACGGAAGAGGGTAGGAAGGGCGGCACGACGGAGCACGCTGCATGGACTGGCAGGAGGGAGCAGGGGCAGAGGGGCGGCCTGCCAGCCAAGCAGAGCCCCGAGCCTGGCTTGCAAAAGCAGAGGGGCAAGATGGAGTGTGTTCCCACAGCAAGCGGGACTTAGCATCTGGGAGGTCATAAGTTAACAGCTCTGCTCGGGAAGCGGGAAGGCTGGAGGACAAAGGGAGGGAGACTTGCTGAGCCCCCGGACAACAGAGTGCAGTTTGGTGGGGAACAAAGGCGCTAGCCAGCGCCATCTCCCTCACCCATCCCCCAGCCAAAATCCCAAAGGGAACCAGTTCCTGCCAGGGAACTTGCTCGCTCTGTGAAAACACCCAACTCTGTGCTTCTGCAGAGCCACCCTTCCAGGAGCAGGTCTGACTCCTCCCACTGCCACAGGGCCCCTCCTGAAGTGGATCACCCAAGGAGAAGTGAGCTAAGCCTGCCCCTCCTGCCCCTGTGCACCTTGCCTAACCACCCCAGCTAATATGCCAGATCCCCAGCACCACAAGCCTGGCAGTGTGCAAGTAGCCCAAACGGGCCACACCAGCCCACAGTGAATCCCACCCCTAGGAGAGGGGAAGAGAAGGCACACACCAGTCTGACTATAGCCCCAGTGGTGGGCTGCAGGCAGACATCAGGTCTGACTGCGGCCCCGCCCACCACTCCAGTTATACACCACAGCACAGGGGAAGTGCCCTGCAGGTCCTCACCACTCCAGGGAATATCCAAAATGACCAAACTGAAGAATTCCCCCCAAAAGAATCTCCAGGAAATAACAACAGCTAATGAGCTGATCAAAAAGGATTTAACTAATATAACAGAAAGTGAGGGGCACCTGGGTGGCTCAGTCAGTTAAGCGTCCAACTTCGGCTCAGGTCACGATCTCACGGTCCGTGAGTTCGAGCCCCGCGTCGGGCTCTGGGCTGATGGCTCAGAGCCTGGAGCTTGCTTCCGATTCTGTGTTTCCCTCTCTCTCTGACCCTCCCCCGTTCATGCTGTGTCTCTCTCTCAAAAATAAATAAACGTTAAAAAAGAAATTTAAAAAAAAAGAAAGTGAATTTAGAAAAAAGGTCATAAAATTAATCGCTGGGCTTAAAAACAGTATCGAGGACAGCAGAGAATATCTTGATACAGAGATCAAGGGACTAAGGAACAGTCAGGAGGAACTGAAAAACGCTTTAAACGAGATGCAGAATAAAATGGAAATGTCCACAGCTCACATTGAAGAGGCAGAGGACAGAATAGGTGAACTAGAAGATAAAATTATGGAAAAAGAGGAAGCTGAGAAAAAGAGAGATAAAAAAATCCAGGAGTATGAGGAGAAAATTAGAGAACTAAGTGATACACTAAAAAGAAATAATATACGCATAATTGGTATCCCAGAGGAGGAAGAGAGAGGGGAAGGTGCTGAAGGGGTACTTGAAGAAATTATAGCTGAGAACTTCCCTGAACTGGGGAAGGAAAAAGGCATTGAAATCCAAGAGGCACAGAGAACTCCCTTCAGACGTAACTTGAATCGATCTTCTGCATGACATATCATAGTGAAACTGGCAAAATACAAGGATAAAGACAAAATTCTGAAAGCAGCAAGGGATAAACATGCCCTAACATATAAAGGGAGACCTATAAGACTCGTGACTGATCTCTCTTTTGAAACTTGGCAGGCCAGAAAGGCATGGCAGGAGATCTTCAATGTGATGAACAGAAAAAATATGCATCCGAGAATCCTTTATCTGGCAAGTCTGTCATTTAGAATAGAAGGAGAGATAAAGGTCTTCCCAAACAAACAAAAACTGAAGGAATTCGTCAACACTAAACCAGCCATACAAGAGATACTAAGGGGGATCTTGTGAGACAAAATACCAGAGACATCGCTACAAGCATAAAATATACAGACATCACTAAGACTCTAAACCCATATTTTTCTATAATAACACTGAATGTGAATGGACTAAATGCACCAACCAAAGGACATAGGGTATCAGAATGGATAAAAAAACAAGACCCATCTATTTGCTGTCTACAAGAGACTCATTTTAGACGTGAGGACACCTTCAGATTGAGAGTGAGGGATGGAGAATTATTTATCATGCTACTGGAAGCCAAAAGAAAGCTGGAGTAGCCATATTTATATCAGACAAACTAGACTTTAAATTAAAGGCTGTAACAAGAGATGAAGAAGGGCATTATATAATAATTACAGGGTCTCTCCATCAGGAAGAGCTAACAGCTATAAATGTCTATGCGCCGAATACCGGAGCCCCCAAATATATAAAACAATTACTCATAAACATAAGCAACCTTATTGATAAGAATGTGGTAATTGCAGGGGACTTTAACACTCCACTTACAGAAATGGATAGATCATCTAGACACACGGTCAATAAAGAAACAAGGGCCCTGAATGATACATTGGATCAGATGGACTTGACAGATCTATTTAGAACTCTGCATCCCAAAGCAACAGACTATACTTTCTTCTCAAGTGCACATGGAACATTCTCCAAGATAGATCATATACTGGGTCACAAAACAGCCCTTCATAAGTATACAAGAATTGAAATTATACCATGCATACTTTCAGACCAAAATGCTATGAAGCTTGAAATCAACCACAGGAAAAAGTCTGGAAAACCTCCAAAAGCATGGAGGTTAGAGAACACCCTACTAAAGAATGAGTGGGTCACCCAGGCAATTAGAGAAGAAATTAAAAAATATATGGAAACAAACAAAAATGAAAATACAACAACCCAAATGCTTTGGGATGCAGCGAAGGCAGTCCTGAGAGGCAAATACATTGCAATCCAGGCCTATCTCAAGAAACAAGAAAAATCCCAAATACAAAATCTAACAGCACACCTAAAGGAAATAGAAGCCGAACAGCAAAGGCAGCCTAAACCCAGCAGAAGAAGAGAAATCATAAAGACCAGAGCAGAAATAAACAATATAGAATCTAAAAAAAAGTGTAGAGGAGATCAACAGAACCAAGAGTTGGTTTTTTGAAAAAATAAACAAAACTGATAAACCTCTAGCCAGGCTTCTCAAAAAGAAAAGGGAGATGACCCAAATAGATAAAATCATGAATGAAAATGGAATTATTACAACCAATCCCTCAGAGATACAAACAATTATCAGGGAATACTATGAAACATGATATGCCAACAAATTGGACAACCTGGAAGAAATGGACAAATTCCTAAACACCCACACTCTTCCAAAACTCAATCAAGAGGAAATAGAAATCTTGAACAGACCCATAACCAGTGAAGAAATTGAATCGGTTATCAAAAATCTCCCAACAATAAGAGTCCAGGACCAGATGGCTTCCCAGGGGAGTTCTACCAGACGTTTAAAGCAGAGATAATACCTATCCTTCTCAAGCTATTCCAAGAAATAGAAAGGGAAGGAAAACTTGTAGACTCATTCTATAAAGCCAGTATTACTTTGATTCCTAAACCAGAGACCCAGTAAAGAAAGAGAACTACAGGCCAATAACCCTGATGAATATGGATGCAAAAATTCTCAATAAGATACTAGCAAATCGAATTCAACGGCATATACAAAGAATTATTCACCATGATCAAGTGGGATTCATTCCTGGGATGCAGGACTGGTTCAACATTCACAAATCAATCAATGTGATACATCACATTAATAAAAGAAAATATAAGAACCATATGATCCTGTCAATCGATGCAGAAAAGGCCTTTGAAAAATCCAGCACCCTTTCTTGATAAAAACCCTTAAGAAATTCAGGATAGAGGGAACATACTTAAACATCATAAAAGCCATTTATGAAAAGCCCACAGCTAACATCATCCTCAATGGGGAAAAACTGAGAGCTTTTTCCCTGAGACCAGGAACACAACAGGGATGCACAGTCTCACCACTGTTGTTTAACTTAGTGTTGGAAGTTCTAGCATCAGCAATCAGACAACAAAAGGAAATCAAAGGCATCCAAATTGGCAAAGATGAAGTCAAGCTTTCGCTTTTTGAAGATGACATGATACTATACATGGAAAATCCGACAGACTCCACCAAAAGTCTGCTAGAACTGATATATGAATTCGGCAAAGTTGCCGGATACAAAATCAATGTACAGAAATCAGTTGCATTCTTATACACTAACAATGAAGCAACAGAAAGACAAATAAAGAAACTGATCCCATTCACAATTGCAGCAAGAAGCATAAAATACCTAGGAATAAATCTAACCAAAGATGTAAAAGATCTGTATGCTGAAAGCTGTAGAAAGCTTATGAAGGTAATTGAAGAAGATTTAAAGAAATGGAAAGACATTCCCTGTTCATGGATTGGAAGAATAAATATTGTCAAAATGTCAATACTACCCAAAGCTATCTACACATTCAATTCAATCCCAATCAAAATGGCACCAGCATTCTTCTCGAAACTAGAACAAGCAATCCTAAAATTCAGATGGAACCACAAAAGGTCCCGAATAGCCAAAGTAATTTTGAAGAAGAAGACCCAAGCAGGAGGCATCACAATCCCAGACTTTAGCCTCTACTCCAAAGCTGTCATCATCAAGACAGCATGGTATTGGCACAAAAACAGAC